>NC_062544.1:147815870-148131870 GCF_016906955.1 Phacochoerus africanus
ACTGATAAACCCTTTGCCAGACTTACCAAGAAAAAAAGACAAGGGACTCAAATCAATAAAATTAGAAATGAAAAAGGAGAAGTTAGACATCACAGAAATACAGAGGATCATAAGAGACTATTACATGCAACTGTATGCCAATAAAATGGAAAACCTAGAAGAAATGGACAAATTCTTAGAAAAGTATAATCTTCCAAGATGAAATCAAGATGAAATAGAAAAGATGAACGGACCAATCACAAGTACTGAAATTGAAACTGTGATTGAAAAACTTCCAACAAACAAAAGTCCAGGACAGATGGCTTCACAGGAGAATTCTATCAAAATTTAGAGAAGAGCTAACACCTATCCTTTTGAAACTATTTCAAAAATTTGCAGAGGAGACAAACCTCTCAAACTCATTCTCTGAGGCCACCAATACCCTGATACCAAATCCAGACAAAGATAGCACCAAAAAAGAAAATTATAGGCCAATTTCACTGATGAACATAGCTGCAAAAATCCTCAACAAAATGCTAGCAAACCGAAGCCAACAATACATTAAAAGGATTGTACATCATAATCAAGTGGGATTTATCCCAGGGACACAAGGAGTCTTCAATATCTGAAAATCAGTTAGTATGATATACCACATTAACAAACTGAAGAATAAAAACCTCTTAATAGATGCGGGAAAAAGCCTTTGACAAAATCCAACACCCATTTCTGATAAAAACCCTTCAGAAAGTGGACACAGAGGGAACCTACCTCAACATAATAAAGGCCATATATAACAAACTCAGAGCTAACATCATTCTCAATGGTGGAAATCTGAAAGAATTCCCGCTGAGATGTAGCTAGACAAGGATGTCCGCCCTTGCCACTACTATTCAACATAGTTTTGGAAGTCCTAGCCATAGCAGTCAGAGAAGTAGAAGAAATAAAAGAAATCCAAGTTGGAAAGGAAGAAGTAAAACTATCACTACTTGCAGATGACATGATACTATACCTAAAAAATCCTAAAGACTCTACCAGAAAACTTGAGTTCATCAATGAATTTGACAAAGTCACAAGATACAAAATTAATACACAGAAATCAACTATATTTCTATATACGAACAACAAAAGATCAGAAAGAGAAATTAGGGAAACCATCACATTTACCATCACATCAAAAAAATAAAATACTTAGGAAATAACCTATCCAAAGAGAGAAAAAACCTGTACTCTTAAAACTATAAGACACTGATGAAAGAAATCAAAGATGACACAAACAGATGGAAAGACATACCATGCTCTTGGATTGGAAGAGTCAATATTATCAAAATGACCATACCACCAAGGCAATCCATAGATTCAGTGCCATCCCTATCAAGTTACCAAGGACATTTTCCACAGAACTAGAACAAAATATTTTAAAGTTTGTTTGGAAGTACAAAGGCCCAGAATAGCCAAAGCCACCCTGAAAAAGAAAAATAGAGCTGGAGGAATAAGGCTGCCTGACTTCAGACAATACTACACATCTATAGTCATCAAAACCGTGCAGTACTGGCACAAAGACAGAAATATAGATCAGTAGAACAGGATAGAAAGCCCAGAATTAAGCCCATGCACCTACAGTCAACTCATCTATGACAAAGGAAGCAGGAATATACAATGGAGAAAAGACAGCCCCTTCTATAAGTGGTGCTGGGAATACTGGACAGCCATGTGTAAAAGAATGAAATGAGAACACTTCCCAACACCATATGCAAAAATAAACTCAAAATGGATTAAAGACCTAACTATAAGAGCAGATACTATAAAACTCTTAGAGAAAAACATAGACCAAACACTCTCTGACATAAATGACAGCAACATCTTCTCAGATCCACTTCCAAGAGTAATGACAATAAAAACAAAAATAAACAAATGGGGCTTCATTAAACTTCAAAGTTTCTGCACAGAAAAGGAAACCCTAAACAAAACAAAAAGACAACCCACAGAATGGGAAAAAACATTTGCAAATGAAGCCACTGACAAGGGATTAATCTCCAAAATGTATAAACACCTCCTACAGCTCAATACCAAAAAAAGAACAACCCCATCAAAAAATGGGCAAAAGATCTAAACAGACAATTCTCCAAAGAAACATACTATGGCCAAAAAAACACATGAAAAGAGGTTCAACATCACTCATTATTAGAGAAATGCAAATCAAAACCACTAAGAGGTACCACATTACACCAGCCAGAATGGCCATCGTCAAAAAGTCTACAAACAATAAGTGCTGGAGAAGGTGTGGAGAAAAGGAAACCCTATCACACTGTTGGTGGGAATGTAAATTGGTACAACCACTGTGGAAAACAGTATGGAGATTCTTCAGAAGACTAAAAATAGAACTACCATTTGATCCAGCAATCCTACTCCTGGGCATCTATCCAGAGAAAATCAAGACTCGAAAAGATGCATGTACTCCAGTGTTCACTGCAGCACTATATACAATAGCCAAGACACAGAAACAATCTAAATGTCCACTGACAGAGGACTGGATAAAGAACAGGTGGTATATATACACAATGGACTATTACTCAGCCATTAAAAGGAAAAAAGAATAATAGTAACATGGATGGACCTAGAAATTATCATGCTAAGTGAAGTCAGATGGTAAGACACCAACATCAAATGCTATCACTTACATGTGGAATCTATAAAAAGGACACAATGAACTTCTTTGCAGAATAGATACTGACTCACAGAGTTTGAAAAACTTACAGTTTCCAAATGAGACAGTTTGGGGGTTGGGGAGATGCACTGAGGGTTTGAGATGGAAATGCTATAATTTTTGGTTATGATCATTTTACACCTATAAATGTAATATAATTCATTGAGAAAAAAAAAACTAGATACAAATTTGTTTACTCTCAAAATTGAAGAACTAACCAATTGTGAGGGGTTATTGAGTTAAGTTATTGAGAGAGAATGAAAACACAAAGGAATAAGCCTAGCACTGGGACCATTTTTGTCTTGTGGGTCTTTGCTGATCAGGAAAAGGAAATTGAGAGTCTAAGCTCACCTTTGGTTTCTCTTCAAGGTTAGGGGGACAAAAATTGTAGTCTGAGAGTTCCTGTTGTGGTGCAGTGGAAACGAATCTGACTAGTAACCATGAGGTTGCAGGTTTGATCCCTGGCCTTGCTCTATGGGTTAAGAATCTGGCATTGCTGTGAGCTGTAGTATAGACTCAGCTCAGATCCCACATTGCCATAGCTGTGGCATAGGCCAGCAGCTGTAGTTACAATTAGACCCCTAGCCTGGTAACATCCATATGCCGCAGATGGGGCTGTAAAAAGCAAAAAAAAAAAAAAAATTGTAATCTGAGTCTTTCAAACTTGGAAAATCTGGAGATGTATTTATTAGTTTGGGTTGGGACTCTCTGAAGATATATGTCTAGGACTAAGAGTGAACTAATAGTAAACCAACTCACATTGGTGGCAGCTCAGTTTCACATTATCTAAGTAGTACAGAAACCATAAGGCTTACTTGCAATAAGATAACCCCATTCAGCTAATGACCCTAGGTGCCAGGTAAAAGCAATGAAGTTTTCTTAGAGGAAGGTGTAATGATTCTAGTCCTCAAATGCTTTCTACAAATAAATTTTCAATCAAAGCATCTGGCCACAATCAAAAGTAACCAGGTACACAAAAGAGAAGATACCATAGGTGAGAACCAGCAAAAGTAACAGACAACAGAAATAGACTTAAGAGATTCCAGATACTGTACTTACCAGATGCAGAGTATTAAATACTGTGCTTAAAGTATTAAAGGAAATAAAAGCAAAACCTAGCAAGGACTGGAAACTCTAAAATATAGCTTTGCAGATTAAAAAACAAATTCCAGAAATGAAAATGTAAAAACGAAATGAATAAGTTTATGGGCTCTTAGACACTGCTGAAAAGTAAATAGTGAACTGAAGAATTTCTTAGAAGAAACTATTCAAAATGAAGTACAGAGAGAGAAAAGAAATGAAATATATAAAAGAGAAGTATGAGGATAGAGTAAGGCCTAAAAATCATATAATTGGAGTCCTAGAAAAGAGAACATAAAATGAATGCAATATTGGAAGGATCATTGCTAAACCTTGATAAGTGACCTCAAATTAAGATCCAGGAAGCACCCCCCTTCAAAAAAAAAAAAAAAGCTAAAACAGTTTACAATTAAATCTATACCTAGAGTCATCATAATGCAACGTCTGAAAACAGAATGCAAAGAGATATCTTAAAGCAGTAGTGGGGAGAAATGTCATTAACTTCAGAAGAGTCTGATGGTCAGACTGACAGTTGACTTTTCACTGAAGACTGTGAGCCAATGGACACTGGAATAATGTTTTCAGTGTGTTGAAAGAAAGAAACGCCAACTTCAGATTTTTAAACCCAGTGAAAATAGTGTTCAAGAATGAAAAGAAAGTGGTAAAAGCAAAGGTTAAAGTTATTTTATATAGACAAAACAGTCTACCATGAGCTCCTTTGCACAAAAGGAATTTCTGTTGGGTGTTCTTCAAGTAGGAGAAAAGTAATCTAAATGGGAGGTCAAAAGTGTAGAAAAAAATGAAAACAAAGTAGTCAATATGTGGGTAATTCTAAGTGAACATTGACTGTGTAATGTAATTTAATGGTAGATTTTTTTTTAATTCAGAGAAATTTAAAATACAGGGCAAACATAGCATAAAAGTTGGGAGGAGTTAAGTGGAATTAATCTCTTCTAAGTTTTGTACATTGTTTTGGAGGAGGGTAAATGTGTCAATTAATGTGTTACCTTGATAAGTCATGAGTGTATGTTGTAATACACCAAACATTAGACAAATATAAACATTTTATAACTTCTAATAAAGAGAACACTAATGAGAAAACGATTTAAAGAAAGAAAAAAGGAGCACAGAACAAGTAAAACATAAAAAATAAAAAAGAGGTGGTAGTCTTCAGTTCATAATCAGCAATTACATTAAATATAAATTGACTTTGTGGTTGAGATAAAAATTTTCAATTATTTGCATTATATAAGCAATATATCTTAGATATGTGGATACAGAATGATTAAAAATAAAAAGATGTAAAAATGTGTACTACATAAACACTAATCAGAAGAAAGATGGTGTTGCTCTGTTAATATCACAAAAAATAGACTTCAAGCCAAAATTACTATATTACTGTTTTTTTTTTTTGTCTTTTTGCCATTTTCTTGGGCCGCTCCCAGGCTAGGGGTCTAATCAGAGCCATAGCCACTGGCCTAGGCCATAGCCACAGCAATGCAGGATCCGAGCCACGTCTACGACCTACACCACAGCTCGTGGCAATGCCAGATCCCCAACCCACTGAGCAAGGCCAGGGATCGAACCCACAACCTCATGGTTCCTAGTTGGATTCGTTAACCACTGAGCCACAATGGGAACTCCCTATATTACTGTTACTTTTTAATGATCAGTTTTAGTTCACCAGGAAGGTAGATTTCTAAATTTGTATGTACCTAATAACATGGCTACAAAATATATAAAGTAAAATTCTACAGAAATATTAGAGAAATAGACAATACATAGTCATAGTAGAAATTTTTAACAGATCTTTCTTAGTAATTGCTGAAAGAAGGATATAAAAATATCCATAAATTTTATTGAAAATATGATTAATAAACGTATCTTAGTGAATACATTGTACCAAACTATGAGGTACACATTCTTTTTAAGCAGAAACGTAATATTTTAATGAATTTATGACAGACTGGATTGTTAAGCAAACCTCAACAAATTTCTAAGATTGAAACTATGCTAAATATGTACTTTGATTCTAATGTAACTATGCTCGAAATCAGGAATAGCTAAATAGAATATCATCTCCATATGTTTGGAAATTCAAATATATACCCCTAATAACTAATGAATTTAGGATGATAAATGGAAATTAAGAAACATTTTAAATAAATGATAAAAATATTTCTTATGAAATTTAAAATATACGGTAAAGCAGTACTTGATAGAGAAATGCATATCCTTAAAAGAAAAAAGTCCCCAAATTAACTAGCAAATTTTATCTCAAGTCGGAAAAGCAGCACAATAAATATAAACAAATAGAAGATAGAAACTACTAAAGACAAGAGCAAGAAGATCTTTGGGTCTTCCAAAGCCAGAAGTTGCCTCTTTGGAAGGACCTCTAAAGTTGATAAACCTCTGGTGAGGCTAATCAAAAGCAATTTGATCATATTAACATGTGATTTAAAAACACCGTATTAAAGTTCATATACAAAAGAAGAAATTTATAAGCTTATATTTTAGAAACAGGCAACACTAAGTGATATTGTTAGGGAAGCAGGCTTAGATGGAAAAATTATGCAGCTCAGTATTTACCTCAGAAATGCAGGTAGGATGTTGTGATTGGGAGGTGGCTTTGTAGGAACTCCTGATATGCTAATATTCTTGACTAGGTGGTAGTTAGAGGGTTACTCTACAGTATTCTAAGATATGTATTACATTTCACTTTTCTGTGTTATTTTACAAGAAAAAGAATGTTAAAATAATAAATAAGCATTCCTTTTTTTTCACTTTTTGGGGCCAGACTTGTGGCATATGGAAGTCCTCAGGTTAGGGGTTGAATTGGAGCTGCAGCTGCAAGCCTATGCCACAACCACAGCAATGCCAGATACAAGCTGCATCTGTGACCTACACCACAGCTCATGGCAGTGCCAGATCCATAACCCACTGACTGAGGCCAGGGATCAAACCCACATCCTCATGGATACTAGTCGGTCTTGTTAAACTGAGCCACCATGGAAACTCCTCAGTAGGCACTCTGTATGCAGGTTTTTATAGGCACCCCCATCATTTACACTGTTCTTTTTAGATGCACAAGAAGGGTCTCACCTTGACATACCACTTGGCAGAGAATGCTCATCCTACCTAACCTGAAGGTTTCTAAACCTTAGAATTTTCAAAGACTGGCAGTGGCCTCCTGGTACATCAGACAACTCAAGTTTCTCTGGCCATAAGATACTACGTCCAAAGGAATTTACCTATAGCATACTGAATTTAAACTATTTTATATGTATTTTTGAAATTGAGATGCTACTGGCTATTTCTTCTTATGCCTGGCACTCAAATACACATGCCTAGAGAGGCTAAGCCAATATAGTGGAGATGACTAGGTTGAAGACAACAGGATGTGAATGGGGACGGTGGCCAGCTAGAGTGTTAAGTTCTCTCTGAAGGATAGCTGTGCCTCAAGTCTGGCTGATTATTGACTTGAAAAATTGGGAATAATGTTGCCATATCTTCTGATTTTTTGTGTGTGTGTGTGTGACTTGGTGGAAATCTGAATTTTAATGTGAAAGCACTTGATTTTTAAGTGTTGGATCAAGTATAATTCCACCCCTACCTCCTCAAGTATTCCCTGTATCAAACCAAGTCTGTCTGAGCTACTTCCATCCAAGGGCTGATAGTTTATGGCCATGACCTCAAGGGACATGCAAATATACAGAATAATGTATGAAATAATATAATACAATCAATACAATCCTAATTTTTCTCAATGGAACTTGCTTGACAAATATGTGTTTGTGGTGTTCCCATTGTGGCTCAGTGGCTTAAGGACCCAAAATCAACTCTGTGGGGGTGCAGATTCAATCCCTGGCCTTCTCAGTAGTTTAAGGATCCGACATTGTCATATGCTGTGGCATAGGCCCCAACTGAAGCTCTCATTCAGCCTCTAGCCCAGGAACTTCCATATGCTCCATGTGTGGCCATTCACAAACAAACAAAAAATATGTGCTACTATAACTATAAATTCCAAAATTAAAAAATTTGCTGAACCAAAATTCACACATTACAAAAGTCACTTAGGGTAGTAAATTTCTTGATAAGACCTGGCTCTCTGTGCAGGGGTACTAAGAACTTTTTACCATAAGGAGTTTATTAAAGGGATTGACTAAAACTGCTAACTAAATAGTAATATCACACAAAGTAATTCCTTTTAGGAGGAACAAATAATGATGAGCTTTTAAGTTAATTTAAAGGAGACCTACATTCTTATTCATAGGTTGAATCTGAAGTAAATACCCTCCTGTTCGAACATAAAAGGTGTTTCAAAGGAACCCACTCATCCAAGCCATCCAAGAAGCAGTTCCCCACTCTAGACTTAATTAATCACAAACTCTGGGAGTGGAACCTATCTCTGTGTTTTAACAACATCTCCAGGGGTTTCTTTTTTTTTAATTAATTCTTTTTTTGACATATAGTTGATTTACAATGTTGTGTTAGTTTCAAGTGTCTAAAGTATACAGCAGAGTCATTCAGTTATACATATCCTTTTTCAGATTCTTCCCTTATAGGTTATTATAAGATACTGAGTATTAACACCTGTGCTATGCAGTAGGTCCTGGTTGGTTATCTTTTTTATGTACAGTAGTGTATCTGTTAATCCCAAACTCCTAATTTTTTTTTTTTGGCTTTTTGTCTCTTTTTTGTTGTTGTTGTTGCTATTTCTTGGGCTGCTCCCGCGGTATATGGAGGTTCCCAGGCTAGGGGTTGAATCGGAGCTGTAGCCACCGGCCTACGCCAGAGCCACAGCAACTCGGGATCCGAGCCGTGTCTGCAACCTACACCACAGCTCACGGCAACGCCGGATCGTTAACCCACTGAGCAAGGGCAGGGACTGAACCCGCAACCTCATGGTTCCTAGTCGGACCCGTTAACCACTGCGCCACGACGGGAACTCCTAGGTTGTTCCCTGTCTTCGCTATTGTGAATAGTGCTGCATTGAACATTGGGGTGCATGTATCTTTTCCAATTAGGGTTTTCTCCAGATATATGCCCAAGAGTGGGATCACTGGATCATGTGGTAGTTTTCTTTTTTGTTGAATAAGGAACCTCCATACTGTTCTATGTAGTGGTTGTACCAATTTACATTCCTACAAGCAGTATGGGAGGGTTTCTTTTTCTCCACACCCTTTCCAGCATTTGTTACTTGTAGACTTGTTAATGATGGCATCTTGACCAGTGTGAAATGGTACCTCTTGTAGTGTTGATTTGCATTTCTTGAATAATTAGGGATGTTGAGCATCTTTTCATGTGCCTGTTGGCCATCTGTAGGTCTTCTTTGGTGAAGTCTACTTAGATCTTCTGCTCATCTCTGTTTTAAAAAACCCTCCAGAGGATTCTGATGTATGCTCCAGTTGGAGAATCATTGCTGTATAGTTTTTGTGCTTTGTGACTTGTTTTGAAAATGACTTTAGAAAGTTATATTTTGATATATTAAGATTTCAAGTGTATTTTTTTTAATTCTTGAAATTCTCCAAATGACCCTTTGAAAATCTCCAGGATGTTTCAGTCAGTTAAAAAAAAAATGATTTGGTTTAAAAAGTTGATTGAGAAAAGTTGCATGGAGCTTTTTATGGCCCCATCCGTGGCATGTGGAGGTTCCTAGGCTAAGGATCCAATTGGAGCTGTAGCTGCCGGCCTACACCACAGCCACAGCAACTCGGGATCCGAGCTGTGTCTGCGACCTACACCACAGCGCATGGCAACGCTGGATCGTTAACCCACTGAGCGAGGCTAGGAATTGAACCTGCATCCTCATGGATGCTAGACAGGTTTGTTAACTGCTGAACCATGATGGAAACTCCCAAAAATTTCATTTTAAAGTGAGATTTGTATGACAGTAGATGGAATTATATCCTCTTTCTACCTTTCTTATTTGGTACTCATATGATGAAATAGAGCAACGCATTTTTCAAGGGTATCTTTTCTGTTAAGGGCTTTGGGGGGAAGGTAGTAAGAAACATGTGATTAAGAGCGTTTTGGTTTTTTTTTTTTTTTTTTTTTTGAAATGGTAGGCATTTCAGCTTGTTTGTGTTCAGATGAAAATTTTGAGAAGAAGGGATACTTCTTGTCTGAGTCATTCTGTTTAGATAATGAAGGATGAAAGGAAGATATTTAAGAAATACAGCTTGTGGGAGTTCCCATTGTGGTGCAGTGGAAACAAACCCAACTAGTATCCATGATGACGTAGGTTCAATCCCTGGCCTCACTCAGTGGGTCAAGGATCCAGCATTGTTATAAGCTGTGGTGTAGATCATAGACGTGGCTCAGATCCTGTGTGGCTGTGGCTGTGGTTGGCAGTGGTTGGCAGCTGTAGCTCCAATTCGACCCCTAGCCTGTTAACTTCATCCTGCATCTGTGGCCCTTAAAAAAAAAAAGAAAAGAAAAGACGTACTCCTAGTACCTAATGTAAAATTTAGCTTAGATATTTTAAATATTTTTTCCACTCCTGAGTTACTTGCATTTAATTGGGAGAAAAATCTTCCTTTAATATGTTATAGTTAATTAAGTAGTGTGTAAGTTAGCCTGATTCCTTTTCTCTTACTTGATTTTAGAAATTAATGAGAATGCTTATGGAATAGCAAAGAAAATAAATAAAAACAAACCAACAAAATGTTAGTATATAAGCAAACTGGAGACTGAAGAATGAATATCACAAGTGCAGAAATAGTTTTTGTGTACTGTGCATTAAGGTGTTTGGTTATCTTCTTGACAAGAGATGGCATCCTGAGCAGCCCCCTTGTAGCAGCATTTCTCACAATCGCTAAAACATGGGAGCACTCTCAGTGTCCATCAACAGATGAATGGAAAAACAAAATGTGGATGTACACACAACAGAATATATTATTCATCCTTAAAAACGAAGGAAATGGAGTTCCCGTTGTGGCACAGTGAGAACAAATCTGACTAGTAACAATGAGGTTGTAGGTTTGATCCCTGGCCTTGGGTTAAGGATCTGGTGTTGCCATGGGCTGTGGTGGGTTGCAGATGCAGCCTGGATCCTGCATTGCTGTGGCTGTGGAGTAGGCCAGCAGCTGCAGCTCTGATTCGACCCCTAGCCTGGGAACTTCCATGGGCGCAGGTGTGGCTCTAAAAAGCAAAAAAAAAAAAAGGAAAATTCTCACCCATGCTACAGCATGGATAAAACTTGAGGACATTAGGCTGTGAAATAAGCCAATCACAAAAGGGCAAATACTGTATGACCCCACTTAAATAAGGTGCTTAAATAAGGTACTTAGTCTGACTCATGGAGAAAGTGGAATGATGGTTGTCAGGGGCTGAGAGGAAAGGGAAAATGGGAGTTAAATGAGTATGTAGAGTATGATGAGAAGAATTCTGCAGATAGATAGTGGTGATGATTGTATAACAATGGGAATGCACTTAAAAAATTTATTTATTTATTTTTCTATCTATCTATCTATTGTGGCCATGCCCATAGCACACAGATGTTCCCAGACTAGGTATTGAACCTGTACACAGCAGTGACAACACCATTTCCTTAGCTTGCTGAGCCACCAGGGAGTCTGTGAGTGCACTTAATACTATTGCACTGTACACTAAAAAATGGTTAAGATGGTAAATTTGTATTAGGTACATTTTACCCCAACAAAAACATTGGAAAAATAAAAAGATGGTACCCCTTATACAAAAACACCCTAGATTTCCAGAAGAAGCCTGTAACCTAGATATTTGAATAATGTATTGAGAGATTTGGGCTCTAATTTTTCTTAGAGTGGCTTTTGCATTTTTCCAATTTGCTGTCTTATTGTTTTCTATTAGTATTTAAAATAAACCCTCCTTGATTTATGACACAATAAGTCTAAAAAGATTAGTTTAATTGGTCAGAGCATCCATTTATAAATATTTTGATCCTTATAATATGCTGTTCATTAACCAGCTCATTTTTTTTAACCAGCTCAATTTTGTAAAGTCAAATTAGTTGAGAAAATATTAACTTCATTTTTATGATAGAATTAAAAAGAATTATTTCATAGATTTAGATAAAGTCACTTATTTCAGATTTTTTTTTTCCTATTTTGGGGGGGTAGATTAGTTTTTCTACAAAGGATCTCCACTAGTTCTTAGATCCTGTACCACTCCCCCAAACTTTAAGCTTATGAAATTAAAAAGAACTTTCTTGTCTCCCCTTCTCTTCACCATATTTTATTTCCCCAAGAATCTTCAGAAGTATTCTTAATTAATTAATTAATTTTGTCTTTTTGCCTTTTCCAGGGCTGCTTCCCATGGCATATGGAGGTTCCCAGGCTAGGGGTCTAATCAGAGCTGTAGCTGCTGGCCTACGCCAGAGCCACAGCAACTCAGGATCCGAGCCGCGTCTGCAACCTACACCACAGCTCATGGCAACACCAGATCCTTAACCCACTGAGCAAGGCCAGGGATCGAACCTGCAACCTCATGGTTCCTAGTCAGATTTGTTAACCACTGAGCCACGATGGGAACTCCTTATTAATCTTTTTAAATGATAAAGTAGACATGGTCCTTATTTACCTCCAAAAAACTGATCCGAAATGACGCATTGTTGAAGAACCATTCCCTAGAATTCCCTAGGTTGATGGGGGCAATGTTAAGTTCATCCCCCGTCCCTCCCTCCCTCCAGCCATCCAGATAGTGTTTTTAATTACTCAGGCTGCTTGACAGACATCCTCTGTTGAATCCTCATACTAAAAGCTCATTGTATGGTTTTGTTTTTTTGGGGTTTTTTTTTTGGTTTGTTTTTTGTATTTTTAGGGCTGCATCTGTGGCATGTGGAGGCTAGGGGTTGAATCAGAGCTGTAGCTGCTGGTCTACGCCAAGCCACAGCAACGTGGATCCGAGCCACATCTGCAACCTACACCACAGCTCACGGCAACACCGGATCCTTAACCCACTGAGCAAAGCCAGGGGTTGAACCCGCATCTTTATTACTAGTTGGGTTCGTTAACCACTGAGCCATGATGGGAACTCCTGTATGTCTTTTTTTTTAAATTAAGATATAATTCATAGTCCATAAAATTCACTATTTTAAAGTGTACATTTCAGAGTCCCTGCTGTGGTGTAACAGAATTGGCAAAATTGGCAGTCTTGGGAGCACTGGGACACAGGTTTGATCTCCAGCTCGACATGGTGGGTTAAGGATCCCGTGTATCTGCAGCTGTGGCTTAGGTTGCAATTGCAGCTGAGATCTGATCCCTGGCTGGGAAACTCCATATGCCTTGGGGCAGCCAAAAAAAGAAAAATAAATAAATTTTTTTAAAGTGCATTTCATTGTTTTTGTTTTTGTTTTTGTTTTTGTTTTGGTAATTCACAAGTTTGTGCAGCCATCACCCTATCTAATTCCAGAATAATTTTACCCCCCGAAGCTGTATCCACATAGTAACTTTCCCTCAGACCCTGGCATACACTTTCTATCTCTATGGATTTTCCTATTCTGGACATTTCATATAAATAGAATCATACATGTGGTCTTCTGTAAATGGCTTCTTTCACCTAGCACAATGATTTCAGAGTTCATCCATGTTGTAGCATATGTCAGCTCTTCATTCCTTTTCGTGAATGAATACTATTCCATTGTACAGATAGGATATTTTTATCTGTTCATCAATTGATAGATATTTGGCTGATATAAATTTTTTGGCTATTATGACTAATGTTGCTATTAACATTTGTGTGCAAGTTTTTGTGTGAACAAATGTTTTCACTTCTGGTTATGTACCTATGAGTATAATTACTGGGTCGCATGGTAACTCTATGTTTAACATTTTGTGAAACTGCCAAAATTACTTTCCACAATAGCTAAACCACTTTAAATTCATATCAGCAGTATAGGAGGGTTTCGATTCTCCATCTCCCTGACAACACTTGTTATTGTCTCCTTTTTATTATAACTGGCTATGAAATGGTATTTCATAGTGGTTTTGATTTGTATTTCCCTAAAGACCAATTTTGTTGAGCATCTTTTCATCTGGGTGGTGGCTATTTGCACAGCTTTTTGGTTTTTTTGGAGAAATGTCTATTCAGTCCTTTTGCCTATTTTTAAATTGAGTTGCCTTTTTATTGATAAGTTGTAAGAGTTTTGATATATTTTGGATACCAAATCCTTGTCAGTATTTTCCTTACAAGTATTTTCTCATGTAGCTTATCTTTTTACTTTGTTAATGCAAATGTTAAAGCACAGTTTTTTTTTTAATTTTGATGAAATTCAGTTTTTTTCCTCTTTGGTTGCCTATGGTTTTGTTGTCATAGCTAAGAAATCTTTGTCCCATGTAAAATCATGAAGGTTTATTATGATTTCTTCTGAGAGTGTAATTGTTTTAGCTCTTACATTTAGATCTATAATCTATTCTCAATTAATTTTTTGTGTATGGTATGGGTCCAACTTCATTCTTTTGCATGTAGATAACAACTGTTTCAGCACTCTTTGTTAAAAAGACTATTCTTTCCTCCATTAAATTACTGTGTCAGTCTTATTAAAAAAATAAGGATTTGGAGTTCCCGTCGTGGCGCAGTGGTTAACGAATCCGACTAGGAACCATGAGGATGCGGGTTCGGTCCCTGCCCTTGCTCAGTGGGTTAACGATCCGGCGTTGCCGTGAGCTGTGGTGTAGGTTGCAGACACGGCTCGGATCCCGCGTTGCTGTGGCTCTGGCATAGGCCGGTGGCTACAGCTCCGATTGGACCCCTAGCCTGGGAACCTCCATATGCTGCGGGAGCGGCCCAAGAAATAGCAACAACAACAACAACAACAAAAGACAAAAAAAAAAGGATTTATATTTAGACTTTTAATTATATTCCATTGATCTGTATGTCCATCCTTATGCTAGTACAATATAGTATTGATTATGGTTTTTTTCTAGTAAGTTTTGAAATCATGAAGTGTGATATTTCCAAGTTTTTTTTTAAGAAAAATATTTTGACTATTCTAAATCCCTTGTATTTCCATATGAATTTTAGAAAATATCTACCACACTTACTGAAAGCTAAATGGGATTGAATTGAATATTAGATCAATTTGAGGAGTATTTGCCATCTTACCAATATTAAGTTTTACAGTCCATGAACTTGGGATTTCTTTGTCTTTATTTTGTTGAATTTTTTTTCAGTTGAGTTTTATAGTTTTTAATGTATCAGACTAGAAACTTGGAATAGGAATTTGTTGCTATTCTCCTTTATCCAAACAGCCAAGATAGGAATAAAAATTTCTCTTTATTTAAAAATTCTAATAAACGGAGGTCCCATTGTGGCACAGTGGTTAACAAATCCGACTAGGAACCATGAGGTTGCAGGTTCGATCCCTGGCTTCGATCAGTGGGTTAAGGATCTGGTGTTGCTATGAGCTGTGGTGTAGGTCGCAGACGCAGCTGGGATCCTGAGTTGCTGTGGCTGTGGCTGTGGCCGGCAGCTACAGCTCTGATTAGACCCCTAGCCTGGGAACCTCCATATGCCTTGGGAAGTGGCCCTAGAAAAGACAAAAAAAAAAAAAAATTCTAATAAACACTTAGACTTTGGGGAGAAAAACCCACTTATTTTGTTAAATTTATTTCTAGATATTTTACTCTTTTTTTTGATGCTTTTCAAAATGGAGTTTTCTTAATTTCTTCTTCGAATTGTTCATTGCTAGTGTGTAGAAATACAACTGACTTTTGTATATGGTTCTTGTATCTTGCCGCCATGTTGTACTTACTTGTTCTAAGGGTTTGTATGTGTGTGGGGGGGTTCTTTTGGCTTTTCTATATATAAGATCAACTCATCTGCAGAGAGATAGTTTCACTTCTCCCTTTCCAATCCATATTGAACCTAGAGAAATGCCTTTTTTTTTTTTTTTTTTTGCCTATTACCCTGCATCGACCTCCAATACAATGTTGAATAGAGGTGGTGGTAAGTGTCGGCATCCTTGTCTGGTTCTTGATATTAGTAGGAAAGCTTTGAGTCTTTCAACATGAAGTATAACATTGGTGGTTATTGACGCCCTTCAGCAGGTTGAGGAAAATCTAAATTCTGTTCTGTTCCTGGCTTTTTTTTTTTTTTTTGCTTTTTAGGGCCACATAGGGCATGGGAGGTTCCCAGGCTAGGGGTTGAATTGTAGCTGTAGCCACCAGCTTACACCACAGCCACAGCAATGCCGGATCCTTAACTCACTGAGCAAGGCCAGGGATCGAACCCGCATCCTCATGGATCCTGGTTAGGTTCGTTAACCACTGAGCCACAAAGGATCTCCTGTTCCTAGCTTTTTGAGCGTTTGTTGTCATGAAAGAGTATTGGAATTTGTTAAATGATTTTTTGTGTCTGTTGAGATGATTATGTGTTTTTTGTTGCTTATTCTGTTAACATTCTGCATTACATTGATATATTTTCATATGTTGAACCAAGCTTGCTTTCAAGGGATAAATCCCACTTTCTCATGGTGTCTAATTCTTTTTATATGTTGCTGTATTCAGTTTGCTAGTACTTTATTGAAGATTTTCACATATTCATAAGAAACATTTCTTTGTGATGTCTTTTCTGGTGCTAGTATCAGGATCTACTAGTCTTAGAAATAGCTGAGTGGTTAACAAATCCGACTAGGAACCATGAGGTTGCGAGTTCGATCCCTGGCCTGCTCAGTAGGTTAGGGATCTGGCATTGCTATGAGCTGTGGTGTAGGTCACAGACACGGCTCGGATCTGATGTTGCTGTGGCTGTGGTGTAGGCCAACAGCTATAGCTCTGATTAGACCCCTAGCCTGGAAACCTCCATATGCCATAGGAGCGGCCCTAAAAAAGGCAAAAAAAAAAGAAAGAAAGAAAAAAAAGAAATATCTGAGACATTTCCTCCTTTTTTGTTTGTTGGGAGTTTGTGGAAGTTCAGTTAATTCTTATTTATTTACTTATTTATTTATTTATTTTTCTCTTTTTACAGCTGCACCTGCAGCATGTGAAAGTTCTCCGGCCAGTGGTTGAGGTGGAGCTGCAGCTTCCTGCCTGTGCCAGAGCCACAGCAACACCAGATCTGAGCTGTGTCTGTGACCTACACCACGGTTTGTAGCAATGCTGGATCCTTAACCCATTGAGTGAGGCCAGGGATCAAACCCACATCCTCTCCTCACAAACACTGCATTGGGTTCGTAACCTGCTGAGCCACAATGGGAACTCTCATTTAATTCTTTTTTAAATATTTGGTAGAATTCACCAACAAAATCATCTGGTCCTAGTATTTCTTTGTGGGAAGTTTTTTGGTGACTCACTGTTTTTACTTTTCATAAGCCTATTCAGATTTTCTATTTCAAGTCAGTTTCAATACTTTGTGTCTTTCTCAAAATTTGTCTGTTTCATCTAGGTTATCTAGTTTATTGGCATATAGCTGTGTTTTTTTAATTACTCAATGAATTTTATTACATTTATAGGTGTACAATAGTTGTTAATAGTATTTTTTTTTTTTTGTCTTTTTAGCTATTTCTTGGGCTGCTCCCGCGGCATATGGAGGTTCCCAGGCTAGGGGTCCAATCGGAGCTGTAGCCACCGGCCTACTCCAGAGCCACAGCATTTCGGGATCCGAGCCGCATCTGCAACCTACACCACAGCTCACGGCAACGCCGGATCGTTAACCCACTGAGCAAGGGCAGGGACCGAACCGCAACCTCATGGTTCCTAGTCGGATTCGTTAACCACTGCGCCATGACGGGAACTCCTGTTAATAGTATTATAATCATTTTTTATGTCTGTAAGATTTGTGGTATTGTCTATTCTGTTGTTCTTGATATTAGTAACTTGGGTATTTACTCTTTGATTTTTGGTCAGTCTAGATATAGATTTATCAATTTTGTTAATCTTTTAAAAAAACTAACATTTTATTTTTGCTGAATTCTTCATATTTTTTTCCTTCTGCTTTCTTTGTATTTAGTTTGCTTTTTACTTTGTTTTGTTCTTAGGGTGAAAGTTTAGGTTGTTGATTTGACATTGTTTTTCTTTATTATAGACATTTACAACTATAAATTTCTCTCTAAGCAGTGTGTTCATTGCATCTCATACATTTTGGTATGTTGTGTTTACTTTTAAAAGATAATCTTGGAGTTCCTGTTGTGGCTCAGCAGTAACAAACCCAGCTAGTATCCATGAGGATGAGGGTGTGATCCCTGGCCTCGCTCAGTGGGATAAAAGATCTGGTGTTGCCGTGAGCTGTGGTGTAGGTCGCACACTCAGCTTGGATCTGGCATTGCTGTGGCTGTGGCATAGGCTGGAGGCTACAGCTCCAATTCAACCCCTAGCCTGGGAATTTCCATGCCTCAGGTGTGGCCCTGAAAAAAAGGAAGAAAAAAAAGATTAATCTCAAAATATTTTCTGATTTCCTTTGTGATTGTTTGATCTACTACTTTTAGGAGTATGTTTTTTTAATAACCACCTATTTGTGAGTTTCCTAAATTTCTATTTTGATAATCTAATTTGACTCCATTGTGGCCAAAGAACATATAGTATAATACTTCATTTTTTAATGGTCTAACACATGGTGTATCCTAGAGAATGCGTCATGTGCATTTGAGAATAATATGTGTTCTGCTGTCACTGGATATAGTATTCTATAGATGTCACGTAGATCTAGTCAGTATATGGTAATATTCAAGTCTTCTGTTTCCTTGCTGATCTTCTGTCTAGTTATGTTTGTTACTGAAAGTGCATTATTGACTTCTCCAACAATTGCCGTTTACTTGTGTTATCCCCTTCAGTTCTGTCAGTTTTTGCTTCATGTATTTTGGGGCTGTTTGGTAGGAACATGTATGATTATAATTATTATACATTTTTGATAGATTGACCCTTTTATCATTAGATAATGGCCTTCTTTGTTAACAGTTTTTTTTGTTTGTTTGTTTTTGGTTTTTTTTTTTTTGGTGTTTTTAGGGCTGCACCCGCAGCATTTGGAGGTGCCAGGCTAATGGTTGAGTTGGAGCTGTAGCCGTTGGCCTACATCACAGCCACAGTAATGCCAGATCTGAGCCGCATCTGTGACCTACACCACAGCTCACAGCAACACCAGATCCTTAAACAACTGAGCTAGGCCAAGGATCAAACCTGCATCCTCATGGATACTAGTCAGATTCGTTTCCACTGAGCCATGATGGGAATGCCATTGTTAACAATTTTGAAGTCTATTTTGTCTCATATTAGTATAGCCTCTCTAACTCTCTTTTGGCTACTATTGCATGGAATATCTTCTTAGAAAAACTTTGTTGAGATATCATTGACATATAAAAATTGTACATATTTAAGAGTTCCCATTGTGGCGTAGTGGAAAAGAACCAACTAGTATCCATGAGGACGTGGGTTTGATCCCTTGGCTTGCTCAGTGGGTTAAGAATCTGGTGTTGCTATGAGCTGTGCTATAGGTCACAGACACGGCTTGGATCCCCCATTGCTCTGGCTCTGGTGTAGGCCGGCGGCTGCAGCTCTGATTCAACCCCTAGCCTGGGAACCTCCATATGCTGCAAATGTGGCCCTACAAAGCAAAAAAAAATAAAAAATAAAGAAATAAAAAATACATTTGTTATACAACTTAATGTTTTGATATATGTATGTATTGTGAAATGATCACTACAAATAAGCTAATTAACATACCTATCACCTCCAACACCAGTAGTTACCATTGTTTTGTGTGTGTGTGTGTGTGGTGAGAAGTTTAAGATCTATCCTGTTAGCACAGGATATAAAATAATAGTATTATTAACTATCATCACCATGCCGTACATTAGCTATCTAGAACTTAACTCATCTTGAATAGTTAAAAGTGCATGGAATATCTTTTTCTCTACTTTACTTTCAAATAGTTCTGTCTTTGAATCTAAATTGAATCTCAAGTAGACAGCATATAGGTGGACTATGCTTTTTAATGCATTTTGCTATGTGTGCCCTTTATTTGGCGTCTTCAATGCATTTATATTTAGTGTAATCATCAATAAGACAGGATTTACACTTGCAGTGCTCCCATTTGTTTTCTATGTGTATTCTGTCTTTTTCCTTTCTGTATTTTTCTATTACCACCTTCTTTTATGTTAAATAGATATTTTCTAATGTACCATTAAAATTCTCTTGTATTTTCTTTTGTAATATATTTTTTTAGTTAATTTTCTTAATGGCTCTGAGAATAACAATTAGAATCTCAATTTATAACACTATGACTTGGTTTAACATCAGCTCAATTTCATTAATATACAAAACTTTGCTCCTGTATACATCTGTTTCTCTTTCCTTCCCTTGTGCTTACTGTGACACAAGTTACATTTTCATACATTGTATGACAAAAAAGATTTATAATGATTGCTTTATATATTTTTATTTTAATCATATGGAAGAAAAAATTACAAACAAATATATTTGATCTGTCTTTTATGTTTATATTGTTGCATTTACCTGTGCTCTTTCGTCACGTAGATTTGAGTTAACTGTTAAGTGTCCTTTCATTTCAGCCTAAAGGATTCCCTTTTGTCTTTCTGAAGGGGCAAGTTCGCTAGTGATAAATTCTCTGTTTTCTGTCTACCTTGGATGTGTTAATTTCTCCTTTTTTTAATTGAAGTGAGTTAATTTACAATGTTATATTGGTTTCTGGTGTACAGTGAAGTGATTCAGTTTTTTATATGTATATAATATATATATAATCTTTCAGCTTTTTTTCACATGGTGAGTTATTAAAGGTAATGAGTATACTTCCCTGTGTTATACAGTAGGTCCTTGTTGGTTATCTATTTTATATATAGTGTCTATATGTTAATCCCAAATTCCTAGTTTATCTCTACCCCCTAGCCCCATTATACCCTTTGGTAACCATAAGTTTGTTTCCCATGTCTGTGAGTATAATTCTATTTTGTAAATAAGTTCGTCTATATAATTTTAAAAATTTCCACATATAAGTGATATCATATATTTGTCTTTCTCAGTCTGACTTACTTCACTTAATACGATCATCTCTAGGTTCATCCATGTTGCTGCAAGTGGCATTATTTCATTCTTTTTATGGCTGAGTAATACTGCATTGTATGTATGTATCCCATGTTCTTTATCCATTCATCTGTCAATGGACATTTAGATGGCTTCTGTGGCTTGGCTGTTGTAAATAGTGCTGCATTGAACACTGGGATGCATGTATCTTTTTCAGATTATGATTTTCTTCAGATATATGCCCAGGAATGGGGTTGCAAGATCATATGGTAACTCTATTTTTAAGTTTTTAAGGAACCTCCATACTGTTTTCCATAGCAGTTGCACCAATTTACATTCCACCAATAGCGTAGGAGGATTCTTTTTCTCCACCCTCTCCAACAGTTTTTTTGTTTTTGTTTGTTTGCTTGCTTGCTTGTTTTTTAGGGTGCGCTTGTGACACATGGAAGTTACCAGGCTAGGGGTTGAATTGAAGTTAAAGCTGCCAGCCTATACCACAGCTGTGGCAACATGGGGTCTGAGCTATGTCTGTGACCTATACCACAGCTCATGGAAATGCTGGATCTCCGACCCACTGAGTGAGACCAGGGATTGAACTTGCATCCTCATGAACACCAGTCGAATTCATTTCCACTGTGCCACAATGGGAACTCCCTGCCAAGCATTTATTATTATTTTTGGGAACTTTATTTTATTTTTATTAGAGTATAGTTGATTTACAGTGTTGTATCAATTTATGCTGCACAGCATAGTGACCCAGTCATACATATATGTACATTCTTTTTCTCTTAATATCTTCCGTCATGTTCTATCCCAAGAGATTGGATGTAGTTCTCTGTGCTGTACAATAGGACCTCATTGCTTATCCATTCTAAATGTAATAGTTTTCATCTACCAACCCCAAACTTCCCGTCCATCCCTCTTCCTCCTCACTCCTGCTTGGCAACCACAAGTCTTTTCTCTATGTCTGTGAGTCTCTTTCTGTTTGTAGATAGGTTCATTTGTGCCATATTTTAGATTCCACATATGAGTGATATCATATGGTATTGGTCTTTTTCAGAGTTTCCTCACTTAGTATGACAATCTCCAGTTGGATCCATGTTGCTGCAAATGTCATTATTTTTGTTCTTTTTATGGCTGAGTAGTATTCCTCTGTGTATATGTACACATCTTTATCCATTCATGGCTATTGTAAATAGTGTTTCTATGAACATACAGGTAATGTATCTTTTTGAATTGTATTTATGTCTGGATATGTGCCCAGGAGTGGGATTGCTGGATCATATGGTAGTTCTGTATTTAGTTTTCTGAGGAAACTCCATGCTATTCTCAATAGTGGTTACACCAGTTGACATTCCCATGAACAGTAGAGGAGGGTTCCCTTTTCTCCACACCCTCTCCAGCACTTGTTATTCATAGACTTGTTAATGATGGCCATCCTGACTGGTGTGAGGTACCTCATTGTAGTTTTGATTCACATTTCTCTAATAATTAGTGATGGTGAACACTTTTTCATGTGCCTACTAGCCATCTATATGTCTTTGGAGAAATGTTTATTTAGGTTCCGCCTATTTTTTGATTGGGTTGTTTGTTTTTTTGTTGTTGAGTTGTATGAGTTGTTTATATATTTTATATATTTTGGATATATATATATATACATATATAATAAATTTGCATCATTTGCAAAGATGTTCTGCCATTCTTTGGGTTGTCTTTTCATTTTTCTTTAATGGTTTCATTTGTTGTGCAAAAGCTTTTAAGTTTAATTAGGTCCCACTGGTTTGTTTTTGTTTTTATTGTCATTATTGTAGAAGGTGGATCAAACAAGATGTAGCTGTGATTTATGTCAAAGAGCATTCTGCCTGTGTTTTCCTCTAGAAGTTTTATAGTATCTGGCCTTACATTTAGGTCTTTAATCCATTTTGAGTTTATTTTTGTGTGTAGTGTTAAGGAATGTTCTAATTTCATTCTTTTACATGTAGCTTTCCAGTTATCCTAGCACCACTTATTGACTAGACTGTCTTTCTTCCACTGTATGTTCTTGCCTCCTTTGTCATAGATTAGTTGACCATAGGTGCTTGGATTTATTTCTGGGGTTTCTATCCAGTTCTAGTGATCTATATTTCTGGGGGTTTTTTTTTGTCTGTGAAAATACCATACCATTTTGATGACTGTAGATTTGTAGTATAGTCTGAAGTTAAGGAGCTTCTTTCCCAGGCTAGGGGTTGAATTGGAGCTGCAGCTGCCAGCCACAGCCACAGAAGCAAGGGTTCTGAGCTGCATCTGTCACCTACTCCACAGCTTGTGGCAATGCCGGATCCTTCACCCACTGAGCAAGACCTGGGATTGAACCTGCATCTTTATGGATACTAGTTGGGTTCTTTTTTTTTTTTTTTTTTTTGTCTTTTTGCTATTTCTTTGGGCCACTCCTGCGGCATATGGAGGTTCCCAGGCTAGGGGTCCAATCGGAGCTGTAGCCACCGGCCTACGCCAGAGCCACAGCAACGCAGGATCTGAGCCGCGTCTGCAACCTACACCACAGCTCACGGCAACGCCGGATCCTTAACCCACTGAGCAAGGCCAGGGACCGAACCCGCAACCTCATGGTTCCTAGTCGGATTCGTTAACCACTGCGCCACGACGGGAACTCCCCTAGTTGGGTTCTTAACTTGCTGAGCTACAACAGGAACTCCTGTTTTTTCTTTTTCAATATTGCTTTGGCATTTCAGTGTCTTTTGTGTTTCCATACAAATTTTAAAATATTTTGTTCTAGATCTGTGAAGAAGGTCATTGGTAATTTGATAGGGACTTCATTGAATCCGTAGATGGCCTTGAGTAGTATAGTCATTTTGACAATATTGATTCTTCCACTCCAAGAGCATGGTATATCTTTCCATCTGTGTCATCTTTGATTTCTTTCATTAGTATCTTAAAATTTTCAAAGTACATATCTTTTATCCTTTAGGTTGGTTGATTCCTAGGTATTTTATTCTTTTTTGATGTGATGACAAATGGTATGGTTTCTCTAATTTCTCTTTCTGATTCAGCATTTATTGTTTGTAGACTTTTTTTTGCTGATGGCCATTCTAACTAGAATGAGATGGTACCTCATTGTAGTTTTGATTTGCATTTCTCTAATAATTAGCAATGTTCAGCATCTTTTCAGGTGCCTGTTGGCTATCTATATGTCTTTGGAGAAATGTCTATTTAGGTCCTCTTATTCTTTTTCTTTTTGTTTTATGGCTACACCCCCATGGAAGTTCCTGGGTCAGAGATTTAATCTGAGTCACAGCTATAACCTTCACCACAGCTGTGGCAACGCTGAATCCTTTAATCCACTATGGTGGGCTGGGGATCAGACCCGTGCCATGCAGTGACCAGAGTCCTGTAGTCAGATCCTTAACCCTCTCTATGCCACAGTGGGAACTCTGTCCCCATTGATTGATTGAGGTTTTTTTGAGTTTTGGTTATTAAGCTATGTATGTTTTTGGCATACTCTGGAAATTGATCTCTTTTTGGTAGTATTGTTTGCAAATATTTTGTCTCAGCCTGGAGGTTTTCTTTTCATTTTGCTTATGGTTTTGTTTGCTCTGCAAAGGCTTTTAATTTTAATTAGGTCCCACTTATTTATTTTTGGGTTTTTTTCCCATTGCTCTAGGAGACGCATCCAAAAAAATACGGCTATGATATATGTCATAGAGTGTTCTGCCTCTGTTTTCATCTAGGAATTTAATAGTATCTGGTCTTAGATTTAGGTCTTTAATCCATTTTGAGTTTACTTTTGTAAATGATATTAGAGAATGTTCTAATTTCATTCTTTTACATGTAGCTGTCCACTTTCCCCAGCAGCACTTTTTATTTAAAAGACTGCCTTTTCTCCATTTCATATTCTTGCCTCTTTTGTTGTAGATTAATTGTGTATGGGTTTATTTCTGGGCTTTCTATGCTGTTCCATTGATCTGTATGTTTGTTTTTGTGCCAGTACCATACTGATTTGTTTATTGTAGTCTGAAAGCAGAGAAGATGATCTCTCCTACTTCATTCTTCTTTTTTTTAATTTTATGGCTGTACCTACAGCATATGGAAGTTCCTGGGTCAAGGATTGAATCTGAGCTTCAGCTGCTACCTACACGGCAGCTGTGGCAACACATGGATGGATACTTTAACCCACTGTGCCAAGCTGGGGATTAAACTTGCATCTCCACAGTGACCTCAGCCATTGCAGTCAAATTCTTTTTGTTTTTGTTTTTGTTTTTTCTTTTTCTTTTTAAGGTCACACCTGTGGCATATGGAGGTTCCTGGGCAAGCAGTCAAATCAGAGTCACATCTGCAACCTACACTGCAGCTTGTAGCAACACTGGATCATTAACCCACTGAGTGAGATCAGGAATTAAACCCACATCCTCACAGACACTATTTCAGATTCTTAACTCACTGAGCCACAATGGGAACTCCATGCAGTCAGATTCTTAACCTATTGTACCACCACATGAACTCCCAACTTCATTCTTCTTTCTCAAAATTGTTTTGACTGTTCAAGGTCTTTTGTATTTCTGTACAAATTAAAAAAAATTTTGTTGTAGTTCTGTGAAAAATACCATTAGCAATTTGATAGGAATTGCATTGAGATGGTGGGATCAAGATGGTGGAGGAGTAAGACGTGGCACCCACCTTATCCCACAAACACATACAAAAAAAAATCATCTTTATGTAGACTGTTTCATGCAGAACTACTGAACACTGACAGAAGATCTCAGACTTCCAGAAAGGGCAAGAAATCCTTCACATAACTGGGTATAACCAAAGAAAAAAAAAGAGGGAGAGAGAGGACAGAAAAAAGTAATCAGGATGGAACCAGCATTCCCGAGGGGAGCTGTGAAAGAGGAAAGGAATCTACACCCTGGGAGGCCACCTAAATAATGGGTAGATCCACTGGGACAGATGGAGAACCACAAAGCCTTGGAGAAAAGGATAACGGCCATTCAGAGGAGGGTAAAGCCATTCAGAGGCAGGCAAAGCAGAGAGAGAACAGCACAGACTATTGATACCAAAGCCTGAGACACTCATGCAGGGGCTAGGTGCTGAACGTAGGGCTACAGAAGTCAGTTTTAGGGTGGGGACTAGGGTCGGCAGTGTGGACACAGCCTTAAGCGGTTGGGGAGCAGTGCACTGCAGCCAAGGGAGCATGGGTGGAGGCCTGGGCCTGCAGGAGAAACAAGGCATCATTGTTCCATAGGACAAGAGGGTGAGGGACAGAACTACCATAGGAACATCTTTATCTCCACATGTGTAGGCTCTTGAGCAGCAGGGCACCTCTTGTGCAGGCTGTGGGGGCGGGTGCAAACTGCCACAGCCATCTCAGACTCCTGAGGTAGGCATGGCCTGCCACCACTAAAGGTCCCTTGAACAGGCACCACCTGTGGCCCCAGTCACCTCAGGGGTTGTCACCAAGGAGGGCCCTGCAACTGAGCACCACTTGTTGTCCATACATATACTGCCGTTGCCACTGCCAAGTGCTCAGGTGCTCCCCTTACCTCCCTGAGGGTCATTGTCATTGCCCAGTACCCTGCATCCAAGAGCAGCCTTCCATCCCCACCTCCCCATGGGTACTTGCCACCGTGAAAGGCCTGGAAACCAGGCGCCACCTACAAGTACTGCCCATTGCTCCATATCCCTGAAAGCACACACAGGCCATTCAGCTGCACATCCCCTATCAACGGAATAATGGCCTGCACATACTGAGGAACAAGAGAAGAAGCATCCAGACCAAAAGCAGACCTCACATATAATAAAAATTAAGCCCTCACAAGCTACCCAGGGACACTTGCACATATAATTAGCCCTCCAAGACTACAGTAGATGATTGTTTTCCCAAAACTCTCAGAATCAGAAAAATATAAGCAAAATGAAGAAGCACAGAAACCATTCCCAGTTAAAAGAACATGAGTATTATCCAGAAGGGACAAACAATGAAACAGATCTCTGCAGTCTAACAGACACCAAGTGCAAAAAGGATGTAATGAAAATACTGAAGGAATTAAGAACAGACATAAATAGTAACACAGATTACTTTAAAAAGGAACTCAAAATTATAAAAGGAGCCAAAAAAGATTAGAAAACTCATTTGCATACACAAAAGCTGAGTTAAAGTGTTGAAGATCAGAATGAATAATGCAGAGGAACAAATAAGTGACTTGGAAGGTAGAATAATGGGAATTACCCAATCAGGACGGCAGGCAGAAAACCAAATGAAAAAAAAAAATGAAAGCAGTGTAAGAGGAGTTCTCGTTGTGGCTCATTGGGTTAAGAACCTGACATGGTGTCAGTGACAATGCAGATTTGATCCCTGACTTTCCTCAGTGGGTTGAGGATATGACTTTGCTGCAAGCTGCAGTGTAGGCTGCACATAAAACTCAGAAGTGGTATTGGCATGGCTTTCATATAGGCTGGCAGCTGTAGCTCCAATTTTGCCCCTAGCCTGGGAATTTCCATATGGTGCAGGTGTAGCCATTAAAAAAAAAAAAAAAAGACGCAGTATGAGAGAACTATGGAATACTATAAAGCAGGCCAATCCTGCACATGATAGGGATTCCAGAAGGAGAAGAAAAAGAAAAAGGGATTGAAAATATATTTGAAGAATTATGCCTGAAAACTTTCTAAATCTAAGGAAGGAAACAGATATTCAGATATAGGAAGCATGGAGGACTCCGAAAAAGATGAACCCAAACAGACCTACACCAAGATATACTGTAATAAAAATGGCAAAATAAAGATTAGAAGAGGATTCTAAAGGCAGCACAAGAAAAACAAAGAGTTTACTATAGGGGAACCTCCATAAGGCTATCAGCTGATTTTCTCTGAAGAAACACTACAAGCCAGAAGAGAGTGGTAAGATATGTTCAGAGTTCTAAAAGGGAAGAAATTTCAGCCTAAAATACTATCTACCCAGTAGGATTATCATTTAAAATAGAAGGAGAAATAAAGAATTTCTCTGACAAACAAAAACTAAAAGAATATAACATACTAAACCCATTTTAAAAGAAATACCGAAAGGTCTCCTCTAAATAGGAAATAAGTAAAAAAATACAGGGTGGAGGAAATCACAGTTGGAAAGTAATCACTTAAATAAGTCAGTATATAGATTAAAAAAAGAAAAAAATTAAAAAAAAACGATTTGTGAAAGCAATGGTAAACAAAAGGAACAGCAAAAGGAGAAACATGAAGATGTAAAACAGAACATCAAAAGCGTAAAATGTGGTGAAGAAGAGTAAGAAAATCTAGACTCTTGTTTAGAATGTGTTTGAGCTAGAATGTGTTTGAGCCTATGTGATTATCAGTCTAAAGCAAACAGATATACGTGATATAACATATGTGAAAAACAGGGCAACCACAAATCAAAAGCAAACAATACGTTCACAAAAACCAAAAAGAAGATGACAAAAGCATAAAAGGAAATTATCCAACTGAAAAAAAGAAAAAGGAACAAAGGAGAAACATAGACTCAGTTGGAAAACAAAGTTTAATATGTATTTATTAATAAATACATATTAATAGTTACCATATATGTCAGTGGATTGAATGCTCCAATCAAAAGATATAAAGTTTAAGACTGGATAAAAAAACAAGAGCCTACAATTTACTGTCTAAAAGAGGCTCCCCTTAGGGCAAAGGACATATATAAATTGAAAGTGAGGGGATGTCAAATTACCCATTACATTTTTCACAGAACTAGAACATGTAATCAAAAAATTCACATGGAACCATAGAAGATACAGAATTGCCCAAGCAGTCTTGAGGGGAAAAAAAAACAAAGGGGGAGGCATAACTCTCCTAGACTTGAGACAATATTACAAAGCTACAGTAATCAAGACAATGTGGTACTGGTATAAAAGGAGACATATGGATCAGTGGAACAGAATAGAGAGCCCAGAGATATACCCAGACACCTCTGGTCAATTGATCTTTGACAAAAGAAGCAAGAATATAACATGGGGGAAAAACAGTATCTTCAGCAAATGGTGCTGAGAAAACTGAACAGCTGCATGTAAATCAATGAAACCAGAACACACCCTCACACCGTGCACAAGAAAAACTCAAAATGGCTTAAAGACTGAAACATAAGACATGACATAAAACTCCTAGAAGAGAGCATAGGCAAAACATTCTCTGACATAAACCATACAAGTGTTTTCTTAAGTCAGCCTTCCAAGGCAATAGAAATAAAAACAAAATTAAACAGATGGGATCTAATGAAACTTAGAAACCTCTGCATAACAAAGGAAACCTTAAAAACAAACAAACAGAATGAGAAGACAATGTACAGAATGGGAGTAAATAGTTACAAATGATACAACCAACAAGCCTAAGCACCAAAATATATAAACAACTCATAGAACTCAACAGCAAAAAAACCAACAACACAATTGAAAAATAGGCAGAAGATCTGAATAGATATTTCTCCAAAGAAGACATATAGATGGCCAATAGGCACATGAAGAAATGCCCAACATCACTAAATATTAGAGTAATGCAGATCAAAACTACAATGAGGTACCACATCACAGTGGTCAGGATGGCCATCATTAACAAATAACAAATGCTGGAGAGGGTATGGAGAAAATGGAACTCTCCTACACTATTGGTGAGAATGTAAATTGGTGCAAGCACTACAGACAACAGCATGGAGTTTCCTCAGAAAACTAAATAAAGAGAAAAAGAATGGATATATATATATATGTGTGTGTGTGTGACTAGGTCACTATGCTGTACAGTAGAAATTGACAACACTGTAAACCAACTGTAATGGAAAAAATAAAAATCATTTACAAAGAGGAAAATTCATCAGTAATTACTGAATTGTACACCTATCATGGGTGAGTTTTATGTTATTTTAATTATGCCTCAAAGTTGTTAAATTTTTTAAAGAAAACTAAAAGAGCCATCACATGGGAGTTCCCATTATGGTGCAATGGTTATGAACCCAACTAGTATCCATGAGGATGCAGGTTCAATCCTTGGCCTCACTCAGTGGGTTAAGTATCTGGCATTGCCATGAGCTCTAGTGTAGGTTGCAGACATAGCTCAGATCCTACATTGCTCTGGCTCTGGCTGTGGCTGGCAGCTGCAGCTCCTATTCAACCCCTAGCCTGGGAACTTCCATTTGCTGCAGGTGCAGCCCAAAAAAGCAAAAACAAACAAAAACCCTACCATATGATCCAACAATCTTACTCCTGGGCAAATATCCAGACAAAACTATAACTCAAAAAGATACATGATAGGAACCCCTATGTTCATATCAGCACTATTCGCAATAGCCAGTACATGGAAACAACCTAAATGTCCATCAACAGCTGAATGGATTAGGAAGATGTGGTACATATATACAGTGGAATACTACTCAGCCAAAAAAAGAACCAAATAATGCCATTTGCAGCAACGTGGATGCAACTAGAGATTCTCATACTCAGTGAAGTAAGTCAGAAAGAGAAAGACAAATAGTATATGATATCCCTCATATGCGGAATTTAAAATATGGCACAAATGAACCTATCCACAAAGAAACAGATTCAGACATAAAGATCAGACTTGTAGTTGCCTGATGGGGGTGTTGGGGGAGTAGGGAAGGAGGGGGATGGACTAAGGAGTTGGGGATTAGTAGATGCAAATTATTGCATTTAGAATGCATAAGCAATGAGGTCCTACTGTTTGGTACAGGAAACTATATCAATTCTCTGGATAGATGGAAGATAATATAAGATGGAGAGAGAGAGAGTGTGTGTGTGTGTGTGTATGAGACTGGGTCACTTTGCTGTACTGCAAAAATTGGCAGAACATTGTAAATCAACTATACTATAATTAAAAAATGAAAAAAAAATTTAAAAACTACATTTTAAAAAAAGAATTGCATTGAATCTGTAGATTGCCTTGGACCATATGGTCATTTTAACAATATTAATTCTTTTTAATGCAGGAATGTTATATCTTTCCATCTGTTTCTGTCATTTCCAGTTTCCTTCAACAGTGTCATATAGTTTTCAGACTATAGGTCTTTTGCCTCCTTAAGGAAGTTTATTCCTAGGTATTTTGCTTTTGGTTCAGTGATGGATAATATTGTTTCCTTGATTTCTGATATTTCATTTTTAGTGTACAGAAATACAGCAGATTTCTATATGTTAATTTTGTATCAGCAGTGTTACCAAATTCATTGTTGAACTGTAGTAGCTTTCTAGTAGCAACTGTAGAGTTTCTTATGTATAGCATCATGTCGTATGCAAACAGTGACAGTTTTACTTCTTTTTTTCCAATACAGATTCTTTAATTTCTTTTTCTTCTCTAATTGCTGTGGTTAATACTTCCAAAACTGTGTTCAATAAAAGTAGCAAGGTTGGACATCCTTGTCCTGTTCCTGATCTTGCAAGAAATTCTTTCAGCTTTTCATCATTGAGAATGATGTGAGCTATGGGTTTGCCATATATGGCCTTTACTGTGTTGATGTGTGTTCCCTCTATGCCCACTTTCTGAAGAGTTTTTACCATAAATTAATGTTGAATTTTACCAAAACCTTTTTTTACATCTATTGAGATGATCACATGGTCTTTAGTCTTCAATTTGTTAATGTGGTATATCACACTGATTGATTTGTGGGTATCAAAGAATCCTTGCATTGCTGGGATAAATCTCTCTTGATCACGATATAGAATCCTTTTAATATATTGTTGGAGTCTGCTTGCTATATTTTGTTAAGGATTTTTGCATCTGTGTTTATCAGTGATATTGGCCTGTAATTTTCTATTTTTGTGGTATCTTCGTTTGGTTTTAGTATCAAGGTGATGTTGGCCTTATAGAAAGAGTTCAGGAGTGTTCCTTCCTGTGCAGTTTTTTGGAATAGTTTCAGAAGGATAGATGTTAACGCTTCTCTAAATACTTGGTAGAATTCACCTGTGAAGCCATCTGGTCCTGAACTTTTGCTTTTTGGGAGTTTTAGAATTATTGATTCAAGTTCAGTACTGGTAATTTGTTTGCATTTTCTATTTCTTCCTGGTTCATTCGTGGGGCATTATACCGTTCTAAGAATTTGTACATTTCTTCTAGGTTGTCCATTTTATTGGTGTATAGTTGCTTGAAGTGGTCTCTTAGGAGTTTTGTATTCCTGTGGTATCAATTGTAACTTCTTTTTCACTTCTGATTTTATGTATTTGGGCCTTCTTTTTTTTCTTGTTGAATCTGGCTAGAGGTTGAGTTTATCTATCTTTTTGGAGGACCAGCTTTTGGTTTCATTGATATTTTTTCTATTGTTTTTTAGTCTCTATTTCATTTATTTCTGCTCTGATCTTTATGATTTCTTTCCTTCTACTATCTTTGTGCTTTGATTTTCTTTCTCTAGTTGCTTTAGGCATAAGGTTAGGTTGTTTGTTAACTTGAGATTTTTCTTGTTTCATTAGGTAAGCTTGTATTGCTATAAACTTCCCTCTTAGAACTGTTTTTGCTGCATCCCATAGGTTTTGGATCATCATGTTTTCATTTTCATTTCTCTCTAGGTATTTTTTTATTTCCTTTTTGATTGCTTCAGTGATCCAATGGTTGTTTGCTAGCATATTGTTTAACCTTCACATGTTTGTGTTTTTTGCAGTTTCTTTTTCTTGTTGTTGATTTCTAGTCTTATATTGTTGTGGTTGGAAATAATGCTTGGTATGATTTCAGTTTTCTTAAATTTACCAAGGCTTGATTTGTGGCCAGGAAATGGCCCATATGCACTTGAAAAATGTATATTCTGCTGCTTTCAGATGGAATTATGGATGGAATGTTCTATAAATATCAATTATATTCATCTGGTCTAATGTGTCATGTAAGGCCTGTGTTTCCTTATTGATTTTTGTTCTGGGAGATCTATCCATTGATGCAATTGGGGTTTTAAAGTCCCACATTATTATTGTGTTACTTTCATTTTCTCCTTTTATGTTTGTTAATATTTGCCTTATATATTGAGGTGTTCATATGTTAAATATATTTATATTTTTAGTTCTCTGAGAAATCTCCATACTGTTTTTCACAGTGGTTGCACCAATTAACATTCCCACCAACAGTGTAATAGGGTTCCCTTTTCTCCACACTCTCTCCAGCATTTATTGTCTGTAGACTATTTTAATGATGGCCTTTCATACCTCATAGCGGTTTTGATTTGCATTTCTCTAATAATGAGTGATGTTGAACCTCTTTTCATGTGTTTTTTGGCCATTGTATGTTTCTTTGGAGAATTGTCTGTTTAGATCTTTTGCCCATTTTTTGATGGGGTTGTTTGTTTTGTTGGTGTTGAGCTGTAGGAGGTGTTTATACATTTTGGAGATTAATCCCTTGTCAGTTGCTTCATTTGCAAATGTTTTCTCCCATTCTGTGGGTTGTCTTTTCATTTTGTTTAGGGTTTCCTTTTCTGTGCAGAAACTTTGAAGTTTAATGAAGCCCCATTTGTTTATTTTTGTTTTTATTGTCATTACTCTTGGAAGTGGATCTGAGAAGATGTTGCTGTCATTTATGTCAGAGAGTGTTTGGTCTATGTTTTTCTCTAAGAGTTTTATAGTATCTGCTCTTATAGTTAGGTCTTTAATCCATTTTGAGTTTATTTTTGCATATGGTGTTGGGAAGTGTTCTCATTTCATTCTTTTACACGTGGCTGTCCAGTATTCCCAGCACCACTTATAGAAGGGGCTGTCTTTTCTCCATTGTATATTCTTGCTTCCTTTGTTGTAGATGAGTTGACTGTAGGTGCATGGGTTTAATTCTGGGCTTTCTATCCTGTTCCACTGGTCTCTATTTCTGTCTTTGTGCCAGTACTGCACGGTTTTGATGACTTTAGATGTGTAGTATTGTCTGAAGTCAGGCAGCCTGAATCCTCCAGCTCCATTTTTCTTCCTCAGGATGATTTTGGCTATTCTGCATCCTTTTTGTTTCCAAACAAACTTTAAAATATTTTGTTCTAGTTCTGTAAAAAAAAAACGTCCTTGGTAATTTGATAGGGATTGCACTGAATCTGTAGATTGCCTTTGGTAGTATAGTTATTTTCCAATCCAAGAGTGACAAGGGCTTAATATCTAAAATATAGAAACAACTTATACAACTCAACAGCAAAAAAGACAACAACCCAATGGAAAAATGGTCAAAAGACTGGAATAGACGTTTCTCCAAAGAAGATATACAGATGGCCAACAAGCACATGAAAAAATGCTCAACATCACTGATTATTAGAGAAATGCAAATCAAAACTACTATGAGGTACCACCTCACACCAGTCAGAATGACCATCATTAATAAGTCCACAAATAATAAATGCTGGAGGGGGTGTGGAGAAAAGAGAACCCTCCTGCACTCTTGGTGGGAATATAAGCTGGTACAACCACTATGGAGAACAGTATGGAGGTACCTTAGAAATCTATACATAGAACTACCATATGACCCAGCAATCCGACTCTTGGGCATATACCTGGACAAAACTTTTCTTAAAAAAGACACATGCACCTGCATGTTCATTGCTTTACTATTCGCAATAGCCAAGACATGACGCAACGTCCATTGACAGATGGTTGAATTAGGAAGATGTGGTTTATATACACAATGGAATACTACTCAGCTATAAAAAGAACAAAATAATGCCATTTGCAGCACCATGGGTGGAACTAGAGACTCTCATACTAAGTGAAGTAAGTCAGAAAGAGAAGGATAAATACCATATCTTATCACTCATATCTGGAATCTAATATACAGCACAAATGAACCTTCCCACAGAAAAGAAAATCATGTAAACAGATTTGTGGTTGCCAAAGGGGAGGGGGAGGGAGTGGGATGGATTGAGAATTTGGGGTTAATAAATGCAAACTATGCCTTTGGAATAGATAAGCAATGAGATCCTGCTGTATAGCACTGGAAACTATATCTAGTCATTTATAATGGAATGTGATAATGTGAGAAAAAGAATGTATACATTTATGTGTAACTGGGTCACCTTGCTGTACAGTAGAAAATTGACAGAACACTGTAAACCAGCTATAATGGAAAAAATATAAATCACTATTAAAAAAAAAATCTGACTTAAAAATCTCAGTGGCTGCAGAGGCATAGGTTCAATCCCTGGCCCATTGCAGTGGGTTAAAGGATCTGGCATTGCTGCAGCTGTGGCTCAAGTTCAGTCCCTGGCCCTGGTAACTTCTGTGTGCCGCCAGAAGTTCTACAAAAAAAGAGAAGTGATATTTCTAAAATCATGCCTTAAGAAGAGATTCTAACATCTTTGTCCAAGGGTATTTGCTCAGATATGTCATGAATAAGGATAATGTAGGCTTATGAAACAGTTTAGTAAGGAAATTGTGTCCATCAGGAAAAAATCCGTATCTTTCTAGTAAAAGAATCATTATTATTCCTCTACTTAGCAAACTCTCCTTGTACCTTTAGAATACGATCAACTTTCCAAAATATAACGTGTACAAGACCACATATTACATAATTTACTTGAGGTGTTATATATTTTATGTTTTATAACAGGTTGTCTGTGCTCAAATTCATTGTGGTACTATCCTTTTTTGATAATTTAAAACTCATTTTTCCCCTTTAAGAAGGTTCAGCTGTTTGTAGAGGGGAAAAAACTCCTCCTACCTTTTATAAACTGCTTATACTCGTAACACAGATTAACTTCCCAGCACATAAAGGGAATACTGGGAAAGCTCTTGCATGATTAAATATGCCCCTAGAGGATTATGTTTTTCCACATATTTTTCAAGCCAGAGCTATTAATAATGTTTCAGCATTAAACTTTCTGTACATCCTGATTATGGGGGAGGTCTTTACTCATTCTGCCCATGCTGTTAGTTTTTCCACTGTCCATATTTGTAGCATTACAACATTATCTGTGGAAACATATAATCTGAAATCTGAAAGTTTAATTAGGTTCCAACGAAGTGTCATCTCTGGATTTTTTTTTTTTCAAAGTTGTTGTCCATTTTTCATCTCCTTGTCTTTTTTTTAACTTACCAGAAACCTGGCACAAAGTAGCCATTTAATGAGTCTAATAAGTGATTGCTAAACACATAGTAGTTAGCATTTTGAAAAAGATGGCTCAACTTATCTGTGCATTTTTCCTGAGATAACATCCTGGTTTGTAAGGAATCTTGTAATTACTGAGAGATTCAGTTATTAAGTGTCTTTTTATCCAGGCATTGTGCGATCAAATTAATTTACTGTGGCTAATCAGTCAAAAACTGTACTTTGGTCTTGCCATGGGGGGATGCGCCCCACCCCCAGCCCCACCTCTCCAGGATTGCCTACCTCTCTGTCCCTCCAGCCTATAGGTCTTTCCTCACCAGCCTCAGGTCCCTTCATTGCTACTCATTAGCCCCTCAAATTCTTTGACCCTGTTCTGCCAGTCCCCAGGCTTAGATAGGTCCTTAACTACCTTTATCCCCACATTTTTCTTTTCTGTCCTGAACAGGGGCTTTAGGTTGCTCAGCACCTCTCCTATGCTGCTGAGCGGCTTCCTTTCTCACCTTCCCCGCCCAGCTGTCCCAGATCATTACCAGCACCGCCCCCCTCCGCCCCGCCTCTGTTTAGCTCTGAGGCCCACCCCACCCCCTTATCTGGCAGCTGATGACCTTGCTGCCTACAGTTCAGACCTTAGAACTCCTCAGCCACAGTTCTCACTCTCCTGACTTAACCCTCCAGCCACATTGCTTGTCCCTGCCTACACTTCCTGTGCTAGGGTAGAGCCACCGCTCCTCTCATGCTCTACCTTCCTCATTAGGGCTTTAGAGTTCTTCCTTTTCTGGAAACTTTCTCTGGCACTGAAGAAAAACATAAAAAATAGATTGAGATTTTTAATATTAATTGAATAAGGAAAATGTGTGCATGGTTTTAAAAATTAAGGTAGTATATAGGAAGTTCCCCAGTGGCTCATATGGGTTAAGAATATGGCATCGTTACTGCTGTGGCTTGGGTCACTACTGTGGTGCGAGTTCAGTCCCTGGTCCCAGAATTTCATGCTGTGGGCATGGCCAAAACAAAAGAATTTAAGTACATAAAAGGACATACAGAGGCAACTACTTGATTTCAGTCGTGTGTGTGTATGTGTGTGTGTGCGCATGTATGTTCTTTCAGAGGTATTATATCCACAACCAGGCCTAAATATATGTACATCTCCCTTTCCTCCTCTCTCCTTTTCCAGCTCTATTTCAAAAACATTGATACTAGGCACATGTTCTGGACATTGCTTTTTAATATATCTCTGTCTTGAAAATCAATGTATACCAGTGCTATAGAACTGCCTTGTTCTTTTAGTGGAGCCAGATTATGTTGTTGCTTATAAATATACCACAATTTAGTTAATCTGTCCCCTTTAAAAGTATAGTTATTCCTAATCTTTTGCTGCTCCAAACAGTGTTGCAGTGAGAATGTTTCTCTATCAGTCTTGGTGCCCATACATGCAGGATATAAGCAGGAATGGTGTGGGCATGCTGCTAAAGAGTCAACTTCTCATCGTCAGGTTTTCTTTGAAATGTTCACTTCGGGGAGTTCCCATCGTGGCGCAGTGGTTGACGAATCCAACTAGGAACCATGAGGTTGCGGGTTCGGTCCCTGCCCTTGCTCAGTGGGTTAAGGATCCGGTGTTGCCGTGAGCTATGGTGTAGGTTGCAGACGCGGCTTGGATTCCTCGTTGCTGTGGCTCTGGCGTAGGCCGGTGGCTACAGCTCCGATTCAACCCCTAGCCTGGGAACCTCCATATGCCACGGGAGCGGCCCAAAGAAATAGCAAAAAGACAAAAAATTTAAATAAATAAATAAATAAAATGCTCACTTCGTAAACTAAAAGATAATTGAGATTTTTTTTAAAGGGGGGGTGGATCACCATTCTGTAACCCTCAACAAGTCTTTGGGAAAAAGTCTTTGAAAATTCTTTGAAGTGGAATTGTTGAAATGAAAGGTTTATACATCTTCATTTCTGATGAGGAAAACTTAAAAAACAATTTTTTTTCCTAGAGTTTCCAGATGGCTCAGCAGTTTAAGGATCCAGCATTGTCACTGCTGTGGGTCAGGTTGCTACTGCGGCTTGGGTTTGATCTTTGGCCTGGGAACTTCTGCATGCTGCAGGCATGGCCAAAGAAGATTTTTTTTTTTTTCTTCTATATCTTGTGTTATTGCTTCTCCAACCTTTCTGTTCATGTGTTGATTTCTTGGGTTTATTTTCAATGTCTGCTACCTTTTTGAAACATTCATCTCTTTATTCTGAGTTTTGAGAGAATTTCTGAGGCACTCTCCTTCACTGCTTACTACAATTGACAGTTCCTGTAGTCACTGGATTGTTAAATATGATAATCTTTTTTTTTTTTTTTGTCTTTTTGCCTTTTCTAGGGCCACTCCCGTGGCATTTGGAGATTCCCAGGCTAGGGGTTGAATCGGAGCTGTAGCTGCCAGCCTACGCCAGAGCCACAGTGACTCGGGATCCAAGCCACGTCTGTGACCTACACCACAGCTCACAGCAACGCTGGATCCTTAACCCACTGAGCAAGGCTGGGGATCAAACCCACAACCTCATGGTTCCTAATAGGATTCGTTAACCACTGCACCACGACGGGAACTCCATGATAATCACTTTTTTTGTTTGCTTCTAAGTACTCATATGTTCTTATTTTGTTCTCCTCAAAAGACTACCAGTCTCTTATCTTTTTATTTTTATTGAAGGACAGCATGTATATGAAAAAGTGCTTGATAGTTTTTTGCAAAGTACACTTTTGTTCCCAGAAGCCAGCTAAAGGAACAAATATTTCCAGCACCCCCCAGCCTCCTGTGTGGCCCTTCCAATTACAGTCCTTCCAGGGATAACCACTCTCCTGACTTCTTGATATAGGTTTATTCTGTGTTTGTTTGTTTTTTAATTATATAATTATAATCCTGTAGTGCAGTAGAATAGTACTGCTTCTCCCTTCTTTTGTTTTTCATTGTTTATGGAGTTCCCTTGTGATGTAGTGGGTTAAGGATCTAGTGTTGTCACTGTTGTGGTACAGGTATGATCCCTGGCCTGGGAACTTATGTGTGTTGTGGATGTGCCCCCCCTCCCCCCAAAAATATTGTTTGTGAAAACTGTCTATATTGTTGCATGTGGTTGTCATTTGTTTCATATCTGTGTATCATTCCATTGCATGAGTAAACCACAGTTTGTTAATTGATGCTGCGATAGATAGACTCTTGAGTAGTTCCTAGTTTTGGACTATTATGAATAGTGCTGCTATGGACATTTTTATTCAGGTCTTCTCATGCACATATGTATACAATTTTTGTTGTGTGTTTATATGTAGGAATAAAATTTCTTGATCACAGGGCCTACAAATGTTAAACCTCTAAACTGGTTATCTCACTTTGCATTCATATGAAAATGCTGGTTATTCCACATCCTTGGCAGTACTTGGTATTTTCTGTCTCTTTAATTTTAGCCATTCCAGTAGGTATAAAGTAGTAGTTCATTGTGGTTTTAGTGTTTTCTTTTATCATTCCCCTGATCAATTGTAATGTTGAGCAGCCTTTCATATGTTTACAGGCTATTTGAGCAACTTTTTTTTGTGAAATTCACTTTTACATTAAAAATTTTTGTGGTAGGTCACATTTCCCACCCTTTTGTTCTTCTCTTTCACTTTGTCCTCAAATTTTTTTCTTGGCTCTTCTTTTGTTTATTATTTTTTTCCTAAAAAGTTAACTTTTAGGGGAGTTCCTGGCGTAGCTCAGTGGTTAATGAATCTGACTAGGAACCGTGAGGTTGCGGGTTCGATCCCTGGCCTTGGGTTAAGGATCCGGCGTTGCTGTGAGCTGTGGTGTGGGTCGCAGACGCGTCTCGGATCCCTTGTTGCTGTGGCTCTGGCGTAGGCTGGAAGCTGCGGCTCTGATTCAACCCCTAGCCTGGGAATCTCCATGTGCCGCGGGAGTGGCCCTAGAAAAGGTAAAAAGACAAAAAAAAAAAAGTTAACTTTTAAATCAGTAGCTCAACTCATCTAGAATTTTTAGTGAATTTGCATGTAACTTTTCTTTTGAGAAACATTGTCAGCTGAATTGGAAGATGATACCATTGTTCTTTCTAAGAAAAAAAAAAAAGATAAATACTAATCCCTCCAGTTTTGTGCCTACCAGATTGATTTTTTTCCCCATATTTAATTTTTAATTCTAGTTTTAGTTCCATTTTTGAGAGATGATTATTAGAAGTGAAAATCTTTTAATATGCAATTTAAAACCTACAGCCCCTCATTTTAAAAAATGTAAATGTCTTACAGGTTCTTGATCAATATGAACGGGAAGGATTTAATTTCCTAGCAAAGGTGTTTAATTCTTCACATTCCTTCTTGGAGGACTTGACCGGTCTTACCTTACTACATCAAGAGACCCAGGCTGCTGAGGTAAGATGGGAACAAACTTTTTGTTCAGAAGACTGATGTGTTTGAAACTTATTTGATAGATTTATGAAAAAGAAAGGAAGCAGTTAATTATGATTTTTTTTCCCTTAGAACAAAATCACTAAATAAGTCTGCTGCTTCTCAGAAAATGAACCTTCTGCCATTGCTAGTGTTGCTGTGTGATGGTTGTTGTATGGTAGGTGCCAAATAAATGCACACAGTTGCTGATGAAGGATGTACAGGTCATTGATTTCCATACACCTCTGGTCCTTACTACACAACAGCATGCTGGTGGTTGTTGGAAAGTTGTCTGCAATGTCCATACATCAAACCACAAGTGAGGGAAGACACTGGACTCTGGCCATATTCTTGAGAGAGAACATGCCTGGCTTTTACTTCACAATTGAATGAGTCTTCTTGAGGCCACCGAACCCCATCATGGAATGGCTTCCTCCGTTACAACCTAAGAGAGTTTTATTTTCCTTGTCATTTAGAATTTGCCAGGATCTTAATTTCCTGGGTTGTGGTCCTTTTTTTTTTTTTTTTTTTTAAACTGTGATTACAAAATAGATTATCATTTTTTTTGCTGGGCATGCTGTATATGTGTTGCACTATCAGATCACTTGACAAAATAGACTGTTCCTCAACATGGATGCATGAGATTAAATCAGCATCCTGCTCACCAGTAACCTGAGTAAAAAGCGCTTAGGAAAAAATGTGGTCTGTCCTAGCGTTTCCACAAGCTACTTAAGGAAAACCTCTGGTGCCTCTGTCCAGCAGAGTAGAACACTTGCAAAGTTACCATTAGTCCCATAGTCCTATTCCTTGATTACCACCTGGGGTTGTATAACCTTAGCACTGGGGAAGGCCCTAGTGGTCAGTGAGTGATGGTCAAGCCCAATGCGGGACTAGCTGATAGTGCAAAGATTGCTGTTTGGAAGACTGGAACTAGTACTGAGAATGGGAAAACCATGTAGAAATACCAGGATCAAATCTTTTGAAGCTTTCAGCAGATCGGAATAAGATTTGTAGGCACAGCGGAAAGGAATGATAGTGCTTCTCTAGTGCTAGACTTAGAACTGAAACTTACTCTTCTTTAACTTGCTTTGGTGTCCTCTAGGCATTCACCAGATGGAATCTTCCACTTATGACTAATAGTTAGGCCCACATAGAGTCTCTTAGCTTCATTTTCAGGAGATGAATGGCATCTTTTCAGGACTTTAAGTGACTTTGAGATTTTCCTCAGAGCTATGATTGGCTTCCCAGACAAGGTTCAGAATATTGTATTGACCATGGCTGCCATTTTGTCTTTTGAGCAGCTCCAATGGTGAGGGAAACAAATTTACAGGTCTTTTCAACCATGCAATTGTTTATCTAGTTGACTGGGAGAATTTTTCCACCGAGCTGGAAATAATTCACAAACTTCTCTTTAGTTGCCTAGAAGAATTGCAACTTGAATTCGACTCCATATTTCATTTTTTTAAAAAAGAGCAGATGCTAGCATAATGAGCAGATTGCTTGGTTAAACCTGGCTTGTTTTGTGTCCTACTTGTTCAAACATGAGTAGCCTTTCCAAAGACCCGGAAGGAGAAGGAGAAATTTAAAAGAGCAATAGTGGCTAGATGGTAGGGCAGGAGGGGGTATGATTTCATCTACAGGTCCTAGTTTTCTTTTTGAAGTTTTCCTCCCTTAAATTATATTTATAGTTTTGGGATCCTAAGCCACACATCAAATTTTTAGATTAGAGATGGTGAACAGATTGGCCTATGAGCCAGATATGGCTACAGGTGTGTTTTGTTTGGCCTACCCTATGTGTTAAATTGAGAGTAAAGCCAACATTTTTAAATTATGAGTTTTACATAAAAATGTGAATTTTTCCATTTCCAACTTATTGATCTGGCAACCCTAAGCCTGCATTCCTTAATAGTGAGGGTTAGCTGGAGCCAAGAAACAAATTTTGTAGATAAATAATGTATTTGATACAAAAGTTTAAAAGCATAAAAATAGCCTGTGTGGAAAGAAAACCTTCTTTGTACACCTGTCCCTCACCACCTAGCTCCCTTCCTGAGCACAAATACTGCTGTTAGTTTCTTGCCCAGAGATATCCTTTAGGTGATAGTGCTCTTCAATCGATGACCTTATTGGTATTGGAGTCTGCAACTCCTGTCTTAGAAAAGGACAGTTGTTTTTCCTAAAAAGCTCTAAATAGGACTATGTTTTAAATAGATAATGTTCACCAGCAGACCTCAATAGCAACAAAAATCATTGTCTTACCTACATTACCTTACTGTGAAAAACGTGTGTAAATAAATATGAATATCGAAAAATATATACATATCTGGATAAAGGCAGTGTCGTGATTTGCATAGTAGATTCCTAGTGCATTTATAGATGTTCAGTAATAAAATACAGACTTCTGCATCCTCTATAGAAAGGTCCCAACTTTTTTTTTAAGCAATGCTGTTAAGAATGCCAATTAATTCTCATCTCAGTCTAACTGGTTTCATTCATCAACATCAGAATTGCAAAAGACAGAATTGCAAAAGAGGGCCGCACCCATGGCATATGGAGGATCCCAGGCTAGGTGTCCAATCGGAGCTGTAGCCGCTGGCCTACACCACAGCCACAGCAAATGCCAGATCTAAGCCACATCTGTGACCTACACCACAGCTCATGGCAACACCAGATCCTTAACCCGCTGAGCAAGGCCAGGGATCGAACCCGCAACCTCATGGTTCCTAGTCAGATTCGTTTCCACTGCGCCATGACAGGACGACGGGAGCTCCTTAGAAGACGGTATGATTTTATGTATTGTTTATAAGATATTTATTTGTATAAATACTGGTTTTTTAAAAAAAGCTTTACTGAACATCTTTTGAAAACTTGGTAGCAAGGCACTGTGCTAGTAACTGGATACAGAGGTTAATGGGATGAGCTCACAGTCTAATGTGAGAAGCAGAGATGTAAATAGTGAACTCTAATATCATCGAAAATGTTTTAGTCATTTATATGTTAGATGCTGAGAGAGCAGTTATACTGCCTGGAGAGTAAAGTATCAAGGAAAGCCTCTTAAGGAAGGAAACGAACATTCCGGTTAGTTTTAAAGGATGAGTAAACTCTCTAAAAGTAAGAACTGGGGAATTCCATTGTGACCCAGCGGGTTAAGAACCCAACTAGTATCTGTGAGGTTGCAGGTTTGATCCCTGGCCCCCGCTCAGTGGGTTAAGTATCCAGTGTTGCCACGAGCTGCGGTGTAAACTGCAGATGCAGTTCAGATCTGGCATTGCTGTGGCTGTGATGTAGATCACAGATGCAGCTCCAATTCGACCCCTAGTTTGGGAACTTCCATATACCACAGGTGTAACCCTAAAAAGAGAAGAAAAACAAAAAAATTAAAAATTAAAAAAAAAAAAAACGGATTTGAGCAGGAAAAAGTAGGGAAGGAATAGGACAGGGAGGAGGGCCTGGACGATCTAGGGATAAAGGTCTCAGAGGCCAGGAGTCTTTAATGTGTTACTCAGAATCTCAAGCACTTAAACAGGGCTAGAGTTACTGAGAATAAGATAATGTATTTTTTTAATAACAGCTTTATTGACTTATAACTCACATACCATGAAATTCACCTTTTTAAAGTGTACAATTCAGGAGTTCCCGTCGTGGCGCAGTGGTTAACGAATCCGACTAGGAACCATGAGGTTGCGGGTTCGGTCCCTGCCCTTGCTCAGTGGGTTAAGGATCCGGCGTTGCCGTGAGCTGTAGTGTAGGTTGCAGACGTGGCTCGGATCCCGCGTTGCTGTGGCTCTGGCGTAGGCCGGTGGCTAGAGCTCGGATTCGACCCCTAGCCTGGGAACCTTCATATGCCGCGGGAGTGGCCCAAGAAATAGCAACAACAACAACAACAACAACAAAAGACACACACAAAAAAATAAATAAATAAAATAAAGTGTACAATTCAGTGGTTTTTAGTATATTCAAAGAGTTGTTGTGCTACTGCTACTACTAAGCTTAGTATATTTTCATCTGCAAAAGGGAGCTCTGGACCCATTAAGCAGTTACTCCCCATTCCCATCTCCACCTCCCAGTCCTGGTAACCTTCTGTCTCTGTGGATTTGCCTATTCTGGACATGTCACATAAATGGAATCAAACAACATGTAGCCTTACAGCCTGGTGTCTGTAAGTTAGCATAATGTTTTCTAGGTTCATCCATGTTGTAGCATGATAATTCTTTTCAATTTAAAGAAGAAATATTTTGATGCTGATAAATGTTCACATATCCCTTAACACCCTTGGTCTTTCTCCCAAAATATAGCCCCTTTAATGAAGGATGAATGCAAAGCTGATCCTACCAGAGACTAAAGATCTCTTTATTTTCCTAGAAAGGGGCTCAGAGAGAATGGATTGAAAGATATATTCAAGACAGACTCATCCAGATTTAGTGAGGTGGACCAATACAATTCAATTTTTTGCACCCATCCCCCCTCCATTATCAAATATCCAAAAATGATTGCCATAATTTTAGGCTAGGTTACCAGTATAATGATAGTGCTATTGAGATGAACAGAGGAATTGCCAAATTGGTTTCTTTTGGCAGAGGGGTTGAGGAGCAAGATGTGGAACAGGGCTAGCAGTGGGGTGGTGGGGGGTGTCAGACTTAAAAAGATAAGTTTGTCTTGGTATATGATGATTTTGAGGTAATGGAATAAATGAGTGAAAATGACTAGGGGGTATTAGAGATGGGATGGGGATAGAGCCTGGAGAAAGGACACAGAACCGGCATATTGATTGAGCAGACAAAAGAAAATTTTCCTGGAGTTCCCGTCGTGGCGCAGTGATTAACGAATCTGACTAGGAACCAAGAGGCTACAGGTTTGATCCCTGGCCTTGGTCAGTGGGTTAAGGATCCGGCGTTGCCATGAGCTATGGTGTAGGTTGCAGACGCGACTTGGATCGCGTGTTGCTGTGGCTCTGGTGTAGGCTGGCGGCTGTGGCTCTGTTTGGACCCCTAGCCTGGAAACTTCCATATGCTGCGGGAAGCGGTCCTAGAAAAGGCAAAAAGACAAAAAAGAAAAAAAGAAAAGAAAAGAAAAGAAAATTTTCCTGTTGCATTTAGTGCAAACGCAGAGAAGCCATAGAGCTAGGATGCCATAAAAATACTTAAACAAGAAATGTTTGTGGTTGTTTAATTTTATCTCTAGTTGTAGACTAAAAAATGAAAAACAACCACCTCATAAGTGTTTTTGCTAATGTTAACATTTCTTAAAGAAGGGATATTAGACAGAGACCCATATACTCTGTAGCCTGTTGAGCTGCCAAATCGTAGGTACATTCTGCCCATGAGGTATTAAAAAGGCCCCATTCAGCTTTTTACTCTCTCAAAACGTTGCTGTCTGAATAGGGAATTTTGCATGGAGTTCTGACCTTTACTTCCGTGACCCTTGTTGAAAATGTGTTTGAATCCTCCTTGGAGACTGACCCCACTTTCCTATGGCTCCTTGACAACTGTTGATCCCAGTTGGAACCAAAGGAAGTGGCCTTAAAGTTGATGAAGCACAAGAAATCCAAGGCACGAAAGCTGTTGAAGTGCTTACCAAATACTCTTTAAATTGCTGATTTTGTTGAAGAAAGGCTGTCTAAATCAAACATGTGAGTGACTTAGCCATCTTTTCCTAAAATTTGCTGTGACTTATTTTCTTAGGGTTATTTTTCATCAAGTATCAGTTCACGTGTACTGATTTCATTCCAGCTGTGAGTTCACCATTGTGCTGTGGGAAACACCAAATAATTCTCACATTCTGTCTGACTAGAGAGGAAGTGCTGATTTAAAAAGTTAATAAAACCAGCTATCTTGGTATATCCTTGAGATCCTCAAATTCTAAAATCCTGTAACCCAACTTTCCTGAAAGACCTCATTCTCATTATTGAACATTTGCAAGTTTCTTGATTCCAGGATTAATTTTAGGCTGTTTTCTTCCCTTGATTATATTATCACTATTTGATGCTGTGTCATATGGTTATTTTTCAGGATTTCAGTTACAGCACTCCTTTAAAATAGCTGCATTTTTGTCAGGGTTTTGCTAAGCAGAACTTAGTTTTGAAGAATTGGGGATTAATGGATGATTTAGTTAGAAGGTAAGTTTAGCACACCAACTATAACTTAGGATATAAAATCATAAATAGGCTAGAAATGGACAAGGCTGAGTGATGGGCTGATAACTGACTTAAAACTCAGCTTCTGACTCATCCACTACAGAATTCAGAATTTTAGAAAATAAAATGCCTAGTTCTCTCATAGCAGGAAAGTCATATGAAAAACATTATAATCATGTGATATGACTTCACTGGCATGACAATTTACTATTCAGCAAAGTAAAGAACACAATTAACAAGTGTTTCTGCGGGCCTTTTTGCGCTTACATTGAGTTTTTGGCCTCTCCCCCTCACAGCTGTTTTTGATTTGGTTCCTGTGGAATATTTTTGTTTTGTATTTAACAACAGTCAGATATTTATGTACAGCTTCATCAAGAGCCTCCGATGACAAATACGCCTTTGGAGGCCAGTAGAAGCTGTGGGAAACCCCCGTGTCAGCACTTAAACCTGTTTCCAGCGGAGAGAAATCACTCTAGGGACTGGCGGAGCTTTCTCGTGAATCCACTTCTCTTTTCTCAAGCCTTCTGCTAGCCCACTTCCAACCCTCACTGGCCCCTTCTGAGATACTATCGTGCTTTGATTTTTCCTTATGAAGCAATCCCTCAAGACACAGCCCTGGCCTTTTTTGCTCAGTGAGGGGGGAAAGGCAGAAATAGCAGGCAGAAAGCCATTTATGTCTTAGATTGGACACCAGAGCCCAGTTTTTGAAATAAGGCTTGGCAGTATCCCTTCAGAGCTCACTTTATAAATTGAGTCCCTTTTATTTGTTGTCAGAGCTATCTACATGGATTTGAGACATTCAGATAAGTTGGTTTTAGGGAACGATCCAATTGCAGGATAGACTATGAAGCCTGGGCAGAGTTCCCTGCCCTTTAGAAGAGGAGTCTTGGATGAAACAGCCCACTTAGAGGTCCACAGTGTGTGTGTGGCGGGGGGGGGTGGCATGCCATAAATGCTCAAAGCAGAATTTAAACAGCTAATATGAAGTTTTAGAACATGGAAACTGCTTCCTCAAATTTTAGTCCCTGTTCTTCTGCTCTCATGAATACTTGGGCCAACATTAAGTTCATCAGTTTCCTCACTTAAGGAGATTGAACCATGTGTAAAATCCTTTTTAGCTCTACTAATTCAGTGATTTTTGATTCAATGTACCTAGTATGACCAAGATGTTAAAAAATGGCCAATTTTTATATCAGAGTGATTCCTTTTTATACATTATATAAATATTCGCTGGTATCTTTCATCTCTGGCTGCCATTGCTAGCAGCAGTTTTGATTGCATTCTTTTTGAGATTTAGATCTACTTTGAACCTTAAAAGATCATTTCTCATACTTTGTATGGGCTAGTGTGTATAGCAGTGTATATAAGTCCAAAATGGCACAGTCCAGCCAAATAACTAACCTCATTCTCCAGACTTGGGCACACAGGACTTTTGGTTTCTTCGTAAATTCAAGTCTCCCGTCCCTGTCATTGAATGTGTTCGTAAAACAAGTCGCTCACTACCTTTTCATACAGCCTCCAAAGACAGATTCCAAAACCCTCTTGGTTTAAGTACTGGCAGCATCCTTAGAGTGTTGAATGTATAATATCTGAGAGGTTTGTTTAAAAATCGGCCATAGTAGTCTGCAACAGTCATAGAATATATGAGTGCCTGAACTCTGGCTGGTGAGAAGGCCTGAGTTCATAGCCCAGCATCAGCAGATGGCCAAGATTGCTGTGTTCACCTGTGTGGGCGTGCAGGGCAGGACCATGTGCAGGAGCCCTGAGAAAGACCTTGGGTCACTTATCTCACTGAGCTTCATTTGCCTTATTTGTAGGATGGAGCCAATAATTTCTACTTTTCACAATTACTGTGAGCATTAAATAAGAAAGCACCTAACTAAAGAAAAGACTGATTGGGCTCCATCACAGCTTAAAACCACTTCAAAGGACACTATCAAGAAAGTAAAAGACAGCCTACAGGACTAGAGAAAAAAGTTGTTTGCAAAGCATTTATCTGATTAGGCACTGGTATCCAGAATATATAGGGAACTCTTACAACTCAGTAATAAAAAGACGTCTGACCCAATGTAAAACAGGCAATGTATTTAAATAGATGTTTAAAAGACTTTTGTATCTTCAAATGTCCACTAAGTCCATGAGAAGATGCTCAGCATCATTAGCCATCGAAAAATACCAATCTACACCACTATGAGATAGCACTGCATACCCACTGAGATGGTCGTAGTCAAAAAGATGACAGTGATAAGTGTTGGTGAAGATCTGGAGAAATTGAAACCATCAGACACTGTTGGTAGGAATGTAAAATGGTGCAGTCACTTTGAAAAACAGTCTGGTAGTCCCTCAAAAAGTTAAGTAGCGTCACCATGTGGCTCTGCTCTTCTACTTCTAGGTGTATAACTAAGAGAAATGAAAAAATATGTTCACCCAAATACTTGGACATAGTGTTGATAACAGCGTTATTTATCATAAAAGCCCCAAAGTAGAACCAACCCAGAGGCGCATCACCTGATGAATGGCTCAATAAAATGTGGATATGGCATTTGGAATGATGATGGAATATTATTTGGTAATTAAAAGGAAAGCCACATGCTGCTACATGGATGAACCCTGAAAACATTATGCAAAGTGAAAGAAGCCAGTCACAAAAAGCCCCATTTTAGAGTATTTCATTTATATGAAAAGTCCAGAATTTAAAGAGCCAGAGATCAGAGTAGTAGTTGGCAGGGTATGTTGGGGGACACTTGGGGGAAAGTAGGGAGCTGACCGCTTATGGATAGGGGTTTTCTGCTGAGGTGATGAAATGTTGTAGATGTTGTAATGGGCTGTGATGATGATTGCACACTGTGAATATACTGAAACCATTGAATTACAGACTTTAAACGGGTGAATTGTGTGATATGTGAATTATTTCTCAATAAAGATTTTTTTAAAAAGAAGAAAAGAAAGTACACATGTAGCCCTGACACACATTCTTGGGGCTCTCTGTGTTTCTGCCTCCACTTCTTTCTCTTTCTCTCTGGCTCCTGCAGGAAGTGGTGATTTTCTGTTGGTTACAGTGAGCTTGTTTGTAGGAGTGAACTTTGTATAGAATGGACAGTGATTTCTTCTATTTTTATTGTGCCCTCGTTTTTAAAGCCTTTGTCCCTGAGCACCTCCTTTGACCCTGTCTTGTACCCTGGGTAGCCAGAACATACTTGGGGGTGGGACACTAAAGGGGCCCAATGGCCAAACGCCTCCCTGGGCTTTCTGGGAGGGGCTGCTGACAGAGGAGTTCGGGGAAGATGAGTGTGCTTAGTTATCTATTGTAAATTAAAGTAGATGTTTGAAAGATCCAAATCCAGCCTGGATCTGAAGTTTCCCTCTTTACCTCGGGATTTAATTTTTTCCCAAGACTTTTTGTTTTGAAAATTCTCAAATATGCAGAAAAGCTTGAAGAAAAGTAAAATGAATACCCCAGTACCTTCCACTTAGATTCATCTATTAAACATTTGGCCTCACATGGTTTATCTCCTGTTCTCTTTTTCCTACACACACACATCATATACATACTCACACATTTTCTCTTCCTGAATCATTTGAAAGCAAGTTGCATATACAATGACACCTCCACCTAAATTTTTAGCATGGGGAGTTCCCATGGTGGCTTAGTGATAACAAACCCAGCTAGGATCCATGAGGACATGGGTTCGATATCTGGCCTCACTCACTGGGTTAAGGATCTTGGCATTGCCATGAGCCGTGGTGTAGGTCATAGATGCAGTTTAGATCTGACATTGCCGTGGCTGTAACGTAGGTCAGCAGCTACAGCTCCGATTTGACCATTAGCCTGGGAACTTCCATATGTTGTAGGTTTGGCCCTAAAAAGACAAATAAAAAATAAAAATAGGGAGTTCCCGGCGTGGCGCAGTGGTTAACGAATCCGACTAGGAACCATGAGGTTGCGGGTTCAGTCCCTGCCCTTGCTCAGTGGGTTAATGATCCGGCGTTGCCGTGAGCTGTGGTGTAGGTTGCAGATGCGGCTCGGATCCCGCGTTGCTGTGGCTCTGGCGTAGGCCGGTGGCTACAGCTCCAATTGGACCCCTAGCCTGGGAACCTCCATATGCCGCAGGGGCGGCCCAAGAAATAGCAAAAAGACAAAACAAACAAACAAAAAAAAACAAGAAAAAAAAACAAAAAAATAAATAAAAATAAATAAATTTTTAGCATGAATCTGCTAAGCATACCAACATGCTTCTATGTAACTAGAATACTACTATCATCACAGAACAGTAAATAGTAATTCTATAACACCACCTAAAATCGCACATGTATTCCTGTTTTCCCAGTAGCACACAGCATTTTAAAGGCACCTTTTAACCCATTGTTTGCTTTCTCCTTAAGTTTGTAACTTTATAAAAACTTTAACAGTTTTTTTAAATAATAATTAAGTATCAGTCATTTGGTGTATAAACTTGAGCGTATCTGTAAAGTTCTCTGATCACCCCCATCTCCAAATGAGGAGACACTGTTGTCCTGCCTGCCGCCCCAGGCAGGCCTCTTCCAGATGAGGTCATCCAGGTCTTAGCTGGGCATCCTGGTCTGATTGAGGCAGCCATGTTGCCAACCACCCTGAGCTGTGGTTCTACCCACCCTCCACTAGGGCCCCCAGTGCCTGTGGCTTTGAGGAGGTAGAAATGGGAGGCTATTTTTGATATTTTGTAAAGCCATACAGAAATACAACATTTAAAACATGAGATTACATTGACCAACTAAACAATCAAGTTGTTTCACCACCATCATCGCCCCCCCCCCCCCCCCAGCATTTCTGTGGTCTGCAAAGGGAATGGAATACTTGGTAGCTTTTGGCCCTTTCCACAGCTCTGGTTGGCAGTTATGTGACTTTGAATTAGAAAAATAATGAGATAAAATAGTGTATTTTTTTGGGTAGGAGGGGGTTTTCAGTCCGTGAGAGAGAGGTGGAGATTAGGCCGTGGAGAGCCACTAGCCCAGCACGCCTTGACTTCCTGACTGCATCAGCAGCGGAGGGGCCTGGGGAGCTGTTCCTGCAGTTTGCCCGTGACCATTATTCTAGGGGTTCTATTTTTACAGCTGACCCTTCTCACTTGCAAACATAACAGCTGCTATGTGTTGAGTTTGGGGGGTTTCCATGTTTTGATACTGTAAAATTAAATTGATTCTTGGTTCTGAAATCTTAGTTTTGATCCATCAGGCTTCTCACTTAGCTCTGGGAGAGCGGGGAAGGAGGGGAGTATGAAATACTCTAATATTTTTTAAAGATATTGTTCATATTTAATCATGGCTTCTCTTGGTCAATAAATATTGATTGGTGTCTTTCCAAGTTCATGGTGGTGTGGGGATTCAAAGAGATACAAACCAGGCCTTCACAAGACTCATAAAGCAGAGTGGGAGACAGGATGGGAAAGTGGCCCAGACTGTGGAACAGGGGGGCATGCACAGGAGCTGAGCATATGCCACAGTGAGAGCTGCAGGATTTCAGGAGCATCAGGTGAGGAGAGAAGGCACTGGGCAAGAGCTGGGCTGGGCCTTGACAGATAGAACTTCAAGTTCAGGAAAGGAGAATGAAAGAAGGAGTACCAGAATGGCTGATGGTCCAGGGTACACCCTGGATCTCTGAGAAGAAGTACCACAAGAAGCGTAGCAACCAAAATTGATGATGTTATCTATAATTTTCATGGAACTTTGGTACCTAGACTTGTGATGCTTACAGCCATCTTATGAAGTGGCTATTACCCCATTTTGTGAATGTGGTGGTCAAGGCTCAGAGAAGTGAATTGATTTGCTAAGTTGATTGGACATAGTTACACTTAGCTGTGCTAAGTGTTTTTTCTATATCTTGAGGTTTAAGGGACACCCCATAAGCCCAGGGGCAGACAGGCCAGTGTACATGGAGTGATACATGTGTGCTCTGCTTTGTCAGGGCATGGCTACTCTAAGACTGAATGGTTTTGCCTTTGGTGTTTGATTACTAGTACATTCTAGGGTCTCTTGTGGCTTCTTTCATTGCACCATCCATCCCAGGGCCTAGGCAGCTGGCGTCACTGTTACTTCTTACTTTGAAACTGCTTTTAAGAACATACTGGCTTTTGGTAAAATCTATGAGAATGAAGTTTATATTCATTCATGATTCTATCATGAGACTCACCAATGGGAAAAGGGCAGGTAAGAGAGAGCTTCTTTCTTCCTGGCCTTTACTTTTTTCCTAAATCGTAAAGGGAAATTAAGAGCTTGCCCCCACTTGCCTTTATTTAGCTTGCTGGTTTAAAAAAAAAATTAATAATAAAAAATAATAATTTAATGATACACTAAAAATATTTATATCTTGTTGCAGAACAAAAGCATTGAAATCCTGATTACAATTACAGTGAATTGCTGGGGGTATATATTGTTTCCTATGAAAAGTCTTTTTGTAGCTATGTAGGCTTTGGTTATGATGTCAAACTGGCTTTAACATAAACTAGGAATTTGTGAGCAGACCATGGAGTCCTGGCCCTGAGGATTCTAGACTGGGGGTTTCATGTCACGACCACCAGTGTCCTTACTGCTTATCTCTGTTCTCTGTCTGTTGGCTTCATTCTCTCAGGCAAACCAGTTTTTTTTTTTTTTTTTACCCCCTATTTAGCAAAAAACATGGCCTCAGGCAGGTCCAACATCTTATCTTCCTTTAAGAGCATCTTCCCCAGTGGCTCTTAAAGGAACCCCCCTACCCCACCTGACTCTGATTGACCCGGCCCAAGTCACATGCCTTCCCTGGTTCACTTGGAGCAGGCAGGACAGGCTGCAGAGTTAGCCCATAGGGCCACAGACAGGGCACAGTGACTGGCAGTCTCCCCCAGGACCATGTGGTTGGAGTAAGTGGGCCACAGTGCCCCCAAAGGAGGGGCTGATGAGCGTGGACAGAGCTGGGCACATGCACAGAAGTGCATTCTGAGTCCGCCCTCCTCTTCATTCTAGTCCCTATGTCTCTTCTCATCCCTCCCAAACAGTTCTGCTTTTCTCTGAGGACTTATTGCAGATCTGGAAGTTCCAGTCCCCAGAGTTGCCTCTCAAGCCTGACTTTGTCCACAGCACACACATTTCTCATTCTAGGTAAGGCTCAGCTCTTCCTTCTTGCACACATCCACACACCCTGGCAAGGCCGCACCCCAAGGGTGTGCTGTCTCTGCTGACCAGGTGTGGGCTGGGCCAGTGGGAGGCTGCATCTTTCAGCCCAGATGGTGACGGCCAGTCAGTGTCGCTGCCTCAGGACATGTGCTTTCAGTCTCCACTGCAGTCTAAAAAATTACTTACCGTGCTGAAACTTGTTGATAAACCCAGATCTGTAATTAGGAGCATAAACGGCACAATACAGGCCTTGCACAAATGAATGGTTGTGGAGTATTATGGGCCCCTGTGGATTATCTGACTGAAGCAAAGGGGGGTTGGGAAATGCTGGTTGCTGTTGGACAAATTGCTACCAGATGTAGATTTCAATAAACACCACACTGCTGTTCCCTTGCCTGAAGGTGCTGTGAATTTCTTGAGGCAACAGAGCAATCAGTAAACTGGCGACTGTCCCACTGTGAGTAGTCTCCTGGTGTCCCTGGCCCAGGATGCTGGTCCACTAAAGGCAGACCCTGGGGGCCTCTCTCCCCTACCTGACATTTTAAAGGAGAGTATTATACGTAAAATGCAGCAACCAGATCCCATGGCACCTAAGATAAGTCAGGAACTGTGGCGTGACTGTTGCAGGAAAAAAGTGTCCCTGGGTGGGACTTTCAGAGAATTGGGATCAGCAGTTTTTCTTTAGACACTAATTGTAGCCACAGGATGGACCTGCCTCAGTCAGTGAATAGCTGAAAGCTTCTTTGTGCCACGTGAGGAAGGCCCACTTTCCTTCTCATTGAACTTAGAGATCAGAGGAAGGGTGGCATTAAAGCAGTAGTTGCAAAGCAATAATGGACAACCTGCAGGGTCCCATGACCTTGCAGCGTGGAAGCTGCTTCTCTGCTTTCACCAGCTGCTGCCAGGGGCTGGCCAACACATGAGCCTGAGGATCTGAGACTGAAAGGTCCCAGAGTGTCATGCTACTTTGTTGTATCTTGAAGGGAGTGGAAAGGAGAGGTTGAGATTGAGAGAAGGAGGGAGAGGGAATATGAATGATTTTAGTTTTATTTACTAACAAGCTTCTCACATTCCTTAGAATGAAGTGTGTCTGACTGTAGTGACTTCCCCAACCCTTGGTTATGGCTCTCTAATAAAAAGGCAAGCACCAGATGGATGGTTGGCCTAAACCCAGCACACATGTTTGCATCATGTGCGGTGCCCTAATCTCAGTTGGATGTTCAGGTTCTTGAGGGCAAGGACCACCTCTCCCATTCTCATCGACAAACAGGTGCTTTGCACTTAAGTACTAAGAAAAGTATACATTGGTTGAATGGTCAAAAAAAAAAAGTCAGTTTTACATGAAAAAACATCTTGGCTACTGAGACGATGTTTTTGTGTTGAATTGTGTGTAAGAGTTTCAGGAGCATGGAGCTAATTGGAAATCCTGGAGTTGAAGTAAATTCACCAACATCAAGTTTGTATCTGGCCCTCGGTTGACAAATCTCTGCCTTGACTTGAACTCTGGGGTCTCTGCATCTGATAGGGTGGTCTGTTCCTCCTTGGGACAGTGATGATATGATGGTTGACTTCTGAGAACTTGCTGTGTTCCAGATGTCCTACTAAGCATTTATTTGGATTGTCTTATTTAGTCTTCACAACCATTTTAATTCACAGATGAAGAAATTGAGGTGCCTGGAGGCTAAGTTGCCCAAGTTTATGTAGCTAGTAAGTGTTGGAGCCAAGTAGTTTGGCTCCAGAGACTGCTTTTAAATACTACTTTGTGGTGTCTGTGTTTGTTGGGTCTGCCTAGAGCTAGTTAAATTCCTCTTCTAAATGACAAACCTTTGTATGTTTGGCCACAATTTTCACATTCCCCAGGCCTCTGTTCTCCAGATCTGTGCGTTAGTAGATCATCATGGTGCATGGGTCTCATGCTTTCAAGTCAGAAACTCAATTTTTCTAGAACATGAATACTAACTCCCAGTAGCCAAACTCATAAGAGATCAATGTATAAAGCAGGCTGTTTGCTTTGTTCTGTCTGCCACTCCCCATATGTGGGGAGACAGTTGGTAATTGGAAGGTTACATGATAACCTCATGGAACTGTGATGTGCCAGGCACTAAAGGGATCTGTTCTCCAGTGAGATCATCTTGCTAATTTCTGGACAGTGATAGAGACATTAATAAATTCTTGCGGAAATTCTGGACTCCCTCTTTTCAAACTCCACATGGCCCCTGCTACCATCTATGAAAAATCTTAAGAGAGTTATTTACGTTTTAGCTTTCTTAGTTAAAATATATCTCCTGAGATCACTCCTTTGTTGCTTTGATTGAAGCTGGAAATTCCCTATTTCCTCAATTGCTTTTGTAAAAGTCTCTTCAGATGACTAACTTCCACACATGGCCATTGTTCTCCAGGGTGGGTCAGTTCTACTAATTCCATTCTCCAAGGCTATCCTTACTTTCAAGGTCTGCACAGAGACCTCACTATACCCGACTCATAGGTGCTAAGTATAGTCATTATTGCAGGGGAACATTTCAAATACTTTATTGGAAACCTAGAAGAAACATTCCTTTGATATTAATGGAAAGAAGACAAATTGGGTCCATTTGAAAATAGACTAAAACTTCTGAATTGCTACCAAGGAGGGTGTCTTTTGAAAAGGACAGTTCAAGTACAGGTGCTTGAAAAAATAGGAACCAAGGTAAACATTTGTAGGCCTGATCAGTACCTGAGATAAAGCACTGGGTAGCATCTACTCACTTGAATTGAACCCAAAGGGAAGTGAAGGACCTCTTGGCCTGGGCAAACCACTGGCACAGAGGACCTCTGCTAGCTAATATGAGTGCGACTGTCATGCCCAGGAGAAAACCCTGGGAGGTCTGCACTGAGCAAATGTTTGTTGTTAGACCATGATCAACTAGAAGGCGGGTGCTTAGATTTCACTCAAATCTGTGGTTCCAGCATCCAGCCTGGAAGCTGGCATACCACAGAATAACACAGTAACTTTTTTTAATGAATGAGATTCCATTCACATGGAATATCCAGAATATGCACAACTATAGAGACATAAAGTAGATTAGTGGTTGCCAGGAGCTGCTGAGGGTAGGGTTAGGGGTTGGGAGAGAGCTGGGAAAAATAGGGATTGACTGCTGTGGGTAGAGGGTTTCTTTGCAGGATGATGCATATGTCCTGGAATTAGATATTGGGGATGGTTTCACAGTTCTGGGAATATGCTAAAACCACTGACTTGTACACTTTGAATGAGTGAACTGTATGGTCTGTGAATTATGCAGCATGTGCACTGTATCTCAATAAATTTAGTTTTTAAATGAATAAGAATTTGTTGCTGGTGGGGATGCAAAATGGGACAGCCATTTTTGGAAGACAGTTTGGCAGCTTCTTAACAAGACTAGTCATGCTTTGACTATATGATGCAGAATTGTGCTCCTAGGTATTTACTTAAATGAGTTGGGAACTAATGTCCACACAGAAACCTGCCCATGAATGTTTAGGGCAACCTGCTTAACGTTATCACCAAACAGAAAGCCACTGAGAGGTGCTTCAATAGGTGAATGGATTAAAAAAAAAAAAAGGTGATACAGTCATATAATGGAATATTATTCAGCAGTAAAAAAAAGAGATGAACTATCAAACCACAAAAAGACATGGAGGAAATTTAAATGTATATTATTAAGTGAAAGGATTCAATTGGAAAAGGCTACATACCATATAATTCCAATTATATGACATTCTGGAAAAGGCAAAACTACAGTAATAGTGAAAGGATCAGTGGTTGCCAGGGACTCCAGCGGAAGGAACGAATGCATGGGTAGAGCACAGGAGGTTTCAGTGGCATGCTCTGTGTGATATTATAATGAAGTTTTGCATTTGTCAAAACCCATAGAACTGTAAAACACACAGAGTGAACCCTAGAGTGAATTATGGACCTTACTTAATAATAATGTTTCATAATTGGTTCATCAATTGTAACAAATGTACAACACTGATGGAAGATGTTAGTAATTAGGAAACTTAGGGTTGGGGAGAGAAAACATGGAACTCTTAATTTCTGTTCTATTTTCTGTAAATACAAAACTTCTCTAAGAATTTTTGTCTATTAATTTAAAAAAGCAAGAAATACAAAAAGTAATATGGCAAGCATTTTTATTCCTACCATGCTGTACTGACATTTATATTTTTACTTCAAGTTTTTCTTTCTTTTAGGTAAAAGAAATAAAATACTACTGGTGAAGCACCCCTGACATCTCTCATTTCTGGTCCCCTTCATCCTCCCTAAAGGAAACCCCTATTACTAGTGCACATCCTCACTTTTATATTTTTATATTGAATGAATTATATTATTTTTCAGGTGTTTAAAAACCATATATAAGTTTCATAAACTATAAGTGTTTTGCTCCTTGCATTTTTCATTCAACCTGATACTTGAAAGATCTCTCCATGTTGCTAAATATATGGATCTAATGCTTTTATCTTAAAAAAATCTTTTTAAAATGTAGCATTGTATTCTATTGTAAATATGTTCCTTTGTGTTGTTTTCCTATTTCTCTATTGATGGACAGTCAGATTATATCTAATTTAAATTACTACTACTAATGCAGCAATAAAAAATTTTTTACATAGGAGTTTCCTGGTTAAGGAACTAAGCAGGCTAAGGATCTGGTGTTGTCACTGTTGTGCCTCTGGTTACAGCTGTGACACAGGTGCAGTCTCTGTCCTGGGAGCTTATGCATACCACAGGTGTGGCCCCCCAAAAAAGTTAAACATTTTTTGCCATAAAAAATAAAAGGAAATGAGAAGGTGAAACCCATAAGAAGGCCCAGTAGACATTAAGCAAATGATATGATAGGGGTAAGACTAGGGGCATTCTGCATAGCAAGTTCATTCATGCTAATTGGAGTCCTTGGTAGTTAGCCCTTGAGGACTAGAGGATTATGTTTACATAATCAATTAACTAGTTAACAGAGGCTTGAGATCCATAATAAGGGCCATTTGAAAATTTGAATCACCTTAGGGTTGAAAATTTGTGAGGATTGGGGGACTGAGTTTTCTAGAGTAAAGTAGAAGAGAGGAACTCAGTATTGTTGCTATTAGTATTCCAACCCCTTGTCTTTAATATTTTCTATGCATGGTAACATCTCCACGATACCAGCAATATTCCGCAAATCACCAGTGTTTGGTAAGCACCTACTGTGTGCCAGTTGCCACCCCAAGGGAGGACCCATTCTTATCTGCTAGACGTGTCTGTCCTTCTAGGCTCCAGCCAGCCCAGTGCCAGTCCAGTGGGGACAGACCTGCTACTGCTGAGCTGAGCAATCCCTTACAACCCAGAAAAGATGTTGACGACAAACAGCTCTTCCTTTTTCAGCAATCATGGGGTAATCACAGCTCTGTCCACCAGCCCTAAGAGAGTTGTGCTCAGACTGGGAGATTCACTGTACAGTCATAGGAGGGGTGGCCAGGTTGATGCTGGGCTGAGAGTTCTCTGGATTCTGAGGCAAAGAAAGCAGATGGAGTCATGGGCCTTCTTGCCATGTGGCCTGAGCACTGAATGTCCTTGAAGCGTGGAAAGTCCTGTCCACAACCTTCATTAACTTTTTTTTTCCACCTAGAAAGAAGCCAAGAAGTTTCAGAGTAATTCTCAGAGTAATCCAGAATGATCTTTGCAAAAGATAATACCAGAAAGCTCAGAGGGATTAAAAAGATAGGCTTGCTAAAGAGAATATTTCCCAGCCTCTGCTGGCCTATGAGCCAACAAAAGCAAAACCTCAGTCAGAGTTTAATGAGTGAGAGAGAACAGCTAGAAATGGGTGGAGAAGTAGGCAGAAGGAGGCTATTTAAAAGACCCTAAAGTGCTGCAGCTGTTTTGGCTAATTTTTCTCATCCCAGTGATGTTCCAAGCTCTTTGTCTTCTGTGGGGTGAATTCATTTGGCTCTCTCATGAGTCATCCTGCCCACAAATAATCTCTTGGAGTAGCCCTTATGAAAATAGACCATTCACATTGCATTGTGTGAATTGGCGGTTGTGTATCCTTTCCCTGGGTGGGCTGTACTGCGCCTGCTGTGCCTGCATCCACACATGTCAGGGCTTCTAAGGTCTGAGTACCCCCTCAGTGTGCCAGGGGACTGGGGGAGCACAGAAGGGGACATCTGGCCTCTGAAACTGAAGCAGGGGAGGGAGGCTGCAGATGTCAGGCCATGAGCTGCTGACTGCTCCATCCTAAAGGTGTCTAGATTTCACAGATCTAACCTTTGCCACAAGGGTTTTATGCGAATTATCTATGAAAAGGCAGGCAACATCAGAGGAGATTTGGTATAAATAAATGTTACTAACATTTCAAACTGGATCTTGCCAAATTTAGCTTTTCCTCTTTAGTGTTTTATTTACTATCTGGCCAGCTGATCTGACCAACCAGCATTCTTATTTAAAATTTCCCTAGAGAGACACTGAGCTCTTTAGAGACTAGATTGGATATGTTGTTTCTACTGCCTAACAATTTCCTCTTACCTGATGATTACCTTGATTTTTCTCTGAAAGACCATCCAGGACCTCACTCTATCCCATGTGCTTTTCTGGTGGAATTGGCCCAACCCTGGGTTCAGGGTTGGAGCCTGTCAGTGAGGCCCAAGAGAGTCAACACATCATATTTCCCTGGTTGTAATAATTGGTGTAGAAATAGGCATGTGACCCAGTCCTAACCAATGAGTTCCCATGAGACTTTGGCCTGGATGCTGGGGGAGGACTTGGGGCTTTGCCAGTGCGAGCTCTGGGCTGGGGCAGCCTTCTGGTGACAGTGAGTGGAAAGTCGGTTTGGTGTGGGAACCACAGTAGGAAGAGAGCTGAGGCTAGCTGCGATGAGAGAGGGAGTGAGTGGGTGAGGACAGTCATGGCATTATCCTGCAAGCCCTGAACCAAGCTGCCTGGAAGGCACCATTATCCTGGCCTTTGTCATTCTGTGAGCCAAGTTCCCTTTTGGCTTGAGTGAAGTGTGGTTGAGTTTCCTGTCCCTTGCAACCAGGAACTCTTTTAGGGGCAGCATTTTCCTTATATCTACTAGCTAGTGGAGTGCCTGGCATAGAGGGGAAGCTTAGCACGTCTTTACTGCATAAATCCTCTTTCCGCTGAACAGATGCTTATTGAACACTTACAAGGAACAAAGTATTGCTCTGGACCTTACAGGGCTGTAGTGTCCAGTATGGCAGCTGCTAGCCACATATGGCTCTTTACAGTGAAATGGGTGAAGAATTGAATTTTTTAAAACTTAGTTCCTAAGTCACACCATCTGCATTTCAAGAGCTCAGTAGCCAGAGGTGGCTGGTGGCCACCATATTGGACAATACAGAAATAGAGCACTTCCATCCTTGCAGAAAACTCTGGAGGATGGCACTACATAGAGAATACAAACATGGATAAGATTCAAAACATGCCTCCAAGAAGCTATGTATTTTTGCAGTTGTTTTGAAATTATAAACTGTAGAAAGCATAACATAGAATGATGGTCTGACTTACTGAAAAGACAGATTTATAAAAGACCAGCTTTATTTTTCTCATATATAATTTTTTTAATTTTTATTATTTTATTCAATGAATTTATCACATCTGTAGTTGTATAATGATCATCACAATCCAATTTCACAGGATTTCCATCCCACACCCCAAGCACATCCCCCCACCTACCGAACTGTCTCCTCCGGAGACCATAAGTTTTTCAATGTCTGTGAGTCAGCATCTGTTCTGCAAAGAAGTTCAGTCTGCCCTTTTTTCAGATTTCGCATGTCACTGAAAGCATTTGATGTTGATGTCTCATTGTATGGCTGACTTCACTTAGCATGATAATTTCTAGATGCATCCATGTTGCCAAAAATGCTGGTATTTCGTTCGTTTTAATGGCTGAGTAATATTCCATTGTGTATATATGTACCACATCTTCTTGATTCACTCCTCCGTCGATGGACATTTAGGTTGTTTCCATGTCTTGGCTGTTGAAAATAGTGCTGCAATGAACATCGGAGTACATGTGTCTTTGCGAGTCATGGTTTTCTCTATTTTTCTCATATATAATTATTTATAAAGAAATTCTAATGAAGTAGTTTAATGAAAAAAGTTACTGCATAGAGCCACATATTATACAAAGTAAGGTATGCTTAAATGTTCTTTCATGCAAAAGGAACTAGCATTTACTGGTCTGAAAACTGCAAGATATGTGGAACAGGATGCCTTGTTGATTTTCGGAGCCTTTTCAAGAAATAATTTATTTTTCAATTTAATTGTTATTTCATATCGAAATATACTTGATTTACAATGATGTGTTATTTCAAGTGTACAGCAAAGTAATTCTGTTATACATATACATATGTCTGTTCTTTTTCAGATTCTTTTCCATATACATTATCACAGAATATTGATTAGAGTTCCCCATGCTATACAGCAGGTCCCTATTGCATCTATTCCATATACAATAGTGTATATGGAATATGGATATGCCAGGCCCAAACCCCGAGTCCATCCCTCCCCCCACCTTTCTCCTCTGGTTACCATAAGTCTATTCCAAATTCTGAGTTTATTTTTATTTTGTAAATAAGTTCATTTGTATCATTTTTTTTTTTTTAGATTCTACATGTAAGTCATGTCATATGATATTTGTCTTTATCTGACTTACTTCACTTAGTATAGTAATCTTGGGTCCATTTGAATTGCTGCAAATGGCATTATTTCATTTTTTATGGCCGGGTAATATTCCATCGTGTATATATGCCACATCTTCTTTATTCATTCATCTATTAGTAGACATTCAAGTTGCTTCTATGTCTTGGCTATTGTAAGTAGTGCTGCATTGAACACAGGGATGCATTATCTATTTGAATTATGGTTTTCTCCAGGTATGTGCTCAGGAGTGGGATTATAGAATCATACGGTAACTCTATTTTTTACTTTTTTAAGGAACCTCCATACTGTTCCCCATAGTAGTTGTACAGATTTACATTCCCATCAACAATGTAGGAAGGTTCCCTTTTCTCCACACCCTCTCTGACATTTATTGTTTGTAGACTTTTTTTTTTTTGTCTGTTAGAGCCACATCTGCAGCAAGTAGAGGTTCCCAGGCTAGGGGTTGAATCAGAGCTGCAGCTGCTGGCCTGAACCACCTCCACAGCAATTCTGTGGAATCTGAGCCACGTCTGCAGCCTACACCACAGCTCTTTACAAGGCCAGATCCTTAACCCACTGAGCAAGGCCAGGGATCAAACCCACGTCCTTGTGTATATTAGTCAAGTTAGTTACTGCTGAGCCACAGCAGGAACTCCCAAGCCTGAAATTCTTAATCCATCCTTTAAGCCTCAACAGCATGCTCTGTGCTATTGGTTTTTTTTTTTTTTTTTTTTTTTTGGTAATAGTTTTCTTGAGATAGAATTTACATATCCTATAATTCACCCTTTTTAAATGTACAAATCAATGTTTTTTAAATATATTCAGAGTAGCAACCATCATTATGATCTGTTTAGAAGATTTTCATCACTCCGCAAAAAGACCCTGTAGTACCTAGCAGTAAGCCCTCATTTCCCCAAGCTCCTCCTCCCTCCCCAAGGCCTAGGCAATGACTAATCTACTTTCTGTCTCTGTAGATTTGCCTGTTCTACACATTTCCTATAAATGGAATCCTATAATGTGTGTCCTTTTGTGACTGCTACTTAGCATGATATTTTTAAGGTCCATCCATGTTGTGGCATGAATCAGTACTTCGTTCCTTTTAAGGCCAAGTAAAATTCCATTGTATAGCTACACCATGTTTAGTTGATTCATTCATTAGTCAGTGGGCATTTGGGTTGTTTCTACTCTTGGGCTGTTATGAATAATGCTGCTGTGAACATTTGTTTATAAGTTGTGTGAATATACACTTTCAGTTCTTTGAGGGTATATATAGGAGTGGAATTGCTGGGTCACACGGTAACTCTGTGTTTTGTACCATTCTTTTGGCAACATCAAACATTCCAGTATTTAAATCCCGTGGTACTTAGTTTATCACTGCTACCTCTTGCCTTCTTTAGGCGAGCTAAACCCTTTGGGATAGGAAATAAACCCTCTTTTTCTGCCTACTCCACTTGGTACCCACCACCATGTCTGCCCAGCAGGAAACATAATCACTGATTGTGAAGTTCTCTTCCTTGTTTCACCCTAATTAATGTCACCTTTTTCTTTTTGTGCTGCATCTGTTCTCTTTTCTAAAGCAGGTGGCCTCTCTGAGGCTCGGGCATTGCAGAAGACTGACCTGTGAATGCAGCTGCCCAGGTCTGGGCATTCTGAGGGGGTGTGCTTTGGGGCACAAAAGAGGGTCAGCCTTCTAGACAACAGTGCACAGTGTTGTGCACTGCAGAGGAAGGTCAGAGCTCATGGAAGTGTACCTCTGCCATTAATGTACCTCATGTGTGGGTCCTTGCTCAATTATCACCAAGAATTAAAATGCTTAGGAGTTCCCATTGTGACTCAGCAGTAGCAAACCCCACTAGTATCCATGAGGATGTGGGTTCGATCTCTGGCCTCGCTCAGTGAGTTAAGGATCCAGTGTTGTTGTGAGCTGTGCTGTAGGTCGCAGATGCAGCTTGGATCTGGCACCACTGTGACTGTGGCATAGGCTGGCAGCTGAAGCTCCGATTCGACCCCTAGCCTGGGAACCTCCATATGCCGCAGGTGCGACCCTAAAAAGCAAAAGGAAAAAAAAAAAAAAAAAAGAAAGAACACAGGCCTGGAAATGAAATTTGGGTTTTACTTACATGTCAGCCATTAACACGCTATGTGACCTTAAGCTAGTCAGTTTTCTCTGGGCCTCAGTGTCCTCTATATAATTAAAGAAATGAGAGAGCAGTTCTCCTGGGTCCCCCTTACCCTACTGCTCTCTTCCCGGGCACCCCTTCCCAATAAATTCTTTTTCTTTGTCAGCAAAAAAAAAAAAAAAAAAAAAGAGAGAGAGAGAAATGAAGTCAGTGAGCTCTTTAATTCTATAAATCAGGATAGAGAATGAGAAAGAGAACTAGTTTCTACAACTTAACCTCTCTGTCTTCAGCCCAGCTGTTAGCTTTTCTGATTCCAGCTCCACCTTCTGTCCAAGGAGCAATGATCTTGAGGTAAGTGGAGGAGTGACGTTTTTAAGGATGACCCCCACAGTAAAATGTCAACATAATGAAAACTTTTTCTGGTATCTCTGTATAATGTTACATGAGATTTACCCTGTATTCCAAGATGATTGTGGTATGTGTAATATAGAAAAATACATCATCTCAAGCACATGTCTTGGCTGACATTCAGCATCAGGATTCTGACAAATGTGTTTTTATATTTATGTACATTCTGCCTGATTCTAAAAAAAAGATTTAGGACTGTTACACTCAAAGCCATAGAAATAATTAAGGATAAAAACCTTTAGAATGAGCTGAAAAGGGCAAGAGCCAAGTTTGAGGTGTTTTTTTGTTTGTTTGTTTGTTTGTTTGTTTGTTTTTTTAAGTCATTATCTTAGGAAACCTTAAGAAAAGCTTCCAAGGGTGAACATGAAATGTGATTTTTTGGTTCCTGGCAGCCAAAGCAAAGAGAGAGGTAACAGGTTGCCTAGTTTTCCATGTCTGATAACAGCCAGGTAGTTGGCTTTGGGGGGAAAAAAAGGAAAATGCAGGCACAATTTTTTACCAAGGCAGTAGCCATCAGTTCATAATGAAACTCTGAATTGCAAACAAGAATGACAACATAGACCAAGCCTTATTTAATCAATAATGGCTGTAGTCGCTGACACTTTTATAATGTTTATGTCCTAGACACTGTTCTAAGTGCCTTATGTATATTAATATATTACATCCTTACCACAGCTCTGTGAGTTAGAAACAGTGCTCTAAGGCCTGTGATCCTAACCACTGCACCATACTGCCTCTCACAGGTCTGAAATCATGCAGAGAGCTAACTTAACACCAGTCATACAGCTCAGCTCCCGGCTGTAAGCCATCTCAGGACAGAATGTCCCATTTAAAGCACCAAAACCTAACTGGGTGGATCAGTTGTTTGCTGACATCGGCTGTCTCTTCCTGATGCGGTTACATACCCAGGAAGAGAGAGAGAGGATGAAACGCATCTGCCATGATTGGTCAATGTTTTTCAAGGTTATCAATGATTAAGAACTAGGGGAAGAAGAAGCAGGGATGCAGAAAGTCATACCTGGGCAGGGGAGTCGAGACTCAAAGAGAAAGTAGGAAATGCCAGGATGAGCCAGCACTGGCATCTCCTCCAGGGTCAGTTCCTTGTCCGCTAGGAAATATGTTCTCTCCAAACATAGGAGAACTACAGGGAATCGTGACTGGGGTCAGAGATGGCATCACTGGGGCTGAAAATCCCCCATAAAGTCATTTTGGAACTAATTTTTGATTTCAGAGAGAGATTTGCCCTAATTCTGTTTAGAATTTCCACAGACCTTTTTAAAATATTTATTTATTTATTTATTCTGCTTTTTACGGCCACAGGTTTGGCATACAGAAGTTCCTAGGCTAGTGATTGATTTAGAGCTGCAGCCGCCAGCCTACACCACAACCATAGCAACTCAGGATCCAAGCTGGGTCTGTGACCTACACCACAGCTCACGGCAATGCCGGATCCTTAGCGCACTGAGCGAGGCCAGGGATCGAACCTGCATCCTCATGGATACTAGTCAGGTTCATTACTGTTGAGCCACAACATGAACAACAGACTATTTTCTGAAGGAGCTTTTACTTTTCTCCTTTCATTGCCTTGTGAAGACAGGCATCCAAAATCCTGTCTGCAGGTGAGGAAATCAGATTTATGCCCTGAGATCCCACCATGAATGGAACAAAGACGCAAGAACAAGCAGAGTTTAATCTTTCTCACCCCACATTTGCTAATGCTTAGAATGAGGAGAATTCTTCTTGGTGGTTTTAAGAAAATAACAAAGCTTTATACTATATTTAATCACCAGGAAACAAACATTACAACAGAGAGGGTGCTGGAAACCATGTCTGTGTTCCTGGGCTGAGGTGTGGAGTCTGAATCCGAGGGGCAGCTCTGACTCCTCGAGAGGTCTGGGTGTTAAACCTGTACAGCCCACTCTGCTCAGACTTCTAGGAGTCAGTTGAAGACTTCTTTTGGGGCCCTGGAAGGTACCCCTCCCCTGAATCTGCATCTGAGTTCACGGCCTTCCCTTTGCTGCTCTTAAGGGCCCTGGCTCCCCGTCTCCCACCCCATTAGATCTCTGCCCATTTATCAAACTCACCATTTCCCTAGCAACCACTGACTTCACTTTGCAAAGCAGTTTATAAGGACTCAGTTCCTATTGTGGCTCAGCATCTTAAGAACCTGACATGGTGTCCTTGAGGACTCGGGTTTGATCTATGGCCTCACTCAGTGGTTAAGGCCACTGAGCTGCAGCATAGGTAACAGATGCAGCTCAGATCTGGTGTGGCTGTAGCATAGGCCTGCAGCTGCAGCTCTGATTGGACCCCTAGCCTGGGAACTTCCTTTTGCCACAGGAGCACCCCTAAAAGAGGGAAAAAAAAAAAGGACTCAGATTGTTGACCAAAGTAGAAGAGGTGCCTCACTTGAAGGTGTTATTTACTGATTCCAGCTAAGCTAGCTTGCATTGCAGTGTTTCTTTCCGTAACCGCCCCCCCTTTTGGTTTTGCTTTTTAGGGCCACTCCTGTGGCATATGGAGGTTCCCAGACTAGGGATTGAATCAGAGCTGCAGCTGGCAGCCACAGCAACATGGGATCTGAGCCACATCTGTGACCCACACCCCAGCTCACAGCAACACTGGATCCCTAACCCACTGAGCAAGGCCAGAGATCAAACCCACATCGTCATGGATCCTACTCGAGTTCGTTCACTGCTGAGCCCTGAAGGGAACTCCCTCCCGCCCCCTTTTATAATGTTACAAGAAATAGACGGTGTCTCTGATAATTGGGTGCTTCCCTAAGTCCCCTAAACCTTCAGCCTTGTTAAACCAACTATTTTACCATCTTCTAACAGCAGTTGGGAATTTTTCCACTCTGGATGGTGTGTTTCTCATTCTTTTCTGCATTTAGACTTTGTCACTTTTAACTTTTCATTGCTGGTACCATTTCTAAATTTAGAATGCTGTTGGTTTCCAGCAATATATATCCAACTTGAATTATGAAAGTCAAATGGAAATAGTGGAGCGTTGAACACAATTAAAAGAAAGGTTAATCAGGCAAACCTTAGGAAAAGCTGCAGTTGAGGCAGAACAGGAGCAGGTGTTCTTCCTAGAGACAAGCTCCTTGCATGAAGCAGGAAGCATGGCTGCTGGCAGCTCTGGAGCTTCCTAATTCATGGTTCAGTCACCTGACAAGGACTTGTGCATGATCTTGATTCAAAGATCAGGACCCAGCTTGGGTCTCTGGCACTTTGGGACCAGTCAACTTGGGCCAGAGAGGCAGGTCTGTAAAAGAACATGGTCGGCATGAGGGAAGGAAGAAGTTCCCATTAGAAAGTATTTACCAGGAGTTCCCATCGTGGCTTAGCGGTTAATGAACCCGACTAGCATCCATGAGGACATGGGTTTTGATCCCTTGTCTCGCTCAGTGAGTTAAGGATCTGGTGTTGCCATGAGCTGTGGTGTAGGTCGCAGACGCGGCTTGGATCCTGAATTGCTGTGTGGCACTGGTGTAGGCCGGCGGCCACAGCTCTGATTTGACCCCTAGTCTGGGAACTTCCATATGCCTTGGGTGTGGCCCTAAAATAAAGACAAAAAGACAAAAAAAAATAAGAAAGTATTTGCCATTCCCAGGAGACAGGAGGTACTGGTACAGGTGTCTGGTGCAATCCTGAGTCCATCCTGAGAGGGATGAGTAAGTGGTTTAGGTGACAAGAGCAGGTTAAAAGACAACAGGCTTAATATGCGTGTTTTTTTTTTTAATTACGTATTCACTAAAGCTTCTCTAACTGACTTAGCCTTCCCTTGACCCTCCTGTGCATCCACTTGTTAGAGCATGACCTGATGCCCACAGGATGCTTGCGCTCCCAGTCAGTAGGCTGGTTTCTGGGATGCACCTGCACATTTCTGCTCCCACCCATTGAGGCCTAAGCTTTCCAAGAGTCATTAGTGTTTCTTGCCAGACCTGGAAATGCCAGATGGACTTACTGTTGTCCGTTTAAATAAATAGCCCCCAAACAAAAAAAAACAAAAAGAAAGTTAATTATGTGAAAATCAAGTTCAGTCCGAGAAGATCTGACTATGGTAGTTAGCAGCCGTGACTCTGCCGAGGTGGGGAGAGGGCTTTTACCTTTTATTCCAGAATACATTCTGGAGTCTAATCTCCTCTGTACATATTCTAGCTCACCACTAACATGCTGTGTAACCTTGGCAAGTGGTGAACTCTCCCTGAGACTTAGCCCCTTTACTGTAAAATGGAAATATTAACAGCCTTCTAGGAGAATTCTAACCATCAAATAAAATAATGTGTTCATAATACCTAACACACTTTCTGGCACATAAGCACTAAAACAGGGGGCAGCTGTCATCATCATCATTATTATAATTATAATTAATCACAACTTGGGGTGAGACAGATATATTTATACTGTTTCATATTGCTCATGTTAAATAGTATAATGAGAATGTCATTTCCACTCAGGAATTTAATAAACTTATTTCTTTTAATAACAGAGAGAAGCGATTGTTTGACCATAGATATTAATCATTTTTTATCAAATCAATTTCTGAAAAACCAAATCTATCCTTTAAATGTAAAAGGCTCCCTCCATGAAAACATGGTTTGCTGAGCTGAGACCATGGTACAGTCTCCTCCCCTAATATGTTTGGCTTTTGTAAAAGTTAAAAAGCCAAGGAAAGAAGTAGAGGAGATAATTGGTAAGTCTCCAGGTAGCTTTCAGGAGGCTTTAAGTACATCAGAAGCCCTGTTGGATCTATTCATAGCTTTGTTTTCTGGACCAGTATTCTAGAAGTTGCCACATTCTTTTCATTTGTGTCTTTCACAGAGGGCAGTAAAATTTAGTTCTAATTATATTTAGGGCATCTGGATTCTAGTCAGCATTTCTGGCTCCTTTTTAGAACCGAAAGTCTGCGGCTTATTCCTAATGTGGAAAATGGAATAATCCCCCAGGCCTGGGAAGAAGAACTCCAACATGCAGGCTGCTGTTACTATAGCGAGACTCCGCTACAGACATCACAAGACTTGTTATACAAGGAAACATGATTACAGTGGATTAGAGAAACTTGCCAGGGCCTTGAAGGATTTATTACTTTTTGAATTCTGAATGAGACATAAATATGCTTTTCCCCTTTTAATTTTGGACCCCATACGGAGAAGGTGAAAAAAATTCTTCAGCAAATTCTAGAATGCTTAGCTGCTAGAGCTCGGTGGGTGTTGTGTCCAAGTCATATTGCAAAGGGCATGGATACTTGCTTGGCAGAGACGCAAAACAGGCACTCCTTTCTGTCTGCACTGCCAAGTTCGTTACTGCCCTGTCTCCCAGTGGGAGAAAAATGTAGCTCCTTGGGGAGTCTTCTGGAAGGCAGCGTGGTGTAATGGAAAAAGCAGTGCACTCAGAGGCATGAGGCCTGGATTGCAGCTTCCACACTTAAAAGCTCCATGATTTTCAACAGGTTACACCCTCTGAGCCTTAGTGCCCTTTTATGAAAGGGTAATTCCCATCTCAGAGGGTGGCTTTAACGTTTAACTTATGTTAAATATCACAAATAGAATCTCAAAAGTTAGTTGCATTAGCATTAAAATAGAAACCTGTGGTATACTCAGGTGAATTTGTAGATCTCAGATTCTGCCAATGCCCTAAAAGGAGGGACTTTTAAAAATAAAGATGGCCTCTCACCTTATCTGTTCTCAAGATTTTTTTGGTTTCTCTAGAGACTGACCAGATCGCGTAAGGGTAATAATTACGAACCACATAGGAATCAGACCTGAGTTTAAGTTCCTGCGTACTAGCTGCGAAGCCTTGATAATTCACCTAGCTTCTGTTATCCTCAATTTCCTCATCTGTAAATCGGATATAACAGTAGTGCCTCAGGCATTCCCTATCGCTTTACCTTGTTTTATTTTCTGTGTGGGACTTAATCACTATCTGAAATTGTCTTTATTTTCTGTCTCCCACTCCAGCCCCCACTTAAATATATTCCCCATAAGGGCAAAGCATTTATGACATCTTGTTTACCATTTTATATGTCTTGCCAAAGGTAGTGAGTGACTGGTACCTTATCGTTATTTATTCTTCTGGCCTTTCACTTCTATTTTTAAAACTTCCCCTCCCAGTGTCATGGCTAAATTTATATACAGTAGCTGAGTTAGAAAGTGGGCAGAGTTGTTCTCTGTTTGGAAATGCCTGTGTTCTTACAGTTGAGTTTCTATTTCCTGAAGATGCTTACTCAGCCTTGGATGGCACAGTTTGACTTGTGACATCAGAAGATTGACAGGCAGAAGTCTGACTCAGGGATCCAGCTAGGAAAGAGCATGACTTTCAGCCCAGCTCGCCCTTTGAGGGATGGCTGGGCAGGGCTCAAAAAGGTCTTGGATTTCAATTTATCTAGGAAGGTATTTAGCAAATTATTTTTAACCATTTGGATTTGGTACAGATCACCCTAGGAATCTGCAGCCTCTGCATAAGTGAGGAATGAGGTGGGAGGACAGAGCGGAGCTGAGGTGGAGGGCAGGCTTTCCCTGGAGACGGGCATCTTTCTCCAGGGCCTGGACTGCACTTGCCCCTCTCCACCCAGACCCCCAGAGCATCCTCTTTCATTTTTACCTACTCAACACCTTGGAAACCACAGAGATTCCAGGGTTTTCCACAGCCACTCAGAGTAAGGCACTGCGGACAGGTTATGTTTGGGCTCCGCGTTCGTCATTCATTAGCCCTCTCCCTGCGAAGAGTTCATGGCAACCATCTGTGTCATGGAGAAAACTGAGCCCTAAGAAGAGGAACTCTTGACTCTCCTACCTAATTCTTTCAAGCCCCGTGAACTGGTTCCTCTAAATTCCTATGGAACCAAGGTGAGCTCAGAGGGTAGGGTGAGGATGGTTCCTGAACACTCAGGGCTTGTATACAAAAAGGTGCATGTGTGTGTTTTATGGGGGAGGATTTGTGTCATTGAATTCTCAAGAGATATATTTTGTCTAAAATATATTAGGTCCACTGCCCAAGGTGGACTCTGCAGCTTTGCCTTCCGGCTCTCCAATCTCTCTGTGGTTGGATTGAGGATGGAAATACTGAAACAGTGACAGCTGCCCAATCTTGTTGAGCTTTTGCATTAGGGCTTTACAAAGTTTGCTCTTTGCACAAACATTTAGGCCAGGTCCATTGGAGACCAAGTCCTGACATGTCATCAGAGGGCTTGGTTGGAAAGGGTAGTAGGAAATTCTCTAAACAAGATAGCTTTATAGATATGGCTTTAAGGATAAAATAAAGCCACATCAACAACAAGCCTACCTGTTAGTCTAGAGTTTCTTCCTTCAGTCACCCCTAGCCATTCCTACTGTCTTAGAGCAGGAACCATGATACATTTGACATTTTCACCCAAGGAAGTACAGGATGAGAGCTGCATTTCTGCATCCAGGACCACACCATTCACAGCAACCTAACCAGATTTCTTTTTCTTTCTTTTGTTTTTTCTTTTTTAATGAGGGCAGTATAGTTTTATTAAGCTGTGCCTTAGTACAGGTGCTGGGGCTTGCGCATGGTGTTCTTAAGGTACAAAGCCCAGACATTCTGCCAATTTTTCTTGAGCAGTGACACCAGGAAGTTGACAGCTAAGTGGATGTTGTACACAAGCTCATCATCTGTCATCTTCACGTGGCCAGCAGCCACTGCCAGACATAGCACCTTCTTCATCTGGAACTTGATCGTGGACTTCACTTCATCCACTGTGGCCACCATGTTTTCATTGTGGGTCAGCAAGGAAGGGAGCTTGCCAACCTTATTCAGGCCCAGGCCCAGGATTCATGGGATCTGCTTGATTAGGGACTCTGAAGCCAAAAAGGCATTGTGCTTCTTGGCCAGCTTCTTGACGCGTTTCTTATTCTTGTTGAATTCTTCAGCATCTCTACGTCAGTGTGGGGGATATCTTCAGCCTTGGCCTTGTCACCATGCTGCTGGTCCCCCAGAACATACATGGAGAATTTGGGATGGGGAGTAGACTTACGTCTGATGGTGCCCGAGAAGCGTTTTTCCTTCTGAGGATCATAGTTCTTTGGGGTTATCTGAAGCTCCATCATCTCCAAAAACTTCTGATGCTTGAGCTGGTTCCTGTGCAAGACTTCTCCCACCACCCACAGAGGGTGCTGCAGGAGACTCTACTGCTCATGGCACCTGGCACAGTGATAACTGGAAAAGAGCTGACAGGATTTCTTCTAGGCCTTCAGATACAGTGCTCTTGTGTTAGTGTACATGTTTTAGCTACCAAGTAAAGTGCTTCTGCCTTGTTTTTACAACAAAATTTTATAGACTATCGCCTCTGGGAATCTCTGGCAGGTGAAAACTGCTCCTTGTTTTATGTCACCATTTCTTTCTTTCTTTCTTTCTTTTTTTTTTTTTTTTGCTTTTTAGGGCCCCACCCACAGCATATGGAGGTTCCCAGGCTAGGGGTCCAATCAGAGCTACAGCTGCCGGCCTGCGCCACAGCCACAGCAACTGGGATCTGAGCCTTATCTGCCACCTACACCACAGCTCACGGCAACGCCGGATCCTTAACCTGCTGGGCAAGGCCAGTGACTGAACCTGCAACCTTGTGGTTCCTAGTTGGATTCGATTCTGCTGCACCACAACAGGAACTCCTGTCACCGTTTCTTTGTAGTGGATAGTACAGCTTACTTCATCAGCAGAGGTGTGGCAGCTTCTATGTATCGAGTGGTTATCACATGCCAGGTTCTACGCAGGGTGTGCTATGGAAATTGTCTTATTTGGTCCTTATCCTGAGGTAACTGACAGTATTCCCATTTTAAAGATGAGGAAGTTGAGGATCAGAGCAATGTAGTGAGTGATCAGGCCTAAAATACAGCTGTAGGATCCAGTGGTAAGGGGGTACCCAATGAGCTACAAGCAGGCATGGAGCAGAGGCCTCTCCTGACACTGAGCCCTGTGGGTGAGTTGCATGTAGATTGCGGAAGACCTAGGATGGAGGAGCTGTGACCCAGAGTCTGAGGAGACACAGGCGTTTTTACCCTCTCCCTGAATTACTCTTACTCAGTCTTTGTCATTTAAGATGCAGATGATCCCCTTCTTCTCAAGCCATCTGCATAGGATAGGTTCTCAGTGCTTTCTGAGTTAGGGTTGTAGACCGTTGCCTCTTACTCCAGTCTGACTGTTCTCCACCCAAGCCCCCACAGCCAGTGGTCCCCATTGGTGGCACACACAGTTTCTCAGGGACTTGCAGAGGCTCAGCTTGGCTCCAGGATCAGATCAACTCCTCATCAAGGCAGTGCTAGACAGCTTGTGTAGACCGGCTGCAGCCTGCTTCCCAAGTCACTGGTCCTGGCCACCCTGGACTTGACACACTTTCCGCTCACCCCTCTGCTCTTATTGTCCTCACCTGGCAAATGTGGATTCATCCTTTCCCGAAGAGTTTCAGCCAGCACTTGTCAGCCTGAATCATAATTATTTGTTAGCTTCTTGAAAATAAGAATGTCCTAATCATCTTTGTATCCTCTGAACCTCACGTAATACCCGGCACATATGCACTACTTACTATGAACATTTTTGAAAGAATGAATGAACATTTGATTCTTTGACCAGGAAATAAAGATGGAGGATCGGGGACATAGGAAATATAGATCTCCTCTTCAAACCATAACCTCACCGTGAATAGAACCTCTCATTTCTATTCAGTTTGCATTGATCAGATGGAATTGCTGATATTAGAAATACAGGTGCTTCTCCAGCATCTTGCATGTTTTGGTCTTCTTTTTTTTTTTTTTTTAATGAGAACTCAAAAAGTGGGTCACAGCTGTCTTTTTAGATAACTCCTTTCGGATTAAACTCTCCAAGATTACTCACTGTATTAGACTCTTTTGGTTGAAAATTAGACTCTAACTCAAAGAGATTTAAGCAAACATGGGGATTTATATGTTCAAGTAATTGAAAAATTCATGGATAGTTCTAGCCTTAGGCACTACTAGATCCAAGTGTTCAAGAAATGTCAATAATGACCTTCCTGCATTGTGCCATTGCCTGGCTTTTCTCTGCATTGCCTCTTTCTTGGCAGGCTCTCTCCTCACAATAGCAAGTTGGCACTGGTGGCCCAGGCTAAGCAACTCCAATGGGAAGGGAGCCTTGTTCCCAGTGGCACTACCCAATGTCCTGCTCTGCTGGTCACTAGTGACCCAGTCACAGTGGTGGGGGCAGCCAGGTAACCCTCACTGGTCAGATCTCTGGGATGTGTTCCCATCGTCAGTGGTAAATTGGGTAAACAACCCTCCTAAATCACATGACCTGAGAGTCAGGGAGAGATTGGTAAGAAATCAGAGAGCTGGTATGACTTTCATGGGATAATGATACAGCAGACCGAGCGATCAGCATGAGAGATGGACTGCCTTTCCTTTCTTTTTTGTTGCTAATATTTGTCTTATTAACAAGCGCTAAATGGTGTGATGGACCCCAAGCAGGTGGCTTGTCTTCTCCTTTTTCTGTAAAGATCCATCCCCCAGGATGGTTCAAAACAGCCAGTTTATTGCTTTCTTTGACTTTTCACCCTAGCCTGGTGATGTGTCCAGCAGCTCTGGTATTGGGGTTGGAGGCTTGGAATGACAAATAAACACAACAGTTTTTCATCATGACTTGTGTTTCTTGATAAGGTCAAGGAATACTTAAATTCCCAGTGGTTTTCATATTGGAATCCTGCCACAAGTTCTCTGATACTATATACTATATATAGATTTAAATACTTTTTCAGGAATATCCTTTCTTTTTGCAGTTAACCAGTGATTTCTCATACTCAGTGACTTTCTGATACTCAGCTCTGACTGCCACATGTCACTGGAATCAAGACATAAAATAGGAACATTTGAAGATATTCTTACATGGGGAGTGAAAAACAGAACATCTTAGGACTTTGGTCCTTTTTTTGTTACTTCCACCTGATAACTTGTTTTTTTCCTGCCACTCTTCATATTCTAATTTCCTGGCATGCTTTCCATCTCAATTTGGTTGCCACCTAGTGAGTATTTTTTGAGCTCCTACTGCCTACCCAGGATGGAAATTATAATGCTTTGAGTACCTGTTTTCTGTTAAGTACATCAATAGGCCTTTTTTGTACATCATCCCATTTATTTTTTTATAGCCACCCTTTGTGAAATGAGTATCATTGTCACTACTTAAAAGATGTAAAAGTTAAGGTTAAGAGAGGATAAATAATTTGCCAGATGTTTTAGAACTGGTAGAAGACCTGAGATTCAGTTCCAAGTCTGATAGCCTTCAAAGTTAATTGTACAAGAATTAGGCTAGGAGCAATAACAGACTGGAAAAGTGTAAGATTAAATTTCTGAGCTAAGGTCAAAGGAATAAGACTAATGCATTTGAAACAGAGTACATTCAAGATAGAATAATTTCTTTAAAAAAATTTTTAATGATAGTTTATTTACAATGTTCTGTCAATTTCTGCTGTATAGCAAAGTGACCCAGTCACACACACATATATATATTCTTTTTCTCGCATTATCCTCCATCATGTTCCATCACAAGTGGTTAGATATAGTTCCTTGTGGCATACTGCAGGATCTCATTGCTTATCCACTGCATGTGCAATAGTTGATAAGCACAGGTCGCAGTTAGGAGCCCTTCATTATACATGTGATCTGAAAAGACAGTGGCCAAGGATAGATTTTTATCTGTGCCGTCCTTAGCCATCTTCCCCTCAGTTGAATTCAGCGTAGTTCAGTTCAGTTGCAGCTTTCTGGGTGCCTGGTAACTGGCAGCCTGTGTGTGAAGCTCTGTGCATTCATTGCCTGCTAAAGGCAAGGCCCCTTCCAAGTGCTGGATGCAGTGGCTGTCAAGATAGGCAAGGCTCCATGTTTGCCTGGATCACAAACAAGTGAAAAAAGAAACTTTCAGCTAGTGATGGACACAGAGGTGAAAGCAAAACAGGGTGTTGGGTTAGAATGAGTTGGGATGGGGAGGGAGCAGGAGAGAATAGGGGTCAGGGGTTAGATGATTCAGACTGGCAGGTCTGTGACAGTCCCTGTGGAAAGGTGGTTTCTGAGCTGAGACCTGAATGCAGAGGAAGGAGCTAGACTGGCGAGCATCTGGGGAAAGAGCCGGGAGGCTGAGGGAATACCCTGGGCAAAGACCTAGAACTTGTGTCTGCATCAAGCAGGGGATGACAGGGAGTAACATCCATTGTCTGGTAAGTCTGGGCCGCTCTGTGGGGAATGCTTTGGGGTGAAGGAGGGTTGAGACACGAATGTTTGGGTGTAAGCAGCTGAGCAAGTGAGTTACATTGTGATTACTGACATTATCATTTACTTGGCCAAGAAATCTGAATTTGGATTTTCTCCATAGGCGGTGATGTGTGCCAGTAACAGTTCCCGCTCGTTGAACACTGACCAGTGCCCATCATGGGGCTTGATGTGTGTTGTCATCAAGTCCTCACAGGCCCACACAAGCCCTCATAAGCTGGGTCTATTATCGAAATCACCTTTTATATAGGAAGAGGTGTGGTGGAGAGGTCCTCGGTGCCCACCCTCTTTGGCGAGGGAGGGGAGCAAGGGCAGCGTGTTTGGCAGTGACTTTGAGCTGCAGAGGAGGATAGCTGGCCCTGGTGGGGCTGAGATGGAGGGCACACAGCAGTGGGCAGCTGTATGGTGTTCACCCTGGGAGATGCTATCAGGAGCCTTGGGGGCTTTACAGCCGGCAGTTAGCTATCCCTCCAACATAGAATAAAAAGTGGGGGCCTCTTGAAGGAGAATGTGTCAATGCCCTTAACTTAGAATATCAGGAGAAATCCTACACCTTCCCCTTGGGGGAGGTCTGGCCTGACCTGTGCCCTCTACCTTAGGCAGGCCATCAGTTACTTTGTCCTAACTCTTCCTCTGCACACACCCCAGAGCCCGGACGCCCTGGGGGCACCTCAAAGGCTCTGGGACAGTTTCTTCACCTTGGGACAGAAATGTTCTAGGGTGTGGTTTGTCTCCCTGGGATGCTCATGGTCTTTCCACAGCCCCAAGCCGCTATTAGGATTTCCTGAGGACCAGGGTATCCTGTGGCCTTAATGAGGTCAGGTCCTGCTCCTTTACTCTGAGGTATTAGGAAAGCTGTGGGAACCCAAATCTGTCTGTATCTGTTTATATCCATAGGAACCGTATTGGTTTGGTTTTGCTTTCCCTGCTTAACTCTTCCTTGAGAGGCCTTAGCATGTTGCTTTTAGTTTCTCTCAGCACTCACTGTAGCAGAATCTGGAGGCTCTGGTGTTTATTGTTGGCTGGCCTACATGTCAGCACGTAGAAAATGGCTACAATTCTAGGAATTGCTGTCTTAATTTGTTAGCCAGATACTCTGTGCATCAGCAGTGGCGGTAGCTGCCAGTTGAGCTGAGTTTTATGTGGTGAGATTTTTGTTTTGTTTTGTTTTTTTCCCTCAGATGAGAACTACTGTTTGCTAGAGCTGAGATCATCAAAACCGTTTCAATTAGGACTTTGAGAATATAATTACACTTCCCAAAGATACAGGCCTGACTTAGGAAAGTGAGGATAAAGAATAAATAGAGTAAGTAGGAGAATGATAACTGGTACAAGGTAGATTAAATGGCGCCTTTCTTATTTTCAGTATTATACATATCAAATAAAATCCTATTCCCTTTTATTTTATTTTAGCTAAGTATTCTTGTTCAAAATGAAAATCAGATGTTTTTCTTTTTCATTTTTTTCCAAAGCAAATGGTTACAAACACTTAATGTGATTTACTGGAGTTTTTTTCTTTTTTTTTTTTTTCCTAAAAGAACATTTACATTACTTTCTTTTATGCATGCAGTAACATTTGATCAAAACATGACTCCACTCTCTTGTTTAATGTTGAGCATCTGGATTAAAGGCTTCTTTTAATCTTAAATACAGATTATGGTTCTCTTTCCCTTTAAGCAAACCGCCATAAAACTCTGGACCCTTTCCAGTTTTCTTCATTAAAGCTCTCTTTATTACAGTGTTTTCGGATGGCAGTCATTAAATGATTGTTATGCACAATGGGTACTTGATTATAATTATTTAACTGGCAATCAGTTATTGCAGCAATTTGGTGGTGTAATGAAAAGGGAGCATGTCTGTACCTGCCAGCATCTATGCACTGTTCAGCTCTAGATTAGGGGAAGGAGCAGAGGCTGAACATATGGACAGGAGGGGTTGAGCCCTTGTGGGAAGGGAAGCTCGGCTTTCTTTTTTCCCCATTCTGCTTCTTGGCCTCTTTTGTTCCACAAGGTAGATGAACAATGGTGATAAAATAAGATAAGGAAAGAATTTTTGTGTTACAAACTCCTGAATCGGGGCTACATGAGTAGAAGTATAACTCTGCTTTTTTTTAAACACAAGCATTTTTTTCCCACCCTAATTTATTAGCTTTTCTTTCTTGACATATAAGTGGACACAAGATGCTATTAACAGAAAGTTAGTATGAAAGATAAGTGGCTTTCATGAACACACACCTGGTGGCTGTTCATCACTGAAGTGGTTAGTAACAGTGTGATTTCCAAATTAAGATGGGCCCCTGCATTATTCATTACTCTTTTAGTTGTATCAAAGACCTGATCCTAACCAACCTTAGAGAAAAGGAGATTTCTTGGCCTATGTAACTGGAATGTTATTGGAACTGCTTATAAGTTTAAAGGAAGAGCTGCAGGAACCAGGGCTCTGGGTTAGGAACTGGGATGCAATCTTTCTGGGACCCCCTGTCCATCTCTCCCTGTAGTTGGCCTCATGCTGATGGGCCTTTAGGTTTTTCCCTGTAGCAAGAATCATGTCCATGGGTAGCCCCACATTCCCATCTTCCTAGCTGAGCAGCTCCACTGGAAGGCAACATATGTCTTCCATCTTTGATAAATCGGTCTCAGGGAAGGACTCTAATTGGTCCAACTTGAGGCATACACCTCTCCCTGGACTAATCACTATTGACAAGGAAATGGCCCCATATGATTGGCCCATCCTGGATCATGTGTTATCCCTGGGTGTAAGGTAGGGAAGACGAAGTCCCATGGTTAACAGTCCTGTCAGAGACTGTGGCCCTGTCAGTGGTACCCCAATGACTAGGAAAAACAGTGAAAATGACTGTGAAAACCTGAAATACCCAAACTTCAAAAACATTCTCTACATGTTTCCCCAAAGTGTAGATATCCATCTTTCTTTTAGAAATATTCTACCTTTGTAAGACTGAGTTGCGAAAGTATCCATCTGAGTTTCAAATGATTGCTTAACCTTGCCTGTAGCCATTCTTGAGCTCCAAAGACTTCTTAATAGTGTGATCAAGGAGTTCCCATCATGGTGCACCAGAAATGAATCTGACTAGTAACCATGAGGTTGCGGATTCAATCCCTGGTCTCACTCAGTGTGCTATGGATATGGCCTTCCTGTGAGCTATGGTGTAAGTCATAGACTAGTCTTGGATCTGGTGTTGCTGTGGCTGTGAGGTAGGCTGGCAGCTACAGCTCCAATTTAACCCCTAGCCTGGGGACCTCCATATGCTACCGATGTAGGCCTAAAAAACAAAAACAAAAAAAATATATATGATTGAAGGGCAGGGTCCTGAAGAGACAGGACAGGCACAAATAAAAGATGTCTGCTTTGGGAGTTCCCATGTGGCTTGTGGGTTAAGGTATTGTATTGGTCAAGTGGTATTGTCACTGTGGTGGCTCAGGTTGTTACTGTGGCACAGGTTCAATCCCTGGACTGGGAACTTCAGCCTACCATGTGTGGCCAAAAAAAAAAAAAAAAAAGGATGTCTGCTCTGGTGGTATGGCCACCGTAGCTACATTACCACAAGGGACTCAGGATCCAGGGTTCCAGGGAACACAATCTTCAGCTATCAGAGTATTTAACCACAGTTCTGGCTAATAAAAATTTCCATTTCCCTCATGGTTTAGTTCCATATTTGAATCTTTGGGTGGAAAGGCAAAACAATTTGCAAAATAGCAAACCTAAATAGTAAAAGTCTTTAAAGGAAAATGTTAATTGAAAATTTAAAAGATGAGTATGCCTCCTACCCCCACTCCTCACTCCAGACACACATACACACACCCCAAACTTGATCTAATCAGTCTTACTTATGGGAAAAGTATGAATCATCTTATTTATTAAGAAATAAGGAAGATAATTAAAATGTGCAAGTTCAAACTTGAATTAAAACCAGGTAATTCTCAATTTCATATTTATCTTATTAATCAGCGCACACTTATTTTTATGTTTTGTATTTATTTGTACAACTGAGATATTTAAGCTCAGGGTAGCTTAAACTACTAATATAATACTGCCTGAAGTTGGAGGTGGGGAATCAGCTTCTTTAAGTCAAATAAGTATTTGTGTATTTACACACACTTTTTTAGTTTGTGGATATTGGACACTGCTGGAGGAGTTTCTTGGGAATCTAATCTTCTCAATGGCAAGCTCCATCATTGCCTTTGCCAGTAGTTTAGTTCATATGGACTTGATGCCAATTTTCTTTTCACATATGTGAAATAACAGTTTGGCTCATAGCAAACAAAACAGTGATACCATAGAGAAGACTGGTGCTTTTAAGTGAAATGGGCAGACTCAGAACCAACTTTTTTCTTTAGGTGAACTGAGTTTAAATTAAATTAAATGTTGCAAAAGATTACAGGATTTGTGTGACTCTCAAGAAGTCAAAGGCCGTGGCAATAAAGTATTTTCATTTTACAGAGTTTTTCTTGGAAAGGCTGCACACCATATGACAGCAAAGTGCTTAAAACGCAGAGGCTGGTGCCAGCACAAAATCCAAACATCATAAAGTTACTTCCAAAGCCCAGATATTTATCGGTCCCCTCTCTTGGAACAGAGCATCTCTTAACCAGACCAAGTCTGCCAGCTCCAAATCACCTTCCCAGCCTAAGGTTTTGAGTAGAAAGCACTGGGCAAGCCATGTTCTTCAGGAAGGAAAGGAAAAGCTCTTGAACAACAATTGTCAGATGAGTCACAAACCACAGACAGCAGATCCTCATGGACAATATTTCTCTTTGGCAGAATTTGTTTCTTTAATTATTCTTCAGCCACAGAAAGTCAGGGGAGGCCAACCAGTGGCATAGTGGCCATTGCTATGTACGTGTATGTCTGGTCCCTTGGTCAGTTTTTGAAAACCTAGCCAACCTCCCTCCTACAAATAGCCTACCTCCAGCCACCCTGCCTTTAGCTGAGTAGGAAATTCAGAAGTGAAGGGACCGTCTGTTCAGGCTTTCCATGCGTCAGCAGTGCCCTGGGATCAGAAAGGAGCCTTGTAAACTGTGCTTCTCTGCTTCCCCAACTTCACCCAGCAGGTATGGGGAGGCCATGCCTTCTCTCCAGGCTGCTTCTGTACACAGAAGGCCTCTGAAAGCTTTGCTCAGCAGGACTTGAAACCAGGCTCCTTGGTGAATTTCCATCACAGGGGCACTGCCAAGTCACACACATCTGTCAAAGGAGGTTTGCTGGGAGAGCACTGTGTCCCTGTCCACCAGGTGACAGCTCAGCAACCGGCCCCGGGTGCTGGCTGGCCAGGCATCTCCTCTGCCCCATTGCCATCGTTAGATGTCACCGTCACCTGCTAGTGTGTCTCAAGAGAGCGAGAGGTCTCAGTCACAATGGATGATTAGAGTTGATGCCAGAAGAGTAAACAAGTCATAAATTACTCTTAATCCTTCTTGGCGAGGATGATCTTAGTCTCTAGCTATGGAAAAATAGATTCCCTTTAATCTCTTTTATTTATATTATATAATAGCTTGTCTTCTTGTATGCCTGTAAATCTCACTTTTCTTCAACAAGCATTTCCTAAGCGTGTACTCTGGGCAAAGTGCTGTGGACACCGCTACTTGAAAGCAGATAACGGGAGTTAGTGTCTGAAGGGTACACAGTTTCAGTTTGGGATGATGAAAAATTTCCAGAGGCGGATAGTGGTGATGGTGGCACAGCAGTATCAGAATACTTAATGCCACTGAACTGTACACTTTAAAATGGCCAAAATGGGAGATCTTGTTATATATGTTTTACCACTATGAAAACATTAGGGTTCTTGCACTTTTAATCAAGATGAATTATTATTACTTTTTTTTTTTGCTGTAAGTTATGTTTTTCATATATCCTGTATCAAAATATGTGTATGACTCACCACAAAAACCTAGCATTCCACATTTCTGGTATTTCACATAGCAAATATTTCATTCATTTCTCCCATTATCAGAATGCTTTATATGGTCTTAGTTAACAAGTGATTATCCTCTACAACAGAAGTAAACACAGTCTCGACTAATAAAACCGCATAACACATTCCCAACTTAGGCCTCGGACTTCCCGTCCATACTACAGAGCTTTGTTGAGCTTGGAGAATGAAGGTTCAGATCCTCTTTGAGGCTTGCTGAGTGGAGAACACCTTGGCCCGCAGCCTCCCGTTGCTGCCTCTGCCATCAGCCAGGTGTGTGACAGGGTCCGTCCTTTCTTCTTTGTGGGCTGCCATGTCTTTTTCCACAAAATGAGAGTGAAGATGCCCACCTTGTAAAGTTGTCAGGCCAAACGTGCCAACATTTTGGGATGGTTAGGGGCTGGTAATGAAGTGGAGGCCAAGACAGGCTCTAGACAGCCCTTCACCCCGTGTGTGTGGGAGCACATGTGCCTCCTCCTGCAGTGCTCCCTCCCTCCCCTGGTACCCGGGTGCCCTCTCTAGTCACTACATAGACTCTGTGTTCCTGCTCCACCTGCCTTTGAACTGGGCTGGGAAGTTCATGGTATGAATATCCTGATGTTGTGGGAGAGAGGAAGCAGCCCGGCCTGGTGCCAGCAGCAGCTGTGGAAACACGGCCTTGTTCTCTGTGTCTGGTGGTGTTGGGCCTCCTGCTCTCTCAGGACCCAAGGGCCTCACTGCATCGCTTCTCAGACACACCACCTTTTTCTTGGGTTAGAATCTCTTCCTCTTGATTTCCTTTGAATTGACCTCTTTGCCCTTCAGTCTAAAGCCAGCAGCAATGAATGGCACTGTTACCACAGGCCTGTGTCTTCTTGGCCGGTAGCTTGGCCCCTGTGGGCCTTCTTTGCTGAGGTCAGAAGAGCTGTGTCTGGCAACTGTCACCCTTCTTTCCTTGTGGATCCTTTTGCTCCTGGCTCCAGGGGGACAGTCTGGCCATGAGTCAGGCCTCGCCAAGAGCAAGTATGCACTTTGTTGAAAGATCACTTTGGTGGTACAATTTGTCAGCCTCCCAAGTTAAAATGCTTTTATATCTTATTACCTGAGTGATGAACAGCTGAGCACCTTTCCATGAGTTAAAGGGGATAGCTGGTGCCTTGCTCCTAAGCCCGTGCTTGTCAACCCTTTTATTATTCTTTAACCTTTTTGTTAAGGATTATATAATTTATATACAATCAGATCTTTATTGAAGTATAGTTGATTTACAATGTTGTGTTAGTTTCAGGTGCACAGCAGATTGATTCAGTTATTTTATATATGTGTGTGTATATTTATGTAAACATAATATGTAAACATACACACAAATACACACATATATATATGGTTTTCAGATTTTTTCCCTACAAAATATTGTGTATATGTCCCAATTAAATGTTAATTATATATAAACCTTAAGTGTCCATCTCAATCTCTATATCTGTGTAAATAGCACCCAGGCTGAGATTCAGAACATTTCTAGTTACTTCAGAACCTCCCTCTCTCAAACCCCCTATAGTCACTTCCCCAAAGATAACTACTATTCTGACTAATCCCCTTAGTTTGGATTCTCAACTTTTTTGCACCTACCCACCCTTGGGTCCCACACTCCTTCCTACTTAATTTAAGAATTTAAGAATTCAAAATTAATTATTTCCTCTTATGACCAAAAGGAAACACAGTCTTTTGGAGATGCTCTTCCTGTGCTCCTGTCCCACACACCTTCTGATACACCCTCTGCTCTCACCCCTGTCAGCCATCCAGGTCGTGGGGAGGGAGGGTGACATCCTCATCCTTTCTGGTCAAGTCACACTCAATCCCAAAACCTGGATGAGAAGAGAAACAGACATCAGCCCTGTTTCCTGGTCCCAAGCCTCATAGTAAAGTGTTTTCTATGCCAAAGAAGAGTGTAGTTCTTAGAATCCTCCAGTATCCACCGAGCTCCCAAGGTGCACGGTTTGTGTTTTTTGTCAAAGCAGGGTTGGCTTTCCCCCAGTGATGCTTTGAGTTTTCTTGGGGATGGGAAATGCATTTGCTGAGGACTATCGACATTGCATGCCTCTTTCAACATGTTCATGTTGACTCTCTTTAACTGTTCCTAGTGAGGAATATGATGGGAAGATTATTTACGGGAGGTACACAGAAGCTCCCATTTTGGCGTGTTCTGCCACACTCAAATCCTTGTATTTAAAAGTGGAGCTTAGTCTGTTTATCCTGCAGTAAAAATATCTGCAAGAAGCTATTATTATATTGACGTAGGAGCCAAACAGGAAATCAGAGGATTCAGGATGTTATCTACTTTAATGCAATGGGTTTTCTATAAACTGACTTTGCAGCCAATCAGGACAGACTATACCAAAGGATTTAAGGAACATGTTATTGACATAATGTTTGTTCCTTGAGTTTTGCAGGCTATATTGTGTTCCCAGAGTTCTGAGGGCTAAAGAGAGAGGGAGGCTTAGAGAGATAGAAGATAAATCTGCAAGAAAGAATAGAGATAGATTTCATAATACCATGAAAATAATTGTAATTATAATAGAGTTTGGTATGAATTAGAATTTAGTATAACTCAACAGTTATGTTTAATCACTTATTAGATGCACAGTATTGCACAAATCACAGTTTGCAGCCTAAAGGAAAGGTGACGAACCAAAAATGTTAAGTCCTGGAAACTGTCTTTTTCAGTATTTTTATCCATGATTTAGATTAGGACAGACTTGGTACATCTAGCAAATTCATGGGTGATGCTAAGCCAGGAAAAAGCACTAAAATCAGAATCTAAAGATATTATGACATGAGTTCTCTGGTGATTCAGTGGGTCAAGGATCCAGTGTTGTCATTACTGTGGTATGGGTTCAGTTCCTGGCCTGGGAACTTCCACATGCCATGAGCACAGCCAAAAAAAAAAAAAAAAAAGGTATGACAGATATGAGGCTGAACCTAAGAAATTGAAATATAGCAGGGACAAGTGTAGGTTCTCCTTAGAGTGTAAAAAAGAAGTTTCCCTGAATATAGGATGGGGGAATATGGTAAATATGGTAAATACACCTGTGAAAAGAGGTTCTTGACACTGGTGAGCACAGCGTGACTGAGGCAGTGTGAGGGGCGTCACATGTAGCTTCTGCATCCAAGGCTTCATTTCTAGGCACTGAATAGCCAAAACCACACCTGGCAGGTTGACTTGAGATTGCCATTCCGAAAGAGGTTCAGGGACCTGGAGACCCAGGATCAGGAACCATGTTACCAGGAACACTCTGATAGAAGAATGAATGGTACGTGGAAGGGAAGAAAACAGAGGGGTGCCTGTGTTCCATGCTCAGATTCCCAGTGGCTGTCCCCACACAGGGCATGTGTGGCTTGTGCCTCCAAGACCAACCAAGCTAGGAGTTGGGAGGAGTGACAGAGAAGAGTTTCTGGTCCCGTACCCACCCCCCCGTACCCACCCCTGATGTTGTCAAGCAGGGTGGATCAGGTGGACTCATACCTGCACTAACATGACGGTCACACACCCCCGCCAGCCTTGGGGTGCGGGTGGCCATTGGCAGAGGGGCTGAGAGGCCATCTGTGCACTATGTACAGGTTTGGAACAGACACTTAATAAGGCCTTCTCCCACCTCGATACCCTGGGCCGTTCTCATGTGTGGTCAGAAAACACGTCCAGGCTCGGGTCCAACGGCAATGGGCGGGAATGCCCGGGAAGGGGGCAGGAATTGTCCTGCATCTTGAAGTGGGGACAGAACTAAGGAGCACAAGATGACTACAGGCTTGAGGATAGACATGCCCCGGGGGTGAGGTGAGGCATTGAGAAATGACGAGAGGGGAGCTTGGATCCGTAAAGCGAACAGCAGAGGGGGAAGCGCCAGGCTAGAGATGCAGATCGTGTGCGCAGCTGAGGGTTTTCACTGAGGGCAAGGTGAGGGCACAGCCCTAAGGGAGATGGGCATGGACGTCCTCAGACACCTCTCATAAGAGGACAGAGTGGCCAAGGCCCCCACCCCACCACCCTGGTTGTGTCAGCAGCTCCCTGTTCTGCTGGTCGATAAAGTGAGGTGCCCAGAGAACGGGGCAGCAGCTGCTTCTATAGAAGAGCCACAGGCACTCACCCAAGGGCCCTGAGAGAGGCTCCTTATTAGGACCTCTGCTCACTTTCCACCTACAGCTGTATTTGCTGTTGGGGGTTTCTCTCTGAAGCTCTACGAAAGACTTCCTGGTGGCTGTCCTTCTAACAGCCCTGAATACTGAGTGTCTGTTTCTCAGTTGCTCCAAAGTGTGGTCTTAAGAACTCTTCCTGAGCGCCACCACCAGCACACTGTGTCTAGTTTGCCTTCCACATTCACCCTTTCTCTTCCCTTAACTCATCTGGCAACAGCGAGACGCAGGGTGCGCACAGTGACATTGGCTTGGTGCCGTCGCACTGTGAGCCACACACTGCAGCAAGCATGGCCTGTGTCAGGGCCTCTCGCTTTCACTCACAGCAGCCTGGACGTGCTAAGTGACATGGGGAGAGGATTGTAAGAGTGGCGAATAGCCCGTTTCCTTGGAGGAAAGGCCATTAGAAGGAGGACCTTATCGCTCTCTAACTAAAGAAACATTCGCAGAAAAAGGGTTAGGTGCTGGCAAGGCCAAGTTAAACAGGATGCAGCGTTCTCTCCAAGTGCGTCCGCCGCCACACCCCTCTCCTCTTCCTAATCCTTGAAGGAGCTCACTGACCTGAAAGCAGGGGTGGGAGCTGGCGATTATGCTTGCACTAGTCAACCTGCGGGTTTCCCAGGGACAAGAGGATGTTTCTCTTCCCCTCCTCGCCTCTGTAAAGCAGCCCCACCTCCCTCCTCCAGGAAAACTCTGACACAGAGCTGCATTTAGAGGCTGGCTGCGGCCCTGGTTGTCCTGATCTTCTCTGGGGGCTGCTGAGGCCAGGCTCCATGCCCTCTCTCCACCAGGGCCTCTAAGAAGACATTGCAGGGCTATCAAAGAGCCTGGAATATCCGGGGCTATTTAAAAATCCAAAGGCGGAGTTCCCATCGTGGCGCAGTGGTTAACGAATCCGACTAGGAACCATGAGGTTGCGGGTTCGATCCCTGCCCTTGCTCAGTGGGTTAACAATCCGGCGTTGCCGTGAGCTGTGGTGTAGTTTACAGATGTGGCTCGGATCCTGCGTTGCTGTGGCTCTGGCATAGGCTGGCAGCTACAGCTCCGATTAGACCCCTCGTCCTGGAACCTCCATATGCTGTGGGAACGGCCCAAGAAATGGCAAAAAGACAAAAAAAAAACACCCAAAAAACCAAAGGCGGCTCTGTGACTTATCACCAAGTCCTGACTATTAATAATTGCATCACCATGGGGGTCCCAATACTGTCTCATTTGATCTTATACCCAGTCTGAGTAAAGACTCTGGAGTGCTTTATGGGCGAGTTCTAGAGGATGCACTGTCATTGCTCTTGAAGGTAGAAAGGAAAAATAAAATTGTTATTACTTGAATTAAAATAAACAAAAACCCATAGGACTTTCCTACTGTCCTTGCTGGTGCAGCCTTTATTGTGTATTTCTTATGTTCATAATTATTTCAAGTTCTAAGTTTTTCTGCCCCTGATTTCCCCTGATTTTCCATAGTCTTCACCCAGTCCTACCTGGACCTTCCTACTCTTAGTGCAGGTTAGACAGAGCGTGTTTGTCCCTCAAGATAGAAAGCAGATCAGTGGTTTAGTGTTTATTGTAGATGTTGTGTGTGAGCCATTATCATGATGCAACTTTAGTACATGAGGTTGATTTTTGTTCCCCAGGAGTGTCCACCAAGGAGTTCCCTTGTGGTGTATTGGTTTAAGCATGTGGTGTTGTCACTTCAGTGGCTGCTTTGCTGCTGTGGTGCAAGTTTGGTTCCTACCCTGGGAACTTGTACATGCCATGAGCATAGAGAGAGAGAGGGAGAGGGAGAGAGAGAGAGGGAGAGACAGACAGACAGACAGACAGAAAGAAAGAAAGAAAGAAAAGGTGAGAGGGAAGGAGGAAGGGAAGAAAGGAAGAAAAAAAGAAAGAAATCTCTGTCAATATTCTGGTCTGTTTTATACATTCACTGTTAAACACAAAAGTATATTTCATTAATATAGAACCCTGTGTTGATATAAATGCTTCATTGGGATGAAATACTAAAATCACAATTTTGGCTCTACTTATCAGTATGCAAAAAGATTGAACCTCACTCATCAGGTAGACGCGAGCCCTCCTTGGCAATTCAGTATTTCTTTGTCAGCACCCTTGCTTTAAGAGTAAAGAAGCCAAGGCCTAGGACCACTCTTTGGTGTGTTTGTGGGCAAATCAAGATTCAACTCCAAGTCTCCTATTTGTCTATCCATAATTTTTTTTTCTCCTAGTCCATGTTTACTCCTTCTTTTTATATACTTTCCTAGAGGATAGGCTATGGTCTCCAAGCAGAATTTCTAAAAATTTGATTCCACTGTGCTCCAGTTTGGGACAGTCCTGAAACAGCAATTTTCCAAGTACACAATCAAGGAATTCAGTTCCTTTGATCAGAAATCACAGTTGGGAGGAGGTCCCATCGTGGCTTAGTGGTTAACGAATCTGACTAGGAACTATGAGGTTGTGGGTTTGATCCCTGGCCTCACTCACTGGGTTAAGGATCTGGCGTTGCCGTGAGCTGTGGTGTAGGTCACAGACTCGGCTCGGATCTGGCATTGCTGTGGCTGTGGCGTAGGCTGGAGGCTACAGCTCCAATTAGACCCCTTAGCCTGGGAACCTCCACATGCCACAGGAGCAGCCCTAGAAAAGGCAAAAAGACAAAAAAAAGGAAGGAAGGAAGAGGAAGGAAGGGAAGGGAAGGGAAGGGAGAAAGGAAGGAAGGAAGGAAGGAAGGAAGGAAGGAAGGAAGGAAGGAAGGAAGGAAAGAAAGAAAGAAAGAAAAAAGAAAGAAAGAAAGAAAGAAAGAAAGGAAAGGAAAGCAAAGAAAGAAAGAAAGAAAGAAAGAAAGAAAAAGAAAAGAGAGAGAGAGGAGAGAGAAGAAGAAAGAAAGAAAGAAAGAAAGAAAGAAAAAGAAATTAGAAATTAGAAATTAGAAATTAGAAATTGCAGTTGGGGAACTTGGCAGTGTGGTCCCATGCAGTGCCGTGGTTGAAGGAAGGCACTGACACTTATCCTGTTTTACTTTGTGTAAGTGAATTTGCTTTTTCCTCTGATAGACTTTCCTACCTTCTTATCCCTCCAGTCCATCTACTGCCCCCACTTTATCAAGTAGTTAGGACCAAACAACCTAATAAGCAGCTATGTCCTAACCGTTGAGTAGCTATTCAAAAACATATTGCATGCAGATTGAAAGGAAATAGCATCTTACTATGAAATAACCAGTTATTTGCTAAAAGGATATATGCGCCTGTTGGGCACTGCACAGCTTCCCAAACCTTGGAATCAGATGGGACACTGCCAGACTCCTTTTCTGTGCTGTGCTGATTTTCACACAATGCTTGGTTTAGTGAAATGACTACCAAAAACTTAGTTTTCCAAAGATAGGAGATCATCAAAATGAATGTAGTACAAACTATTGTGGAAGCTATAAACTACCTTGATCTAGTATCTCATGCAGGGCCTGACAGATGTTGCTTATCATATTTCAAAAATTTAAAACACCTCATGGCACAAATTCACTGTGGTGCCCCAAAGCACGCAGTTTGGGAACCATAGCTCTAGAGCACAAGTGTAATATCATCTTCCTCTCATGTATCCCCAAGTGCATTGGGTAATGCACTCCTCATGGTAGGTAACCAACTCATACTTTATGAGGAACTTAATCCTTGAGCGCCGGATAGAGGCCACAAATGCTACAACTTCCTCAATGTGCTGAGTTCCCTGGCCCGGCAATATTTCAAGTTAAATCCACTTGAACATCTTTTGGGGATGCTGTAAAAGGAAATTCCTATACTGAGTGGAAGTTAGCTTAGATGTCTTTTAAATTCCCTTCCATTGCTAAGGTTCTTTTTTTTTTTTAAGGCCACACTTGCAGCATATGCAAGTTCCCAGGCTAGGGGTCGAATCAGAGCTACAGCTGCAGGTCTATGCCACAGCCATAGCCACAGCATCACCAGATCTGAGCTATGTCTGCAAAATACGCTACAGCTCGCAGCAACACTGGATCCTTAACCCACTGAGCAGGACCAGGGATGGAACCCACATTTTCATGGATACTAGTCTGATTCTTAACCCACTGAGCCACAACAGAACTCCCCATTGCTAAGGTTCTTATAATTTGGTAGCAATGACATGCCATATAACACCAACATGAGCACAGTTGCATGACAGTCAGTGACCAGGATGAAATCTGCTAACTCCCATGTCAAAAATATAAAAATATTTTACTTCTAATATGATTTTGGTATAGAGGAGGAGATAGAGATGTAAAGCTGCTGTTTCCTTAATTAATAAGGCAGATTAATTGTTAAACTTTCTTTTTTTAACTGTCTAAAAAATTGACCATATAGTAGGACACTGACCATACAGTAGGACACAGTACATACAAAAAAAGGAGAGATAGCACAAAAAACATATATGGTCACTGTGTAGGGTAACTGAAAAATACAAATCAAAAAAATTAAAAATAATACGCCACTGGGAAAGTTAAAAACTCCTCTAGGGTCAGTGAGGAAATAAAAATCAGAATTGTAAACTCTAGAAAGTTATGTAAAAATTCTACACAATTTTTTTTTTTGATACAGCTAATACAGTGCTTAGGAAAATTCATCAACCTAAGTTCTTATGAATAACAAAAATAAATGAAAATAAAAGAACTTATGCACTAAACATAAAGTTATTAAAAGAACAAGAAAATTAACCCAGGGATGGCAGAAGAAAATCTTCAAAATGTTCCAGACACACAGTAAGCACTTAATAGATGTTAGCCTTCATTATTATTATTTGTCAAAAATACGGAATAGTATGTATTTGAATGGTACAGAAAACCCTCTAAGATATAATGGTAAGTTTAAAAAGCAGGTTTCTGGAGTTTCCATCATGGTGCAGTGGAAACAAATCCAACTAGGAACTGTGAGGTTGCAGGTTCAATCCCTGTCCTTGCTCAGTGGGTTAAGAATCTGGTGTTGCTGTGAGTTGTGGTGTAGGTTGCAGACACGGCTCAGATCCTGAGTTGCTGTGGCTGTGGTGTAGGCCAGCAAATGTAGCTCCAATTCGACCCCTAGCCTGGGAACCTCCATATGCCACGGGTATGGCCCTAAAAAGACAAAAAAAAAAAAAAAAAAAGCAGGTTTCTTTTTTTAACCAGCTGGGGAATTTTGAATACAAACTAACATTAAGTGATATTGTTGAGTTCATGTTAGTTTTCACAGGTGTGGTCAGGTTATTGTGCATGTGCAGGCGGACACCTTTATTCTCAGGGGATACTCCCTGATGTATTAGAAAGATAAGGCTCAAATTCTTGCAGTATACTTCTCAGAGGCTCAGGGGAAAAAATAAACATATATTAAGAGAAAAGTGTGCGAAAATAGTGATCTCTGTATTTAGGTGGACAGTAGAGCGATGGTCATTCACGCTTTCTCTGTTTGAAACTTTTCAAAAGAAAAAGAACAAATATTACAGAAAAGCCAAGGTATAGAACCCCTGGAGTATGTTTTTAAAAATCATATACATGTATATGTTTGTTTCTATGTTCATAGGCTTGTGCAGGTATTAACTATCTCAAAAGGATATACTAGAAATTGAGAACATGGTTACTACCGGGGAGGAGAACTGGGAACTGGTTGGCTGGGGAAAATAACTGTAAGGAGACTTAACTTTTGAATCTTGTACTATGTAGTAACATCTTCTATCTTTCAAAGAAAAAAATAATATGTATATATATGTATATATATATATATCACACACACACGTACACATACACACATATATATATGTACATCTACATGTATGTATAACAAATAACATTAAAAATACTAAACTAAGTCCTGAGCTCAGTTTCACTGTTGTGCCATTAGTGAAGAATGCTGTGCTGGGCTGGGGTGGTGGGCACAGAGGGGCAGCAAAAACTACATAGGCAACCCCTTCTCTGAGGGCAGATTTCTTGGAGTCAGACTGTGCCGCTGCTCTTCCTGCGGGTGAGTAGCCCAAGTGCTTCCTGCCCCACTGTCCTGGCCCCACCTTTGCAGAGCAGCCCTTTGGCCTTGGCTCTGTGGGGGTTTCATGAAGGCGTTTTTACAGCTGGTGGAAGATGGTGGGCACATGGGGTGGTCCTCCGAAGAAAAAGGTGTGGGCTTCCTGTTTTCACTGTGACTCAGGCATGTGGGAGAGCGTTTCTGCAGAATATGTGTAGTAAGTAACTTGTTTATCCTGACACAATGAGGCTCTGCAATGTCAGAGTTAGAATTCAGGTTGCCTCCTTGGAGAGAACCACATCTTTTGGATGTGGCTTGTGGTGCCAGGGATTTGAGAACTGGCAGAACTTAACTGGAGGGGTCCAAACCAGTGGCTTTACAGGTAAAGACACCAAGGCCAGGAGAGGTCCACTGACGTAGCTGAGCAACACGGCTAGTAACCACACATTGCCTGAGACATCTCAGTGCTTCCATGTCACTGTAGCTGCCTGAGAAGCCCTCAGAGAGTCCGAGCTCTGGTGGCTCCTTCCTGTGGGCCTCAGTCAAGTTGACACTGGACAATCGGTGTTGTAGCTGGTGTGCTTGCTGGCTTTTAGAAGAAAAGGGCGAAGTGCAGCTTAAAGCTGGGGAAGCAGGGAGTGAGGCAGGTGAGAAGGTAGGCAAAACCCCTTTATCATGAAAAACCGTATTTTGCTCATGCAAGGCCTAACAAGGAACGCAGTTCACCTCCTACCAGGAAAAGGCTAATAAATCTTATTGTTTGCCCTCAGTGCATTAAAATACACAACACTGGGGATTTTTACATAAAATGCTTGAGAGCTTTTTCTTAACTACTAATTTATTATGAAGTTTCTCAGACATGCAAAAGGGCTTAGTGATGATCCTGAAAGCTTGCATACTACCACTCAGTATTTAGTCGAAGCCCCAACCACCATGGTTGTCCCTCCCCTCAGAGGTAAGCCCCACCCTGAATTTGGTGTTTACCACTGAATTTGGTGCTCCTTCTGTACCCTGACTGCGTGTATGCTGTCTGCCTAGACCACGTATCGCCTTATTTCCCATATCTTATTTTCTTCTTTTCTTAATATTGTTTTCTATATTTAAAAACTTCACATAAATGATGTCAGATTGTATGTATCCTTCCACAACTTTTTTTTCACTCAGCAGCATCTTTTTTGAAATGTATCCATCCATATTGCTGCATGTAGCTCCAAGTCAGCCATTTTCACCACAGCACCGTATTTTACTGTATACATATTTGAAAATCCATCCATTCTTCTGCTGAAAAACAACAGTCAGGTGGTTTTGCAAGCTTTTGATACAGATAATGCCCCAAATATCCCTCAGCTTGCTCCTGTCTTTGAGGGTTCCAGCCTTTTTCTTTTCTCACCATCACTGTATCCTTCATTGATCAACATGCTGAATGAATGGTTTAGGTCCCTCTGTGTTCCAGAAACTGAGAGGTGGCCCTTTTGTTTACCTCAAGGTTTTTAATTTAGAGAATAGTATATTACAGTCTCCTGGAAACTTTTTTTTTTTCCCTTGAAAATAAACTCAGGACTTAGCCTCAGACCTATAGAAGCTGAAATTTCTTGGGAGGAAGAAAAGTTCCTTTTGGAGAAGCTTCGAATGATGGGAGTGATGTGCCCTCCACTGATTCACCACCCCAGCTGGGCTTGGGCAGGCTATTCTCTGCAAACCTGAGGAAGCAAGTCACATCCGTCCCTGACTACATATCAGTAGACTCTGGTCATAGCCCTCGAGAAAGTAGGCAGACCCAGTGAGAGGAAATGGCCTTTTAGCAGAGCAACCGTTGTGAACTCTGGACACCACTGTGGTGAGGTCCTGGCCTGCCAGGACTGCCATTTGACTTCCATCTCTATCATCCCTTCTAGGCATCTGAATTTATGGCAGGTTGGATGATATTTTCGTCTCTTCCTTCTTTGTTGGAAAAAGAACTTTTTAACCCCCAATACTAAGGCTATCGCTTATTCTGGTGTCATCCTGAATACAGGGGTTACAGCTCTACCTTTAGTGAGATTGTGTTTTGGTGCTAAAGGCAGCGCATATATACATTTATAACTATAACACAAGAAACAAATAATATAAAGGCCACTACATAAATATGAAGAGGGGTTCATGAAGAGGAGTATAAAGTGTCAAAGAGGGGAGTTCCCATCGTGGCACAGTGGTTAATGAATCTGACTAGGAACCATGAGGTTGCAGGTTCGATCCCTGCCCTTGCTCATTGGGTTAAGGATCCGGCATTGCCGTGAGCTGTGGTGTAGGTCACAGATGTGGCTCGGATCCTGCGTTGCTGTGGCTCTGGCGTAGGCCAGAGGCTACAGCTCCGATTAGACCCCTCGTCCTGGAACCTCCATATGCCGCGGGAGCGGCTCAAGAAAAGGCAAAAAGACCAATAAATAAATAAAATAAAAAATAAAGTGTCGAAGAGGGAATGATTTTAGTTTAGGGGATGGGAAAGATTTCACAGAAGAGGGGCCATAGTAGGATTTTAACAGAGAAGATGAACGATGAGAACATCAGATTCAAAGACACAGATTTTTGCCTTTTCCAGGTAACTGGAGAGGAGGTGGATATAAAAGTGATACAGAGAGATGAACTTGAAAGATAGGAAGGCATGTGGGTTGAGATGAGGCTGAGGAACATTTGGAATGGACTTTATCCTGAAGATAGGAGGGACTTAAGAGAGACATGGTAGGGACTGTTAGAATGCCTTTGGCAGCCAGGAAAGGCATTAACTGCAAAGGGAGAGCTGGAGGCCTGATCAGGAGGCAGGAGGAGGCAGTAGCAATAGAAAAAAGCAAAGAAAAGGGTGAATTTGAAGGTAGCTGCTCTGTCAGCAGTAAGCATAATGCAGATGGATAGAGAGCAACTTTGGTTGGTTATTCTTTTTCTGTTTCTACTCATTTTGTCAAACTGGGGTCAGATGAAAAATAAATAGGAACAGTATTTCTGTCAATTCTTCGGGCTATGAAAACAAGAGAAAATGAAATGGAGTATAATATGGAAATAGTTACATAAACATCTAAATAAGGCTAAGAGTTTGAAGTATATGAAAGAAATAAGCATCGATTAGAAATGTTTAAGAGCTATGTCATATGTCTTAACTTTCATCTGTTGATGTGTGCACATGCTAAAGTCAGGAAACAAGAGAGGTCCTCTGCATTTGGAATCAGGGAGCCAGCATTTAGTGTCCCTGATCTGCCTCTTGACTATGAGACCTTGTGTAAGCCCCTTGACCTTTCAACACTGTGATCTCTTCCATGTTAAAACAGGATTTGTCTGTTGCCCCAGGATCCCATCAAGGCCTAAAATCCTATAGACTCTCTGGATAGCACTTTTAGGCCTCTCCCCTGGGCATGTCTTTCTAGATACCACTCACCTTTTTTTCTCCTAGAAGGGAAACTGTTTCCCAAATTTCTATAAACCATGTCCATGAGTCATATGATTCCGTTCTAAATCTGATCCACTGAAAATAAATGTGGCCATGTCGGTGTAGGGGCAAGAAAGCTTCTAAAGGATCCATGAAGCAAGGGGTGCCCTATCTTTTGGCTAATGAGCTAATATAAAGAACTCGAGATCTCTGAAGAGGGATTATGCTTTAACTGGCATTTAAGTATGGAAGTTGGACAGAAAGAACTTGATCAGACACCCTTCAGTGTGGCTGCTTCAGACTGCTGCCCTGCCCTTTAAGAGGGCAGTTGTGATATAGAGGTGATGAGATAGAGATTTCTTAGGCTGCCAGCTGACTGCTCAACAGACCTTGACTTCTTTCTCTGGGGGTCAAGGTCTGTCTCTCAATTAGGACGGCCCAGAAACACTTTTTTTCCAACTATCCAGGGATGATACATATGAACCTACCAGAGATAAACAGAACAAAACAGAACTTTTTTCATCAGAATCCTTTGGTTGGCACATTCTATGTGGAAAGCAAAATTATAATCAAGTAATTTGCTGATCATGGATTAGAGCAAGTTGAATGATCTTAATTACCAGAGTTTCCTCTACATTGTAGAGCTCTAACTCCCAGAGGAGGTAACTACATCTTCAAGTCTCTTAGACAACTGAGCTCCTAAAGAAATGACTGTCCAAATCTGAATTGTTATCTTTTTATGCCAAAAAAGATAAATTAAGCTCTCAAAACTTAACAGGTCATGTCCAAAGGACATGGGACCAGGGCAGTCAGGCAAGAAAAGAAAACAAAAGTATCCATATTAGAAAAAAAGAAGTAAAACTGTCTCTATTTGTGATCTTCTATGTAGAATATTCTAAGGCATCCACAAAAGAAGTATTAGAATTAATAAACAAATTCAGCAAGGTTGCTGGATATACAAAAAGACAAATATACAAAAATCAATTTTATTTCTATACACTTGCAATGAACAATTTGTAAATGAAATTTAAGAAGCAATTCCATATTTGAAAGCATCAAAATGAATGGAATTGTCATGAGTAAATTTAATAAAAGTAGTATAATATTTGTATACTGAAAACTACAAAACATTGAAAGAACTTAAATGTTCTTTCAAAACGTTTGGAAGGAGTTCCCATTGTGGCCCAGCAGTTGGGAACCCACCTGGTATCCATGAGAATGCAGGTTTGTTCCCTGGCCCCGCTCAGTGAGTTATGGATCTAGTGTTGCTGTGGCACGGACTGGCAGCTGCAGCTCCGATTCAACCCCTAGTCTGGGAACTTCCAAATGCCATATGTGTGATAAATAAATAAATACATACATACATACATAAATAAATAAATGGAAGACCTCTCACATTCATGGATTGGAATAATTGATACTATTCAGGTGGTGATACCTCCAAAATTGATCTACAAATTCATTGCATTACTTCTTAATCCTAGCTGTGTTTTTATAGAAATTGACACCTGATTTTAAAAATCATAATAGAAATGCAAAGATCCAGAATGGCTAAAACAATCTTGAAGGGAAAATAAAGTTGGAGGCCTCACACTTCCTCATTTCAAAACTTAATGCAAAGCTCTAGTAATCAATGTGGTGTAGTACTGATGGACATGTAGGTCAATGGATTAGAGTTGAGAGTCCAGACATAACCTGTACATTTGTGATCAACTGATTTTTTACCAAAGTGTAGGACAATTCATTGGATAAAATGTGGTCCTTTCAACAAATGATACTGGCACAACTGAATATCTCCATGCAAAAGATTGAAGTTGGACCTCTACTTCACACTATATACAAAAATTACCTTAAAGTGTATCATAAACCTAGTATAAGAGCTAAAGCTATAAAACTCTTTGAAAAAAACACAGGCATAAACCTTCCTGACCTGGATCATGAAGGCAGTGATTTCTAGGTATGACACAAAAGCACAAGAAACTCAAAATAAAAATAAATAAATTTTCCTTTATCAAGATTAAAATTTTGTTCTTTGAAGGACATTATCAATAAAGTGAAAAAACAACCCACAGCATGGGGAAAAAAATATTTTAAAGTTATTTATCCATCTGATAAGGGCCTGAAATCCATAACATATAAATCTCAAAAGTTACCAATAAAAGGAAAACCCAACTGAAAAATAAGCAAAGGATGTAAATAGACTTCTTTTCAAGGACACACAAATAGTTGATAAGCACATGAAAAGATACCAAACATTATTAATCATTAGGAAAATGCAAATCAAAACTGCAGTGAGATACCACTTGATACCCATGAGGATGGCTAAAATAAAAGACAGACAGTAAAAAGTGCTAGTGAGGATGTAGAGTAATTGGAACCCTCATTATTCCTTGTAAGTTGTTAAATGGTACAGCTACTCAGGAAAATATTAAAATTTTAAACATGGATTTTTAAAAACATGGATTGTTGCTGAATCCATTTATTTAGCCAACTTTTTATTGAGTCCCAACTATCAGGTATTTGGGAGTCAGGCATTTCACCATTGGATGGGGGAGAGAGAGTGAGCAGTGGTAAGCTGTGGTAAGTGCTACACTAGAGATGTGGTGGGGAGATAGAGAGAGGAAGTATCCTTGAGATTTCTTGAGTAAGTCTCCCTTCACGTCTGTTCCTTGTCACATGTGTCTTCCTAATATATCAGAAAGAGTATGGACTTTGTCAATGAGTAAACCTGAACCCTAGGCCTGACTGATTCTTATAAGCTGTGTAATCTTGGGCAAATTCCACAACTCAAAGTCTCTGTGTACTCATCTGTAAAATAAGGTTAACAATGCCCACCTTTCAGAGTTGTTAGAAGGTTCAATAAAGCCATATGTGTAAGGGATTTATGAGGGATTTACCTCGTAAGATGATAGGTGCTCATTAAATGGGAACTGCTGTTATTACAACAGAAAAGATGCTTTTAAAAATAGCAGTTTTAAAAAATTCATCTTCCGTTTGTTTTTTGCCAGAATATAGAAGTACAATTATTTTTTGCATGTTGACTTAGTATCCAGTGATCTTTGCTAAATCCACTTACATAGTCTAATAGTTTATTGATTATATTGGATTTTTCAGTGTATGTAATATCTCATCTGTGAATAAGGACCAACTGACTACTTTCCAATTATTATACCTTTTAAGAAATAGTTTTATTGAGGTATAATTTACATACAATGAAATTTACTCATTTTAAGTATAGAATTTGATGAATTTTGTGTCTTTAATTTCTCTCAACAATGTTTTGTAGTTTTCAGTGTACACGTCTCTCACCTCCTTTATTAAGTTTATTCTGGGATACTTTATTCTTTTTGGGGGGGGGCATGCACCCACGGCATGTGAAAGTTCCCAGGCTAAGGGTCAACTAGGAGCTACAGCTGCTGGCCTATACCATAACAACCCAGACCTGAGCTGCATCTGCAACCTACAGTGCAGCTCTTACCAACACCAGATCCTTAACCCACTGAGTGGGGCCAGGGAACAAACCTGCATCCTCATGGATACTAGCTGCATTCGTTACTGCTGAGCCACAACGGCAACTCCTGAGGTATTTTATTCTTTTTGATGCTATTGTAAGTGGGATATTTTTAAATTTTATTTTTGGATTATTCATTGTGTATAGAAATGCAGCTTATTTTGAGGTGTTATTTTTGTATTTTGTGACTTGGTTGAATTATTAATCTTTTTAAATAACCTATTTTGAGCTTTGTTGATTTTCTATTACTTCTGTGTTCTCTTTCATTGATTTCTGCTCTTATGTTTATTATTCTGTCCTTCTATTTTTTTATATGTAGTAGCTTCTTGTGTTTGATGTTTGGGTCATAAATTTTCAACCTTTCTCCTCTTTTACTATATGCATTGCATGTAAAGCTGTAAATTTCCCTCTTAGTACTGCTTCACTGAATCCCACAAATTTTGACATATCATATTTTCATTATTATCCAGTTGGAAATAGATTCTAATTTCCATTGTGATTTTTTAGTTGACCTATGGGTTACTTAGAAGTGTGTCGCTTAATTTCTAATCATTTGGAGATCTTTTCAGTTTTCTGATTTTATACTTAATTTATCCGTTTAATGTGTTTAATTCACAGTAATCAGAAAACATGATTTTAATCTTATAACATTTGTTGAAATATACTTTATGACTTAGAATATAATCTACTTTGGGAAATGTGCCATGTGCACTTGAAAAGAAAATGTATTCTGCAGTTGCTTCATATACTGCTTTATATGTCAATTAGATCTCAAGTTGATGAGTCATGTTCAAATCCTCTATACCTCATTGGGTTTTTTAATCTGCTTATTCTGTCAGCAAGAGAGATACGTTAAAATCTTCAACTATGGGAGTTCCCGTCTTGGCTCAGTGATTAATCATCCAACTGGGAACCATGAGGTTTCGGGTTCGATCCCTGGCCTCACTCAGTGGGTTAAGGATCCGGCGTTGCCGTGAGCTGAGGTGTAGGTCGAAGACACGGCTCAGATCTGGTGTTGCTGTGGCTGTGGTGTAGACCAGTGGCTACAGCTCTGATTAGACCCCTAGTCTGGGAACCTCCATATGCCGCTGGAGCGGCCCTAGAAAAGACAAAAAGACAAAAAAAAAATTCCAACTATGACTATAAACTTGTCCATCTATTTTTTATTCTCAACTTTGCTTTATTTCTTTTAAAGCTGTATTATTTGATGTGTACATGTTTTGGATAGTGATATCTTTCTGTTGCATTGAGCCTTTTATCATTGTGTAATGTCTCTAGTTACCTCTCGTAAACGTCTTTAACATCTGTTAACATCTATTCATCTAATATAGGACAGGAACTTGCTTTTTGTTTTATTGCATGGTATAAATATTTTACTTTTGACCTTCATATGTGAAGTATATTTTTTGTAAATAGCATATAGCTGTATTTCTTATAAGCTACAAATTGCTAGGGAGGTTTTTAAAGTTGCAATTGTGTTTTATTTTTACACCAGTCTACTTTTGTCTTTTAATTAGATTGTTTACTCCATTTACATTTAATGTAATTACTACTATAGTTAAGTTTAATTTTCTTGTCATTTGTTTTATATTTGTCCATTCTGCATTTTCTTCTTTTATTTTTTTTCTCTGGCTTTTTTTTTTTTTAACAAGTCAAGAATTTTTCAATTTTATTTTTTCTTTTCTACTAATGTTTTTGCTATACCTTCAGATTTCAATCTTTTACTAGTTACTGTAGAAATTTCCAAATTTTCTATTACAACATACTTCACCATTTTTGAAACCATGCAAGAAACTTTAAAAAGTGCATTCTTTTTGCCAAAAAAGTTTGCCAAGTTTTTTTCTGTAGTTGCCATATGTTTTATTTTTGCAAAAGTGATAAACCCCAAGGTGTTATTATCATTGTTTCTTTTAACAGTCAGTAGTCTTTTTTATTTATACATATATTTACCATTTTGGACCTGTTGATTCCTTCCTCTAATTGTATACTTCCATATCAAATCACTTGCCTTTGAACCCAAATAATAGCCTATAGCATATTCATCATATTAAATATCCTTTGTATTACTTGTAGCATAATTCTCTGTAAGAAATAAGGAACACTCTCAGTTTTTGTCTTTCTGAGAGTATCTTTACTTTGCATTCCTTTTTAAAGGGCATTCTTCTGGGTCTAGAATTTTTGGTTGACTTTTTTTTTCTTTTCAGAACTTTTCAAATATTTTGCCTTGTGTCATTTTTTTCTTAAAAAGTCAGTATTCATTCTTATAATTGTTTCCCAGAAGGTTATGTGTCTTTTTTTCACTGACTACTTTTAAAATGTTCTGTTTATCTTTGCTTTTTATTATTTAGAAGTGTACCTAGGTTTGGTTCTCTTTTTATTTATCTTGCCTGAATGTCACTGAGCTTATTGAATCTGTGAGGTAGAAATGATTTCTCAGACTTGAAATGTTGTTTGCCATTATTTTTTCAAATTTGGTTTATTTTCCATTCTCTCTCTTTTCCAATAAAGGAGTCTAATTACATTCATGTTAGATCATTTGACCCTGTCTCAAATCTATATTACTTTCTTTTTAAAAAATGGTTGATACTTTATTGTGGCTTATTCAAATATTATATCTTCAAAAACCATTATGGTATTATATCAGAGTAGAGTATTAAAATAAACAATAAAGTCAATTTTTTAAATTCTTGACAATACATAGTTCATTTTTTGTATCACTTAATTTGTTATTTCTTGTGTTATCCAATGAAAAGTAGATGATCTTAATTGAATTTATTATCACTATTGCTTTTTTTTTTTTTGTCTTTTTGCTATTTCTTTGGGCCGCTCCCGTGGCATATGGAGGTTCCCAGGCTAGGGGTTGAATCGGAGCTGTAGCCACTGGCCTAAGCCAGAGCCACAGCAACACGGGATCCAGCCGCGTCTGCACCCTACACCACAGCTCACGGCAACGCCGGATCGTTAACCCACTGAGCAAGGGCAGGGACCGAACCCGGAACCTCATGGTTCCTAGTTGGATTCGTTAACCACTGCGCCACGACGGGAACTCCACTATTGCATTTTTATCAGTTTCATATTCTTCCTACTTTGCAGAGTGTATAATTTCCAAATCATAGCATAACTAGCAATTTGCTTAAAAGACAATGTTGAATATAGAGATATTTTTCTTTTAAAACATTATAGCATACTGTAAATATTATAGAATTCAAAAATATAAATAATTTCTTTAGTGAACTATAGTGGACTAACAATATTATATTAGCTTCAGGTGGACAATATAGCAATTCAGTATTTTTATACATTACACATTGTAGAAAGTTATTACAATATGATTATTTTCCCTCTGCTATACTTTACATCTTCAAGATTTATTTTACAAGTGGTAGTTTGTACCTCTTAATCCCCTCCATCTGTTTTTTTTCCCTGTCCCCTCACTCCCTCACTTCTGGCAACCACTAGGTTGCTTCTTGTCTCTATGTCTATTTCTCTTTTGTTATGTAAATTTTTCAGTTCCATATATAAGTGAAAACATACAGTATTTATCTTTCTCTTTCTGACTTATTTCACTTAACCTAATACCCTCTAGGTCTATCCATGTTGTCACAAATGGTAAGATTTCATTGTTTTTTATAACTGAGAAATATTCTGTTGTATATATATACCACATCTTCTTTATCCATTCACCTCTTGATAGACATTTAGGTTGCTTCCATATCTTGTCAATTGTAAATAATGCTACAGAGAACATAGGGATATATATACATATCTATTTTTTTTTTGTCTCTTTTTTTTGGGGGGGGGAAGTTCCAAAAAAACTAGTGTCAAATCAGAGCTGCAGCTGACAGCCTATATCTCAGCCACAACACCAGATCTGAGCTGCATCTGCCACCACAGCTCATGGCAATGCCAGATCCTTAACCCACTGAGCAAGGCCAGGGATTGAACCCACATTCTCATGGATACTAGTCGGGTTCTTTACCACTGAGCCACAACAGGAACCTACATATCTTTTTGAATTAGTGTTTTCATTTTCTTTGGATAAATACCCAGAAGTTGATATTTCTGGATCATATAATTGTTCTATTTTTAATATTTTGAGAAACGTCCATATTGTTTTCCACAGTGGCTGTGTCATATCAATTTACATTTGCACTAACAATGCATGAAGGTTCCCTTTCCTCTACATCCTTACTAACACTTGTTGTCCTTTTGGTAGTCATTCTAACTGGCATGAAGTGACATCTCATTATAGTTTTGATTTCCATTTCCCTGATGATTAGCTATGTTGAGAATCTTTTCATGTACCTGTTGTCCATCTGTATGTCTTCTTTGCGAAACTGTCTGTTTAGGTCCTCTGCTCATTTTTAAATTGGATTGTGTTCTTTACATTGAGTTGTATGAGTTATTTATATATTTTGGATATTAACCCCTATTGGACTTCTGATTTGCAAATATTTTCTCCCATTTCAGTTGGCTGCCTTTTTGTTTTATTGATGATTTCTTTTACTATACAAAAACTTTAGTTTTATATTGTCCTATTTGTTTATTTTTGCCTCTGTTTTCCTTGCCTGAGGAGACAGATTCAAAAATATATTGCTAAGACCAATGTCAAAAAGTGTCCTGCCCCTTTTTTTCTAGCAGTTTTATAGTTTCAGGTCTTACATTTAAATCTTAAATCCCATGTTAACTTTATCTTTTATGTAGTGTAAGAAAATAGTTTCATTCATTTACAAGTAGCAGCCTAGTTATCTCAACACCATTTAAGAAACTTTCTCTTCCTGATTGTGTATTCCTGCCCTCTTTGTGGTAGATTAATTGACCATATATGTGTGGATTTATTTCTGGGCTCTCTATTCTGTTCCATTGGTCTATGTATCTGTTTTTGTGCCAGTACCACAGTGTTTTGATGACTGTAACTTTGTAGTTTAGTCTGAGGTTAGGAGTGTGATACTTCGACCTTTGTTCTTCTTTCTTAATATTACTTTAGCTATTCGGGATCCATTGTAGTTTCATACAAATTTTAGGCTTATTTGTCCTAGTTCTTTGAGAAATGCCATGGGTATTTTGATGGGGGTTACACTGATTCTGTGTATTGCTTTAGCAATATTAATTTTTCCAACCCATGAACATGATGAATCTTTCCATTTATTTGTGTTGTCTTCAGTTTCTTTGTTTGTCTTATAGTTTTCAGAGTACAAGCTTTTCATTTTGATCCAATTTTAATTCTGTTCTTTTTTTCTCTTTGTGCTTTATTTTGGATATTTAATATTGAGTTATCTACTGGCTCACTAATCCTGTCTGCTGCTGTATCTGGTCCACTGTTAAACCCATCCAATGAGTTCTTAATTTCAATCATTGTTTTTGGAAGTTGTAGAAAGTTTTTTTGGATTTTTTTTTTTCAAATGCTAAGTTCAAAGATTCTATCTTTTCATCCATTTGTTCAACCTTTTCCTCTTTTTAATATATTAATCATAGTTATTTTGAAGTCCTTATCTGTTAAATCAGATATCTGGATTATCTCTGATCTGCTTCTGATCACTTTTTGATATCCTGATAATTGGTTATTTTGTATAGGTTTTTGGGGGCAGGGGAATATTTAGTAACTTTTTATTATAAGCCACACACTGTAAATAATAGATTTACTCTGGATTATGTTATAGTATTCTAAAGAGCATTAAAATTTGTTCAGACAGTCAGCTAAATTAGTAGAAGCTCACTTTGATTTTGTTAAGTTCAGCTTTAGGCTCATTACGAAAGATATATTTATAGTGTTCCCCTCAATCATAAGTATGGTGGATAATCTTAAAGTAGGTCCTTCTGAGCTCCCAAAAAATGTTTGGTGTATTAACCTATGTCCTCCACTCTGACTTGGGCCAAAATCCAATATCTCTACAGTATGTTTAACATCTGGCATTTCCACTCTGTCTCAGCTTCAGCTTCCTAGCTTGTACTTTCTCCCAGACTTTTAATAAGAGTCTCATCCTTTACTCTGCAGCACAAGAGTTAGCCACACCTCCAAGGGCAAGCTCCATGTAGATTGGTGGGTTCCCATTCTAAGTTTCCCCCATTCCTGCTGCCTACTTCCCAAATCCCAGCCTCCTTACCACCATCAAACTTTGATTTCTGCCTTGTTCCTCTATCAAAACTATTACTCTCTGCTTGAGTTCTTGTGTTGAGTTGCTCTTTGAACCTAGTAACAGTTATTTTATGTATTGGTTGAGTTTTTATTATTATTTATGACAAAAAAGTGAGTCTGGGGCCATCTACCTAATTGTCGTCAGAGTGGGAAGTCAGCATTTTGCTTTCTTGATTTCAGGTACATTTCTGTAGATACTAATTTTAAATGGCAAAATTTGTGGATTATTTTTAAATTTTTTATTTAATTTTAATTCATGATAATTTTGTTATTCAATAATGTTTTCCTTTATCATTTAGATAGAACATGATTTTTTTAGCATTAATGTATAAATGTTTAAGTGGTCCTATTCAGCTTTGTGTTCACTACATTAAGAGATAGCTTTCTTTAGCATTTGCTTCGTATTAAATTTGTCTCATGTTGAGAGCCCACTCTGGCTTGACCTTATTTTCCTGGTAAGCATAGTCCCAGTAATAGCACATCTTGGCAAAAGTGAGCTATTGTCCTGGGTGACTCTCTGAATGGCAGCCACTAGAGATTAATTCCTTTGGCCTTAAGTTGTATCTTCTATGAAAATTTAGCCATTCTGGAGATGATTGGCCAAGTGGTCCGTATTAGTCATTCACATGGGAACCATTTATCAGAGCCTTTCTTGTAGAGATAGTTTAATAATAGGTGGTGAGAAGCTTTTGTGGTTACTTCTTAGCATCTGAGGCAGTGAATAGGGCCATAAAAGGTACATAAATGTAAAGTGGAAGGAAAAATAAGGATAAACTTTATCATTGTTTTAATCCTCCCCAAGAACTAGGCTCCTTCAGTGTTATATCTATTTCCTCACTAAGTTTTTGCTACATTGGTGAAAAGTACTTTAGTAATACAGCAAAGTCTAAAATGATACAAGTAGGCTGATATGATAGAGTAGGATCTAAATTGATAAAGGTAGGCTGGAAGGACACCAGAAATTGATAACATTGGTTTCTTCTGAAGAGGGCTCTTGAGTCACTAAGTATGTGAGGGAGACTTATTTATATATACTCTTTTTTTCCCTCTGAAACTTGAACCATATGCATACGCAAAAAAAAAAAAAAAAAGAGAGAGAGAGAGAGAGAGAGAGATGGAGAGTTCCTGTCGTGGTGCAGTGGCTAACGAATCCAACTAGGAACCATGAGGTTTCGGGTTTGATCCCTGCCCTTGCTCAGTAGGTTAAGGATCCAGCATTGCTGTGAGCTGTGGTGTAGGTTGCAAACACAGCTCAGATCCCGCGTTGCTGTGGCTCTGGCATAGGCCGGTGGCTGCAGCTCCAATTTGACCCCTAGCCTGGGAACCTCCATATGCCATGGGAGCAGCCCAAGAAATGGCAAAAAGACAAAAAAAAAAAAGATGATTAAACATATTTATCTTTTTATTCCTTCTCTAATATCCTAAAATCACAGAAAAGGGGTGTTTTTTAAAACCTCCAAAGATGGATAGGAAAGCAAACAACAGCAACAAAATATTTGGCATCTGGAAAGATGGTGTTGTAGACTGACTGTGTCCTCCCAGAATTCAGACATTGTAACCAAATCCCCAGAGTGGTAGATTTTGGAGGTGGGGCCTATGACGGATAATCAGGTCTGAGGGCGGAGCCCTCAGGAATGGGATTTGTCCTTCCAAAATGGACTCCAGAAGGGTTCCTTGCCCCTTCCACCATGTGAGGATGAAGTGAGAAGAGGGCCATCTGTGAACAAGGATGTAAGCCATCACCAGGCATCAAATCTGTAGCCACCTTGGGCTTGGGTCTCCTAGCCTCCATATCTATGAGAAATAAGCCACCAAATATGTGGTATTTTGGATATAGCAGCCCAAACTGACCAAGACAAGTGGACAGCAAGAAAGTTAAATTCTAAGCCAGCCGGTAGAGAAAGCCAGTATTTTCCGCAGAACCACCTGAAGGCTTGCAAATTGGGGACAGTAGATATATCTGAAAATGGGATATAAATATCAGACTTTATTAGTTAAAAGTCTGTCTTAAAGGAATTCCAGTTGGAGCTCATTGGTAAGAAACTTGACTATTATCCATGAGGATGCAGGTTCAATCCCTGGCCCCACCCAGTGGATTAAGGTTCTAGCCATGAGCTGCAGTGTAGGTCACAGACACTGCTCAGATCCCACATTGCTGTGACTGTGGCATAGGCCAGTGGCTGCAGCTCCAATTTGACCCCCAGCCTGGAAACTTCCATATGCTGTGAGTGTGGGCCTAAAAAGCAAAAAAAAGAAAAATCTGTTTTAAGAAGCTGTTAGATCCCCAACTCTCCACCCTAGCTTCACACAACTTGATCAAGAAACTGGAAGTCTACTTTCTGCTAAAAGTAAAGCAGGGTTTCTAGACTAGGACACATCAGCCAAAGTTGAAAATAGGATGTATCACTGAAAACATGGGATTAAATGAATGTTTATATATCAAATACAGAGATGTCAGATCTTCCCTCAGCATGGGCTCCTACCACACAGGTTCTTCAGCTTAAATTCTTCCTGGCAGGAAAGTGGGTGATCCTTCTCCTGGGAATCAGACCAGCCCTGAAGAGAAACATCAGGAGCCTATGACATGATAGCTCAGCCAGGTGGCCCTACAGTGAAGTCCAGAGTAGACTTCAAATAGCTTTGGAGTACTACCTTAAAAGAAGCAGAAACCAAGTATTTCTTGGCATCTAACATGAAAGACAGAGACCAAACTAAATTAGAAGGGAATAGACTATGCCAGGAGATGAAAATTTCATATACTCCTAAAAATTCCACTATCAGTTAGGTTCCCAGTGAGATAAAATATATTATATTCATGAAACAAGAACAAGAGGCTATAAAATGGATATTTAGATAATTTAAAAGAGCTCTCAGAAATTAAAAATACATAGACAAAAAAAAAAAAAAAGGAGTTTCCGTCATGGCTCAGCAGTTAATGAACCCAACTAGCATCTCTGAGGATGCGGGTTCCATCCCTGGCCTTGCTCAGTGGGTTAAGGATCCGGCATTGCCGTGAGCTGTGGTATAGGTCGCAGATATGTCTCTGACCCCTTATTGCTGTGGCCGTGGCATAGTCTGGTGGCTACAGCTCCAGTTTGACCCCTAGCCTGGGAACCTCCATATGCCAGGGGTGTAGCCCTAAAAAAAAAAAAAAAAAAGGAAAAGAAAAAGAAATTTAAAATATAATAAATTTGAAATTCAGGAGTTCCCTGGTAGCCTTGCAGTTGAGGATTCAGCATTGTCACTGCTATGGCTTGCAGTGACCCCTGGCCTAGGAACTTCCACATGCCTTGGGTGTGGCCAAAATAAAAATTCAGTAGACGGATTTGACAGTGAAATTCAGAATATCTTCAAGACAAAAATAAACCAATAGGACCTAATCAAACTAACAAGCTTTTGCACAGCAAAGGAAACAAACAAAAGAGACAACTTACAGAATGGGAGAAAATATAGTTTCAAATGATGCAACTGACAAGGGCTTAATCTCTAAAATATACAAACAACTTATACAACTCAACAACAAAAAAGCCAGCAACCCAAAGGAAGAATGGTCAAAAGACCGGAATAGACATTTCTCCAAAGAAGATATACAGATGGCCAACAAGCACATGAAAAAATGCTCAACATCACTGATTATTAGAGAAATGAAAATCAAAACTACTATGAGGTACCACCTCACACCAGCCATCATCAATAAGTCCACAAATAACAAATGATAGAGAGGGTGTAGAGAAAAGGGAACCCTCCTGCACTGTTGGTGGGAATGTAAATTGGTAAGACCACTACGGAAAACAGTATGGAGGTACCTTAGAAAACTATATATAGAACTACCATATGACCCAGCAATCCCACTCTTGGGCATATACCCGGACAAAACTTTCCTTAAAAAAGACACATGCAGTTGCATGTTCACTGCAGCACTAATCACAATAGCCAAGACATGGAAATGCCCTAAATGTCCATTGACAGATGAATGGATTAAGAAGATGTGGTGTATACACACACACACACACACACACACACTGGAATACTACTCAGCCATAAAAAGAACAAAATCATGCCATTTGCAGCACCATGGATGGAACTAGAAACTCTCATGCTAAGTGAAGTAAGTCAGAGAAAGACAAATACCATATGATATCACATATCTGGAATCTAATATATGGTACAAATGAACCTTTCCACAAAAAAGAAAATCACGGACTTTGAGAACAGACTTGTGGTTGCCAAGGGGGAGGGGGAGGGAGTGGGATGAATTGGGAGTCTGGGGTTAATAGATGCAAATTATTGCCTTTGGAATGGATAAGCAATGAGATCCTGCTGTATAGCACTGGAAACTATATCTAGTCACTTATAATGAAACATGATAATGTGAGAAAAAGAATGTATATGTGTATGTGTGACTGAGTCACCTTGCTGTACAGTAGAAAATTGACAGAACATTGTAAACCAGCTATGATGGAAAAAAATAAAAATAATTAAAAAAATTTTTTTAGAAAGAGTATCTTCAAGAAATTGAAAGGACAAAGAAATGGAAAACAGTGGAGAAAAGATAAGCAAACTAGTGGATTGGGCTAGGAGTACCAACCTCTACTTGGTGTTTCAGAAGGAAAAGCAGAGGAAACATACCAGAAAAAATAAAAAAGGAATGAAATAAAATTTCTGAAACACAGGTTTGTAGATTGAAGAGCCCAGAACAAAGAACAATAGGTCAACACTAAGGCCCTTCAGAGTGAAATATCAGAACAGTGGGGTCAAAAAATACCTATAGTTTAAAGAAAGAAAAGGTCATTTATACAGAATTTAAAAAATCAGAACAGTTTTTGCCTTCTCAGTAACTACAATGAAAATCAGAGTTCAGTGGAACAGTGCTTTCAAATCATATAGGAAAATTACTTCTAGTCTGCAGTTTTTTTTTTCCAGCCAAACTGTTCATTGAGTATGAAGGTAGAATAAAGATATTTTTAAATACATTAGATCTCTGAAAATTTACCTTCTGTTCACTCTTTAGGAGGAAACCACTGAAGGATGAACTCCCAAAAAACAAAAGAGTAAACCAAGAAAGAGGAAGACGGGATATAGGAAGTAGGAAATGGCTGGAGAGAGTCAAAGGAATCCTCAGAGAATTGGTGAAGGGAAATCTCAGGGTGATGCTTGTGGCTGAGGCATGGAGGGCAACTAGAACAGGTGGGATCAGGTCAGAAGGTGCCAGCACAGATTTTGTTAAGGAAGTGAAATTGCTTGAATACCTAATGTGTCTGAGCATCTATTTAGGCGATTTGGACAACTGGCAGAAAGTTTGGGATCAAATTATGGACTTAGTAACAAAGTCGAGTAAACAAACAAGAAAGACACTGGTTAACTGCAGAGAAAGCAATGTTGTAAAAGAAAACAAAAAGTGATCTTAGCATATTGCATATATTACTTATATATAATTCAATATTGATCTAATTAGGGGGATTATAAGTATGTTGAAAGGCTGATAGGACAGGAAGGTAAGAGTTTGTGATCACAGTGGTAAGGGGGTGCTTAGCAGTAGAAGAGAGCTAAATCCTTACCAAAAAGAGAAATAGGTACATAATGCTTAAACCTGAAAAAAAAAAAAAACAAGAAGTTAAGAAGTAGCAATATAGATATTAAAGATTTTGTACCCAGTTCCACCATGGAGTGATGGTTCCCCCACACCAGGCAGTTGTCCAGTACCAGCTGCGTGTCCTGCAAGTCAGCTCCATTCTGACTGTTTACCTGGAGATAGCTTCAGGGCCCACAACTTAGAGGCTCAGTTCCAGGGAACCCAATCACTGGTCCAGGTTGTTACCTATACTTCTTGCTGACTGCCTGTAGATCAGAGGTTCCCACCACCTCCTCTTTGGGTTCAATAATTTTCTGGAGCAGCTCACAGGACTCAGTAACCTGGCTTACTTGGTTACCAGTTTATTACAAAGGATATTAAAGGATGAACATCAACAACCAGATGAAGAGGTGTGTAGAACGAGGTCCTAAACAAAGGAACTCCTGTCCTTGTGGAGTTTGGTGCCCAGCATGGAGGCACTTGGAAGTGATTTTGCCTACCAATCATGGAAGTTCTCTAAGCCCCCTCCTTGTAAGTTTTTATGGAGACTTCATTACATAGATGGGATTGATTATATCATTAGCCATTGGTGAAAGATTCAGCCTCTAGCCTCCCTCGCTGGAGATCAGGAAGTGACACTGAAAGTTACAGCCCTCTATTCATGGTTGGTTCTCATGGTAACCTGCCCCCTGCCTCCATCCTTAGGAAATTTCCAAAAGTTGCCTTATTAACCTGAACCTAGTTACAGTGGAAAGGACTCATTATGAATAACAAGGCACCCATTTCACCTCTATGGTTCTCAAGAGTTTTCAGGAACTGAAGATAAGAGACCAAATAGTAAAGCAAAAGATGCTCCCATTGCTCTTATCACTCAGGAAATTCCAAGGCTTTGGGGAGCTGTGAGCCAAGAAACATGGCTGAAGACCAGATAAGTATGAGAAATGTGTTTCAGTCATCTAATGACTGGATGTATATTTATTAGAAATCACCATATTGTAATCATATTATTTCAACATACAGAGGTAAATATTTGAATAGCATCAGATAACTTGCCATGGGGAGTGGAAGATGGAAGCCTGCTGTTTTTCATAATAAGCCTTGGAATTATTTGGATTTTTAAATTGTGTTCATATAAAGATTAGAATCAAATGAAACTTTAAAAGAACAAAACAAAGTGGAAAAAGTGGTCATGAGAATGGACACACTGGGTTTTTGAAGAATATGTGGAGTTCTAGAGGTCTAGGGAATAGAGGGGTGGGCTGGCAGGTAGTGAGAACCAATATGTAATAAGCAGGGCGAGTATCCTGGCATCTGAATGGAAGCTTGAGATGTGGGGAGTAATCACACCCCAGTATTGACTATTTTCTTGGTGTCTGTGTTGTTCAGAATTTAAGACATGGCCCTTTTGTTACTGATACAATTATAACCTGTTATTATGTTTGGTTATTGTTCTAAAATAACAGTATTCTTTGAACTAATTTCAGACAGAGGAAAATGAGCTGTCATTGAAATGAGCCTTACAGTAAGGTTTGCTGAAAAGGCAGTGTCATTTACAAGTCCTTCCTTGGACTTGAGAAGAGTGTTTCTACCATGCAAGACAGTAGACTCCAAAGGAGATGGGCACTCATCCAAGTATTTGGGAAATTCAGATGCCTGCAGCATCCCAAAGACCACAGGGCCAGAAAAAAGGACTTGGCAGCTGTTTGTGCCCTAGAGGCAAATCTAGGAGGAGGGTAGGGTAGCTAAGTGCTGGCTGTGTGTCTTTTGCAGCTGAGTCACTTCTGACTGCTAACTGCCATTCTACAGGCATTTGAAGTGTAGGAAAGTACAAGGTTTGGTGGTAAGATCTGGAGTTGACTTCTGGCTCTACCATCTTTGTAACTTCAACAAACTTGGCTAACCTCTTTGTGAGTAAGATAGATGCAGTGATAAGCACAGGGTGATTACAGATATTTTAACAGGTAAAATTATGTGTATGGGGGAGTTCCTGTTATAGCTCAGTGGGTTAAGAACCCGACTTGTACCCCTGAGGATTCAAGTTCGATCCCTGGCCTTGCTCATTGGGTTAAGGATCCAGCATTGCTGTGAGCTGTGTTGTAGGTTGAAGACACTGCCTGAATTGCATGTTGCTGTGCCTGTGATGTAGGATGGCAGCTACAGCTCTGAGTCAACCGCTAGCCTGGGAACCTCCATATGCTGAGGGTGTGGCCCAAAAGAAGGAAAGAAAGAAAGAAAAAGAAAGAAAGGAAGAAAGGAAGAAAGAAAGAAAAGAAAAAGAAAAGAGGAGGGAGGGAGGAAGGAAAGGAAAGGAAGAAACTCATGATATAGTAACATATGCTTTACTAATATATCAAATAATGATCTAGGGGCAAGTCTAATGACTACTGTAATTTCAAAATACTGATGAGTGTATATAGTACTTCAAGATAATTCATAACAAGTAAAATGTGATATGAAAATATCTATAAATGTTGATTGGTGACAGAGTCTTGGATACTGCTAATACTGCTGTGGTTTGTTCTGTCCCTGATAACTGAAGGAAATGCTCAGTTTCAAATAGCAGTTAGTGAAAATAAAGTTACACAGGTTTTTTTCCCCCATCCAAGTTTATAGGTCAGCAGTTCAGTGTTAACTTGAGGATTAAGCCCTGCTGGGTGTTGTCAAAGCTGGCTTGGCAATGCCAAGTTCACAATCCAGAATACAAAAAGGGAAAAAGAGAAAGTGGAAGGCAAGTGATTTCCCTTTTGCAGGGCATGACTTAGAAGTTGCTCCCCTCCCATTGGCTGACAACTAGTTACATGGCCATCTGTAGTGTGAGGCAGGCTGGTAAATATAGTCTCCAGGGCTGCCCTGTATCTTGCTAATAAAAACCTGGGAGGAGTTCTAACAGAAAAAGGTAGAAGAGAATGGATATTAGGATAATTAGCAGTCTTGCTATAGCTTTGTTCTTAATTATAGAATTGAAATCAAAAGTGTTTTGTTTTGTTTCTCTCCAAAAATGTACTGCTTATTTTGTACACTTTCAGGTCTAAGTCAGAAATGGCGGGAAGAGTTTCACTCTTAGGAGCTGCTGACAGGCCTTCGCTGTGGTACCAGTCAGTTCCTGGGGCACACAGTGTCTAAGGGATATGACACTTTGTGAGCTAATGTTTCCCAGTTCTGTGCCCATGCCTGAAGTTGCAGGCAACATTGTCACTAGCATAGAGACAACATTTTTATCTGTGCCAGAAGTATGTCAGTCCCTTGGTTAAAGCAAACACGGTGTGCCATGATCTGCACTTAAGGAACTAATAACAGATCAGGTGTCTGCGCCTGTCACCGGTGACCAGTATTCGATGTGCAAGAGAACATCATGTAGAGGGAGGAAGGCTTTTTCTAAACAAACAGATTCCTGAGCAAAGAAATGCCCTTTAAAGTTTAAAATAACAACCCCTTGGGTTGTGCAGGCCTTTAACTTTTCAGAGAGCTTTAAGTACCTTAACCCTTCTTATTTTAAAAAGTGCCCAGATCATGAGTTCCCCCCCCCCCCGCAAGTTAGTTAAATAAATAGCAATTATGATGCAGCACCACATGGGCAGCAGCTTTTAGCTTATAAAAGGAGGGTTTGAAAAGGCATATTTAGAGGCGAACTTGGTTGGCTTCTCCTGGCAGGAGGGAAGCAGAGCTGTTCCAAGGTCAGATAGTACTTAAAGGGCCAGGCGACCCCTCACACGCCCCTTGTCTCCATTCAGGGGATGTTTTTCTGATGCACATGAATGTTTAGTGCATTTTCTTTCAAGTCCCAGATGGTGAGCTCCTCAGGGGCAGGCACTGGGGTCTTCAGAGCCCCCACACCGCCTGGGGCAATTTCTTACACGTCACAGGCGCTAGGCATGTGTGTGCTGACAAATCATTTGTATTTTATGAGCATTTATAATGGCCCTTTAAGTAAGTGCCATTTTAATATCTGCTAATGAAGGGTGGTTTTTATTTAGTCTTAGGGTCACCATTGTTTTGTTTTGTTTATTTGTTTGGCCACCCTTCCCCTAATCCATCTCTAGTTTTAAAATGTGATTCATGAGGAAAATATGACTCTGTTAACTGAATTCATTTTAGAGCCAACTTTTCAGGAACCTATCTATTTCTGTAAAGTGAGATCCACTTGCAAGCATACCGTTTGGTGCCAGCACTCAGATTTTCCCTGACTCAGTGGCTCCAGTGGTGTTTCAAATATCTTCCTATAAATCAGGCAGCCAGCGCCCCGTACTTGTGAGGATTATTTACTGGGTCTTGTGACTGAGCCCAGGATTCTGATAGTTTTCTTGGATGGGTGCTATAAATAGGCTGGGATCTGCCAATGGCTATTTTTATAAAGGAAGCTTTCTAAGTTGATTTCTTTGAACCCAGAATGACTTCCTCCCTCTGGCTCCCCTCTTTGCCCCCACCACTACGGAGATCCTCTCTTCATTCTGCCTGCCTGCCTTTCCCCTCCCCAAGCCAGCTGGTGGGGCAAAAGCAGAAGGACAGTACGTGCCTGACAGAGAGTTGCCTGAAATCATATATCTTCACCCCCTTTCGGGATCATCTTTCTTTCATCCGGCCCAAGAGTGGCACCTAACCCGCCCATCAGGCCACAGGATCTCTGGGACTGGCTGCCTTTTCTGAAATGGATACCTACCAGCTCTCAAGCAGAACAATTCCCTACTTCATACCTGAACATACATTTTACTGTATTACCCCTTGTCTTCGTAGGTTTGCCCCTGCCCCAACTTAAAAAAAAAAAAAAAAATCCTTAGTACAGGTACTGCTAATGAGCTAAACTGCCTCCCTCCCAGTCCCCTACTTTCTTCCCTCCCCCAACTCCTTTGTGGCCAGGCTCTCATCCCCACCCCAAGTGACACAGAGGCTATGGTGCCTGGTCAGACCTTCCCGGAAGACGTCTTTGCCTCTGGGCCTCCAAAGCCTCTTCCCTCCTTATGGAGGCCCCCTCTCCCCCGCCACCACCCATATTTACCACAGTAAGTACCCTGTCAACTGGGAGGAGCTCGCTTTTCCTTGCATCCTTATCCCAGGTGTTCATGCTGAAAACAGCACATTCTCAACATGAAACAAAAATTGATACAGCTCTCTTTATCACCTTGTGTTTCAGATGGTGCTGTTCTTGGCAGCCAAACTTCCAGGCTTGGGGGTAGAATTGACAGCTTAAAGTGTAAATGTTAAATTGGTCGGCAAAATGCCATTAGGAGTCTTAGCTCCCCTGGCTAATTTACCAACATCTGTGGCTTCATCCACCCAGTGGCCTTGACTATCTTCTTGACTTTACAACTGGACTTGCCTCTTGGAGCTCCCCCATCCTTCCACCCCCCAGCCAGCCCTGAGTGGTGGAGCTCTTCTCACTTCCTGGGCCAAGTACTGGAAGCAAAGAGACTGTTTTCAACTTCTCAGTCCCACCCCGGGATCAAAAGCCCTAGATCTTGGTGCTGAGGTCTGGCTAAAGGGACCACAAAACCAGGTCACCAATGATGCTCTGAGCATTGGTTTTCCCTTTGTGTGGGTTTAATGCTCCTTCTCAGAATAGCTATGACGATTGAATGAAATAATATGTTAATGCTTGAAATGTTTTATGAAAAGTAGAGAGCATAACAACAGCAAGAATAAACATAGTAGCTTCTATTTTATAAGTACCTGTGTCCCAGGTGCTGTGTTTATTGTTCCACCGGAAGCTATTTTATTTCATCTCGACAATCACTCATCAAAAGTATTAGTATGGAGACTTCCTGTTGTGGCTCAGCAGAGTTAAGAACTCGACAAGGGGTCAATGATGATTTGGATTTGATCACTGGCTTTTCTCAGCAGGTTAAGGATCGGTGTTGCTGCATGCAGTGGGGTAGGTTGCAGATGCAGCTCGGATCCAGCATTGCTGTGGCTGTGGTATAGGCTGGCAGCTGCAGCTTTGGTTCCACCCCTAGTCCAGGAACTTCCATATGCTGAGGGTGCGACCCTAAAAAGGAAAAAAAAAAAAAAAAGGTATTAGTATGCTTGTTTTACAAAAAGGAAAATAGGCTCAAAAAGATGAAGTTATTGATCAAGATCCCATACCATGCCCAGGGCAAGTGATTGAATCAAAATTCGAATCTGGCCAGTGTGTCTTTATGGCCCATGCTTTCAACTATTAAGCAGAATTTTCCCCTTCCCACTTCAGGATTGGCAAGAGAAGTGTAATTAACTTTAAAGACGGGCATTTATAGTTCCTTCCCTTGGGATTCCTATTTTACCTTCCATTTTCAGATCAACAAGCAGTTTCTTATGCAGTCATTAATCCCTTCAGCAGAAGAAACTCCATACTTTCCCACTGGGAAAGGGAGGCTTAAGATGAGACTGCCTATTCCAAGGAAATGCCACCCACTCTTGTCACCCACACAGAACCTCCCCATGCATTGACTATACTTTAGTCAACTTAGTGGTGACTTTGTTATATAAGCCTCTAGCTGTCAAAATGGTTCAGGCTCAGGAAGTACCTGCTGCGTTTCTGTTTCTGGGGTTGAGAATAGATCAAGCAGGGCTTTTAGAACCACTTCGCTTTTAAGATCCTTTGGGCAGGTGTGAGTTCACCAAGCCTGTGGCATAGCGTGTGGCCAGTCACATGGAGGATCAAATATGGAGTCCTGCATAAGAGGCAGGAAAGGCGTTGTGACTAATCAGTATGTTTATTTTTGGCAGTGTAGGACTAAGTGCATCAATGGCGAATTCAGAGACAGAGGTTAATGTGGGCTCTGGGGAAGCCCCCAGGGAAGATAATTTAATCTGGACTTTGACATATATGGGTAGAATGTTAAGGAGAGTGAAGAATGTTCCCAGTGAGGGAAACAGCCAAGTGTGTCTGGTCAAGGTTTTGAAATGCTTCATTCTTGAGAGAACTTGATAGAAGTTGTGTTTTAATCTTAATTCAAGAAAAGGCACATGAAAAAACCTGCCACTCTTCAGAGTGCTCATGTCTTAGGTGAGAAATGGTGCTCTTTTCTCTAGCAGGTCTTAACCATATAGTCGCCTGAGGGAATAAAAAGTGAGCAAGATTGTGGCCATGTTGGTTACATGGACATATATGTATTAAAATTCATAGACTTTTTAAATTCACCCAAAAAAGATCAGTTTTTTTGTTTGTTTTTTGTTTTTTTACCATGTCTAGGTTTTAAAAACAATTATTTCTTTAAAGAGTGAAAGATGGATCCATCCCCTCACAGAGCTTCCATCTTAATGAAAGAGAAGAAGGTAAACTGTCTCACATGGTTAAATACGGTCTATACCTCAAGAGAGGTTGAGCAAGAGTGTCTTGGGATCTTGAAGCTACTAGCATGGAGCACTGCCAGCCTAGGGAGACCTCAGCTGTCCTGATGGTTGGGTGCACATTCAGTGTGACCTTAGAGTGTAGAGTGGCCGTAGTAAAGGCATGGGAGCAGGGGCGTGTTTTGTGGGGACAGCTCACATTTCCTTTTGTCTTTGGAACATAGGACATACTTCCTAAACTGATGTTGTTGAGCACTAATTCTGTGCCAACCAGTGTCAGGTGCTGGGGCCTCTGAGGTGAGGCCCCACCTACAGCCCCACCTCATGAGTTAGATGTACAAATGGCAGATGAGTGCAGGGAAAGATGCTCCACATCATCTCTCTTGTCAGAGAATTGTAAATTATAGCAATGAGGAGATACCATTGCACACCTGTTAGCGCGGCCCAAGTCCACAACACTGACAACATCAGGTGCTGGCAAGGGTGTGGAGCAACAGGAACTGCATTTCATTGCTGCTAGGAATGTAAAATGGTACAGCCAGTTTGGAAGACCGCTTGGCAATTTCTTATAAAACTAAACATGTCCTTACCATCCATCCAGCAATCTCACTCCTTGTTATTTCACCAAATGAATCGAAAACTTATGTCAACACAGAAACCTGTGCTCAGATGTTTATAGCAAGTTGATTCATAATTGCCAAACTCAAAGCACCAAGATGTCCTTCATTAGATGAATGGGTAAGCAAAGTGTGACACATCCAGACAATGAAATATTAGTCAGTGCTAAAAAGGAGTGCCCTATCAAGCCATGAAAAAGACATGGAGGAACTTAAGTGCATGTTACTGAGTGAAAGAAGCTGAAGACTATACAGTGTATGAACCAGTGGTCTTACAGTCTGGAAAAGGCAAAAGTGGAGGCCAGGGGCTAAGGGAGAGACAGGATAAATAAGGAGATCTGTCCAGCCGGGGAGACAGGCCCACAGGGCAGAGGGATCAGGAGGAACTACGGCTTCCTTGAACAAAGAGGGAACTGACCGGCTTTGGTGGCTTTCAGCAGCTTTATAGAGGAAGACACATCTAAGGTGTGACTCTAGAGCTGCAAAGAGAAAGCAAGCCAGGAGACCATTCCAGGCCACAGAAACTGCATGTGGAAAGGCCTAGTCTAGAGGAGAGAGAGGAGGAGAAGCCATCTGTCATTTGGACACTCCACAGAGCTAGGAGGGCCAGGCAGGAAGGCCGGGGCTACACAGGCTGGGCCGTGCAAGGCCTGGTCAGCTATATGACGACACAAGGACTTGATGTTGAGAGGTGTGGGGGCACTGAAGGGTTTTGAGCAGGGTGACATGACCAGATCCCTGCTTCAGAAAGTGCAGAGTGCAGGACAGACTGGAGATGCTGGGCTGCTCAGCTAAGAGCAGGTGGAAAGAAGTGGAGGCATTGAGAATGTCCAGGCCCTGGTGATTGGGGGTGGGGGTGGGGTGGGGGGAAGAGGAAGGGCTGTGGGACTTCCCTGGGTTCTGGGTCTCACTCAGATAGCAGGTGGGGGTGCACCCAGAGGAAGATGAGGGTCTGGGAGAGGAAGGTTAGGGGAGAAAGCTGGGAATGATGACTAGCGCACCTGCACAGAGGGTCTGTATTAAAAACCTAGGAAGGCACTGACTTGCTGCAAATCACTGTTTTCTTACCACTCTTTTCTTTGACACATAAGACTTCAGCCGAACCTGGAATATAGATGACATCTGGGAATTGTTAGATTCTAGAGTAGACATTTGACAGCCTTTGTATTCCCAGGGTGGCCGATACCCAAATCGACGATCTGGGGCTTGCCGAAGCGTGATGTTAGCCTCAAAGCCAGTGCACTTAGTTAAGAGAGTAGCCTTTGTTGAGTTCTAACAATTATTTCTTAAGGTATTGGATTTAAATGGTAAGGAAAACAATAGAAACAACCTTAAACTCTCTTGACCCCAATTTTCTCGTCTAGTCAATGAAGGACATGTTGATCTCAGAGTTCCCTTCCAGCTCAGAAATTCTAGCGTAATAAAAATTTTCACCAAGATTTAAAAAAAAAAAATCATGTGAATAAACACAGAGTGCATTGTTATCCCATATTGAGCTTAAAACATTTTTTTAATCTAAATTTTTAATTTTGACACTCCAACTTGCCAGATTTCACAAAGTATAAATCTTCCCCTGGCCAGTGGGCTATTATTGTTTGGAAATATTTTCACCTCTGAAGCTCTGACTTTATAAGGAAGGGGGTGGGGGGGAGGAAAGGAGGAAGGAAATAAAGTTCCATGTTTCCAGCAGTAAATTTCCTGATCCTAATAGAAGGCAAAGCTCACAGCTATCTTGTGTCATATTAGGAGCCTGGGTGCAATTATAATCCCCATATTATTAGTGAAGAAATACTAATAGGTGATGGTAATTACTTCAGACCCTGTGCGACCTTGGTAGAACATGGATTGTGAATCTTATTCACACTTTCTTCTGATGCTCTGCTTAGAACTGACTTGAGAAGCAGTGGCCCCAGCTCTCTTGCTCAGAGCAGAGGGAGCACAGGGTGCCAGCTGTCTTGCATTCATGTTCACCACATTGTCTGCCATCATCGCTGCAATCCGCCAGTGAGCGGAGTTTTCATCCTACCCAAAACATTTTTTATTACAACACAGTTATCTTCACTTTCTCCTTCCCTTCCCACTTTCAAATAATGATACCTTTGTGGGGCATTTTAAAGTGGAAATAGTTTGGGGGCCATATTCCTACAGTTGGAGGCTGTGCTGGTCTTAGAGTAAAGGAAGGAGCGAGCCTGCCAGATGCCTTAACGGCAGCTCTGTGCATACATTCATTTGCTTTGCATGCGGGTCTTGTGAGATCAGGAGACAGAGGCTCAGCGAAATTCAGTAAACATACCCCGTGTCCCACAGCCGAAAAGGGGCAGAGCTGGGCCTTGCACCCACTTCAGGTGGACCCCACCATTCAGGGGTCTCCACAAGGGCTCTGCCTTACATTGGGGCAGGAAATACCTACTCAACTGTAGTCTTTACGGTCACTGATAGTGGCTGCTGTGCCAGGCACCATACTAGACGGGCTGGGGACCTTGGGCTGGAGAGGACCTCCCAGCCCTGGAGGAGCTGCCAGAGGAGGAAGCGGCTCCAAAACAAGCATATGGTGGAAGCAGGACCTCAGCGCACAGACTCTGCACATCAGGTCCCCCTCTTCCCTTACAGCAGAGATTACATGGCATGTCAGGCTTGGACATGGAAATCACTCTTGTGGGTCTAGGCGTCAGCATGTCAGGAACCAACAGTGTGTCTAAAAAGTCTTTAAACAGTCAGCACTTTGTAGGGCCACCCCCCACTCCTCCACCTTGCGTCTCCCCTGCTTTCCCCCTGAGAATTAGGCACAGTGCCTGTGAATCCTCTGGGGGTCAACATTCTGCAAACAAGCCAGCATTTTCCAGCACAGGGGGCTGCCCCGTTAGCATAAGGGGAGGGGCTGTTCTCCAGGCCGTGCTTAGGGATGGGAGACGCAGGAGAGCAGAGTGGGCAGCCCCAGACTGCCAGCTTCACGGTGGCCTTTTCTGTAATGTGGGGACGATGGTAAAAATGCTTGCTTAACAGAGGACTGGGAAGAGTCCCGACAGCTCATGGATCATGAGCTAATAGGCCTTCAGATCTGGAAAGCACTCAGCAGAGCTTAGTTGCCGTTACTCATGATGAGTTGGGAGGGCCTGCAACACACGAAACACCTGAATGTGTAAGAGCGCTGGCTGTACATACCATGGGCTGGCAGATGCTAACAGAATCCCGAGTGTGCCTGGAGTTCCTGTTGTGGCTCAGCAGGTAAAGAACTGCACATAGGGTTCTTGAGGATGCAGATTCAATACCCGGCCTTGCTCAGTGGGTTAAGGAGCGTAGGTCTTACAGGTCTGTGGGTCGCAGATCCTGTGTTGCCGTGGCTGTGATGTAGGCCTCAGCTGCAGCTCCGATTTGAACCCTAGCTTGGGAACCTCCATATCCTGCAGGTGCGGCCGTAAAAAAGGAAAAAGAGAATCCAAGTGTGGCTGGACCAGTCTGAGAGAGGACAGTGAGAGGTGTCAGCATGGATATTTGGCACTGCAGGACGATGGCCCTTCTGGAGGGGGAGGCACTGACCACCAGGGGAGCAGGCAGGAGCAAGCTGAGTGGGTGACATTGAAGGCCATCAGGTGCCAGACTCTCACCCGGAGAGTCTCTTTCTAATGCCTCCAGGGCCTACCGTAGGATCAGCTTTTCACAACTGTCCTAGGAATCTTCATGAGGCGTTTTCCTTGCATTTGGTGGGTCTAGATGGCTGGTGCCACCAACAGTGATGAGGTTGATCACCATTTGAGTGCCTACTGGTATTGTGCTAATTAACTCTTTCTGTCACAGGTCTTCACCACTATCCCATGAGGTACCACCATTGTTATCCTCATTTTATAGAAAAGGACACTGAGGGACAAAGAGCTTGTGTGACTTGCCCCCCGGGTCATCAACTAGTAAGTGGCCAAGCCAGAGTTCCATTGAAATCTGTCCTTCCCCAGAACCCAAGCCCTTAACACAGCAGTACATGGTGGTTCTTGGGAAGAGATTTTCATGCCCCTCCCCCCAAGCCTGTTCACCCCTTTTCATCTAGGCCTCCTCTCTGCAGAAACTTTCCCATGGAAGGGTTCAGTCACCCCCCGGTGGGCACATCTCCTGGAACGTTAGGGAGCCCTGACATCCTGAGGCCGCAAGTCAGGTCTCTTGGAACTTCCCATCCTTTTGTGTCTTCCTTTCTCCTAACAAGGGGTGGTTGTACAGTAATTGGGAAGGTGATTGTGTGCTAGGAGACACTGGGGAATTCCTGAAAAGCTCAGAGCTTTCCCATCATTCAGCCAAGCCGACGAGCCTCCTGGAGTTCCCGGCCCTGCATCTCAGCCACAGGAATGGGCCTCGGACCCTCCTCCTGCAAGGAGCTGCATGAGCTGGTGAAGCAGTCATACCCCAGGGTGACGGACGTGATTCTTAATGGAATTTAGACTAGATTCTCATGCTCTTTTATACCAAATGCTGCAGCTAATTTTAATATTTACTGGGCAGTTCTGTGTGACTGTGAACAATGGATTCCAATGAGCCACAGTCTCCAGACTAACCTATTGAATGCTCACTGTGGGTCTTCCATGTGAGATTGACTTGCTGCATTTAAGTGCGGTGGAGAGGTGGCGGGGCTGTCAGGAGATATAGGCAGACTTGGAGCTCCCCCACACTGTTTGGATTCAGTGTTTGTAGGCTCCTTTTCACAAATGAATAAAAATCTCAGGATCTACGATCAGCCTGGTAGTCCCCAGCTACCAGCCATGTGGTTGCTTTTCCTCTCTCAGCTATGTTTCTTCATCCGTAAATTGGACATACTTTTAGGGCTATTCAGAAGGCTTAATGAAATTGTGTGGTTACGCTTCGTGAAGTACCTTGTAAATACTGACAACAATATTGTGTCGTATAGGGAATGGTTCCTCAGCGTTTGTAACACACAACTCAAGTCACTCCCATGCTGTAAGGATCAGCCAGAAGTTATGATGAGGGTTTTGTACATGTTTGACCTTTAAATAAAATTAGTGCCTTTCCCTTCTCATTTTTGGGGTGAGTGATGGTGGGTGTTCATTTCTGGTAAAATAATCTTCATAAAATTCTTACCCAAAGTCTGTCTTACCCTGTCCTGGTGACGCATCCCATGTGAGGCACATCCGACCTAGCCTACCTCTAGGCTAAGGGAGAGGAAGGGGGAGGAGGCTTTTTAAAATTTTTACCATATGCGTGCCTAGTTCCCAGCCCACCTATAGGCAGAGGTGAGTGCTCTGGTGTTTGATTTAGAGTCATGGGGAAATCTGCACCACCCGTCCTCAGGGAGCCCTAAATGTTGATTTGCCTTTGGGGGGGCAGGGGTTTCGGTGAAACCTGATTTACAGCATCACCCTGGTACTGATTTCCTTTCACATACTCCACAGGAAGTGCTCTGGTGATATTGGCACTGAGCAAGTAACAAAGGGCTTAAAATGTCGGCTCTGGAAACAAAACTGCACCTTGTGATGTAAGAATGATTGAACCACACTTGATCTCTGATTACAGCTAAAACAACAGTTGCTAAATCCAGCTAACATGGAAAAACCAGAAAAGAAGAGGCAGAATCAGCCAGACCCATGGCCTGGGCCAGAGAAAGGGGGCCTTTGGGAGACACAGAGCTTGTGTTTCCACTTGTCTGATGCTAAGTGCGCAGCCCCAGCCCCCTCTTTCCTGAAGTCCTCGGCCGCGGCATGTTGACACTAGCAGTGGGAACTCCGTGATTTAAAGTTGAGTTGAAAGAACTGCTTTTATCATTTCAAGTATGCAGCCCCAGGCCAAAACAGACAAAACAATTTTTTAAAGTCCCAGTTCAAAAGCAGTTTGAAACACTCTTTTTCTCACATGAGTGTCTCCATCAAAAGGAACCCCAGATCTTGCCACTGTTCCGTGTGCCCTTCCTCTGATCACCTACCTGGCACAATCCCCGCGGCTAACCGATGAACCCAGTCCACTGGCTCCCCTGGGTTAGCTGTGACTCAGTTAAGCTAAATTGGAACCATGTAAAATGAACGTTCCAGCCACTGACAGGGCAGCCTGTTCCACTGCTGTCACCACAGGGAACCCCAGGTAGGAGCGCTGAAAAATGAGGTTCAGGGACTCCCTGCAACCAGACCATATTACAGAGAAGAAAATCATCACACAAAATGGGGGCAGCCGCTACGTGTCTCTCAGAAAAGCAGAAGAATTCCAATAAAGAATGTCCAGTCTATTTTTAATGCTGCTAATAAATACCATACATTCTGAGTCTACAGCAGATCCCCCATTATCCTGTCATCTTCCAGGTGAGGTTCTGTACTTTGCAGATCGTTAAGAACGCAACTCTCTGTCATTGAGCAGATACTTAAAACGACAACACTGAAATGAACTCCTGCCTTTTCCCTCCATGCTTCGGGAATGGGGATGGAACACGGGGGTATTTATCTATCCCTCTGTCTGCTCACATCTCACATGTGTTACCTCCTCAGGGACAGAGAGAGTGCCCTTCTCTCAAGCGTAAGATTGAGTGTTCTCATAAGAGGGTAGCACTAAATCGTTTGTGGGTTTTTCACTCCCGTATCCTTGTCATTACAGATACATTGTTGGTTGGTTGAGCATCTTTCATGCAACCAGTATGAGTATCTAGGTACAGCCTTTTTTTTTTCAATCAGATGACCAAGTACTGAGAAACTTTATAGCCTTTATTTCCTCATGTATAAAATAGAGATTATCTCTTGCAAGATTGTTTGGAGGGTCTAAGATGCTATTATGATTGCAGACTAGACCCCATGAAAGGAAAAGTATGTTTCTTACTTCTGATGGAAAACTCCGGTACTCTGAATGTGTAGGTCTTTTTCCCACACCAAGTAATTCTCTAATTCTCTGCAGACGCCAGGTGCCTCCAGTCTCATTCCATTCTGACGCTGTCTACCTGGAGATCACGTCAGATCCCACAGGCTGAGGGCTCAGGCCTATAAGACTCCCTCCTCAGGTGACCCACAACTTCCTTCTGACTTGGCTACAAATCCAGAGTTCCCAGGACCACCCTGCCTCAGGCTTATAATTTGCTAGAATTGTTCTCAGAACCCAGGAAAATTTACTTACTAAGTTACCAGTTTTTATAAAAGGATACAACTTAAGAACAAGCTGGAAGAGTCATGTGGAACATGGTATCGGGGGAGGGGCAGGGAGCTTGCAGACCCTCTCTAGGCAGGGCGCCCCCCAGCACCTCCAAGGTGTTCTCTAGCTCCAAAGATTTCCAAACCCCATACAGTACCACAGGGATCGTTATAGAGGCTTCATCATCACTAATTCAATCTCCAGCCCTTCTCCCTTCCCTAGAGGATGAGGGGTGCAGCTGAAAGTTGTAAGCCTCTAATCATGGCTTGGTTTTTCTGGAGACTAGTCCCCATACTGAAACCATCAAGGAGAACACCTCATGAAGACAAAAGATGCTCCTGTCACTCAAGAAATTCTAAGGGGTTTAGGAGCTCTGGGTCAGGGTCCAAACATTAGAACAAAAGATGCTCCTGGCACCTCGATCACTTAGGAAATTACAAAGGTATTAGGAGCTTGGCCAGGAGCCAAGGATAAAGACCAAAAAATAGATTTGTTTGTTTGTTTGTTTATTCACCTACTTGTTCATTATGCGTTAAACAGATATTGACTGAACCTTTTTTTGGGCTGGACTCTGACTAGGTACTGAGGCCGCAATGAAAGAGATTCTTGCCTTCAGGGAGTTTGCAGCTAACCATCTCATTCACGTTTTCCTTCTTTCATAAGCTGTCAGCGTTCATCCTTCAGGACTGTTTCGTTCTTTGGATTCCCCACTTTCAAGAGTAGGCATATTGAACCCAAGTTTCCCTTTCTCCATGAGGTTTTCCTGGGCCACCCTGAGCCCTGTGTTTCAGTTTCTCCAACAATAAAATAAAGCCCAAAGGGAGCAAACAGTAGTATGTCCAAAGATTGTTAGGAGGTTAAAGCAGAAAAGAAAAAGAAATGTATACCTTTAGGAAAAATCTGTCAATCAGGTGGCATTCTAACATGTGTTGGCCTAAAGAAATTCTTTTTGTTTTTTGTTTTTTAATAACAGCTTTATTGAAATCCAATTCACATGTCAGGCATTTTACCAACTTACGGTGTATAATTCAATGGGTTATATTTTAGTGTTTTCAGAGTTGTGTAACCCTAATCACAATCAATTTTGGAACATTTTCATCACCCCCTCCAAAGATCCTGTACCTATTAACAGTCACTCAGTTGGTCCTCCTGTCACTCAGTATGTTTCTTATTATATCGTAATATCATACTCAGTACACTGTGAAGTACTGTGGTAATGTGTGATTAATGCTGCTCTGTTTCCCAGACTCACAGAGATTCTTGGACCATAACCTGCGCTCAGAAACCCTTGCCGTGGTAGAATTTTGACAGTATTTTAAGTTGCTAACTTATAAATAGTAGGATTGTTAATGATGTCCCTAACTCTTTCCATTAATTTTTTCAAGTTGCTTATTATTATTTGTATACAGCAAAATTGATTTTTGTGTATTTATTATATATCTAACAACATTGTTGACTTATCTTACTATTTTTCATAGTTTATCTGCAAGTTCTTTCAGATTTTCATGTAAATTGTCATATCCTTTGCAAATAACAATAGTTTGGGCTCTTCTCTTCCAATATGCATACCTCATTTCATTTTCTTGTTTTTACCCCCCCACCCCCGCCTTTGGTTAAGGCTGCCAAAATAATGTTGAATTGAAACACTAATAAGAGTGTCCTTGATTTATTTCTAACTTTACTGAGAATGCTTCTGAAGTTTCACAGTTTGTCGTGGTATTTGCCATAGGTTTTACTAGGTTCCTGATTTGCAGTTTATTAAAATTATGAGTGAATGTTAGAAGCAGTTCCTGCATCTATTGAGATGTTTATTTTTTTTAGTCCTTTTATTAAAAACTAGTAGTATGGTATATTACTAGATTTTTTGGAAAATGTTGAACCGTCTTTGCATTTCTGAGATAATACTCTTTTCCACTCATCCCAGAGTAACTATGTCCTTAGTTCAGAATTTGCATTCTGAGGAACTAGCTCCCAGGATGTCAGTGACACTGGGCTATTATTTTTCCTGTTGTACCAGAGCCTTATAACATTTATTAATGTGTGTCAGGATTGTGTGGGAAGGAACACCAGGACTTGTGTTCAGGGGCATGATTGTTATGATGCATAACCCACAGAGTTTATTTAGGACACAGATTTATCAAAATGTGAGAAACTTCTATCCTACACAGGACTTTAACTGCATAGGAAACAGTTTAGTGCCTCTTGCTCCTTTAAGACTGATCACTCTTATCTCTGCAGAAATGCAAGAGTGAACTGTTTTGTGGTAACTCCCGTTTCCCTGCCTGTTGGCTTAAATGTGCCTTACTTTGTCTATTGGCTGAAGATCACCCACACAGTCATCTCTCTGCTTGAGTGTGGGCTCTCTGTTGCCTCCTCATTTGTGTGGAACACACATTTTAGCAAAGAAAATGAACATATTAATGAAGTAAGGCCCTGCTTACTTTTCTACTTTGAAAGGTAAGCATTTCACAAGGCAAGGTTTTCCATACTGAATCTCGTTTTCACCCCACAAGAATGTTGACTTCATTCAACAAATACTTATTGAGCTGCAGTTACTAAGTCAGCAAGTATTAGACCCTGCTAATGTGCCCAGGTGTATCCAAGTCCTGATGGCACACACCTTACACCACGTGCATCGTCTGTTCTGCCTTCAGAGAGCTCACGGTCAGTCATTTATTATCGCCAACATCTATGTCAGACAGCTGTGTGCTTCTTGTGTGGCACCACTGCCAGAGACCTGGAGAAGGTGACAGCAAAAAAACCTCATCTCTGACAACATGCCCCAGTGTCCAGCCCAGTAGGGGAGACAATACACAGCACACATGGAGAATTAAAAACAACATCATTAAGAATAAACTCACAGTTTAAGGACACAGTAGCAGAGAAGTCCTAAGTAAACTGTTGTCACATTCACAACTGCACTGGCAGTCAGACGGTCAGTGGGGGCTGGGGAGGTAAAGGGAAGGCTTTCTGCAAAATGCATAGGAATTTCTTGAAGGTGGGCCTGGGGAACATATCAGTAAGGAAAATACTGCATTGGAACCACGGTTGAAAACGGAATGGTACATCCAGGTGACAGTGGCAACCAACCACCATAGCTGTACAGAAAGGTACCTGAAGAGGAATGAAAGGGAGGATTAGGAATTAAGAGCCAGCCTGAGGGCACCAGGGCCAGGGACCTCTATGACCTTCAGTCACCTTCAGGCCCATAGCCCTCTCCCTGCTCCTCCCTCTCAGTGACCATCCTTCATTGTCCTCTCCTGCCGTGTTCCCTCGTCCTTACTCCTTTGTCACTAGAAGGCAGTGGAGCTGCTGGCTGGCTGGTGTGGTAACCCTCTCTTCCTGGCCAGAGGGAGCCAGGTTAGAGGCAGGCCTGAGGCCAGGGTCACTCAGGCAGACGGAGCCAGCACCATGCTCTGTAGTCTTCCCACCTCAGCAGACGTGACTAAACAGACTCTGTCCGCAGTGAACAATTAATGCATTTGTCAGAGCCGCTCACAGGGTGAGTGAGGCCCTTACAAGCAGCAGCACGTCCTAAGCAGCAAAAGTACCACCTGTGCGTCCGGAGCCTTCCTTCTGCAGAACAGGTTTCCAGTAGATGCAGTGAACATTGTGAGGTTAACTTTTTAGGAAGTGCAACCTTTTGAATTTAAGGAACCATGATGACCCAAGCTATAATTGGCCCTGAAGTTGCTTCCACACCTGTTTCTGAGAAACTTGGATGCTGAAATGTGAAGCAATGATTTGCTGTAGTTAAAAATGCAAAAAAAATCGAAATTCTTTCCAACTGGTACCCAGCCTGGACCTGTTCATGAATTGTGCCCCTGCCTCTGAGCTAGATCATCACTACCTTCCTGACTGCCACCTCCATCTCTGACCCCACCTAGCTACAGCCTTTGTCTCTCTGGTTCTTCCTAATAACGAATTGTAACTCTTCACATTTGTTTTACTCTTCCTCCCGTGGCCCCGGGTGAATGCCCCTCACCACAGGGCAGGGCAGCCCGGTGCTCTCAGCTAATAGGTGACAGTGTGTTGAGCTAAAACCTAGTTGTCCTGGCCCCCTGGGTGCGAGAGGCCTAACCAGTACGGGGAGATGAGAGTGGGAAGCTCTGGGACTCCTGTCCCATCAGCCTGAGAGATGGGGGACCTCACAGTGGGAGGGGGCTGAGAGGAAGCTCCAAGGGTCAAGCGAGAGGAAGGACCCCTCCTGTTGCCTGGAGAGGCAAAGCAGTTCCTCACAGGGACACCCCCGCCCCCACACCAGTCCTTTGTCGATGGCACCAAGAGGGCTCAGTCATGTGTACACATCCTCAGGCCCAAGGAACGAATGGCCTGCAAGCCTGTGTTGACTTTCACTAAGCTCCACCTTGACAACAAAGCATTTTGAAGTTTATCAAATGGTTAAAAATGGTCTAATAACAGCAGCTAATTTATCTAGTGCTTTATTTACTGTGTGCCAAATACGCATATACTTTCTTGACATCATTTAATTTAATCATCAGACTTAAGGATTTGATCTTCCTGAGACCATCACTTAGAAAGTGATCACTTAAGACTTAGTTAAAACAAAAAGATTTGCATTTTATACCTACCTACAGACCAGTCCATCACTAAGCCAGGCTCTCCGAGGCACTGCAGAGGGTGCAGGAGGCGGCTGGTCCCTGCCCTCACGGTGCTCTAGATTCACAATGGGAAGAGAATTTCCCTAGCTAATTGGTGCTAAGAATAGGCTCATTCTTTTATTCCCCCATCCAGCAGGCAATTATTGATTATTGATTTATGCCTGGAGTATGGCTCGCTAGTGCTGTGTGAGCTGTTGCAGACACTGGTCTTAAGGAGCATGTCACCTGCAAGGAATAAACCACAGGTGCCCTGTGCTGGGCCCAAAGAGAGGAAGAGGGTGGAGGGCCCGTCTAGAAGGACGAGGTGGAGATGCAAGAAGGGGAAGAGTTGATGTGAAGAACCAGCTTCTCTGCTAAGTTTAACGATAGCCTCGCTGTGGTACAGGGCAGGTTCACCAGTGCCTGACAGGCCCTCAGCGGTTAGGATAATGTTAGTAGAGTGAAAGGGCTTGGGAGAAGCCCTGAGTTAGTTCTTTTGCCTGTACACTATTCCCTGGCCCCAGTGCTGGCTTTGACTGGATGGGTGACTAGGTGCCTGGGTGCTAACCTGGAAGGTTTCTCCCAGGGCTGGGAAAGGACTGGAGGGTGTGCTCTTCTCTCTGCTGGCCTGGGATTGAGGTCTCCCCTGGGGCTGAGAGTGATCCGCCCCCATGGTGCCGCCTGCAGTGGCGCATCAGGCAGGAGGAGCACTCTCGGGTGGCCATGCTGAGTGTTTATCCCCCAGCCCATGTCCCCAGCGCCTTTCGTCATCGCCATGCACGTTCACTGAAACTCAGCAAGACCCATGCCAAGAAAAACAAAGAAAATGATCTCTTAGCGATTATTTATATTGTAAACCTCCTCTGGAATGATTTTTTTCCCCCAGTCCAGCTTGCAATAATTTATTTAGAAAGATAAATTGATTTTTAAGTGTGATTTTAAAGAGTTTGGGCCCATACTTTATTTAGCCTTGGTTTCTGTTATTCTTCTGCTTGGGTTTTATGTTGTTCCCAAAGTGAACTTGGATTTACCTTCTTCTCCTGGTAGTTCAGGACCACTGAGAAAAATCCCCGTTCTGTAAAAATAGTCAGCCATCACCTCAGGACACTCAGGCAGAAATGACTCTGAAATGACTAAGAACTGTCCATGCAAACTACTTTCCGAGAAGAGAGAAGAGATGGGTGGGAATACATGGAGCTGATTCTTTAAAGGTGTTATTGTTACCTAGCCCCTGTTGCTCTTTCTTCTCTACAAACCAAAGTGCAACTTTCTGAACGGAGTGCCTGTTGTTTATCAAGAAAGAGAAAAGACAAAAATGAAAGGGCTTGAACCACAAAACATTGAGTGGTTTAGGAAGGGGGCTTTTAAAAAATATTAAGAGAATGCACCATTCTCCTTTCTCGCTCTTAAACATTGAAGCTCTTTCAAGTTATGGCCAATTAGAAAAAACTTGGAGCGCATCTTGAGGCCCAGACTTCCCACCACCAGAAGTGCGCAGCCGCAAAGTAAAAGTCGAGAATTCAGCACTTCTGAGCTGTGTAGTCTGGAAAAGTACTGACCAGAGGAAAGCCTTGGGCCGGGGCCGTGGGCTCCGTGCTTCTCCAGCCCCCACCAAAAAGCTGTGACCCATCCTGCTGGCATGGCTGTGCCCCTCTGCCAGGTGGGCCGTCAGCTTCACCTGTAGCATGTTCAGGCTGAACAAGAGAGGAGTTGGAGATTCCAGTGACCCCCAGTGAAAAGCTTCTAGAGTCTTAGCACTGAGCCCTTCTGCTGCCAGTTGAGCATGTGGATGCCATGGCTGCAGGCAGATGCCCCTCCTGCATAGGCATCTATATTTAGGTGTGGGCAGGAGGTTGCCAAGGTAAAGAAAGGCATGGTCCGTGTCGCCTCAGCATGCTGTTTGTCTTGGAAGAGAGGCCCTCACCGCCTGTCCCCACATCTGCTCACAGGCCGGCCCTGTATTGCCCCGAGGGTTAGACACTCCCAGAGGAGAAGGCGTTCTCCCCAGAGGCCCACGGTTTGGAAGGCGGCAGAACCTTCCTGAATGGCGTCCTTCATGCGGGAGTCTACGTGCCGCCCAGCAGGACTGCACGCCGTGGCTTGCGCTCAGTCAGCAGGCGTGCGCTCAAGACCCGAGTGACCCGGCGTGTCCAGTGGCTCATCGCCCCTCAGAGAAGCAGTCCTTGAACCTGTAGTGGGCAGCTGCTTTCTCTCCGCTCTGAGTCCTGGCCTGCTGACTGCTTGGGGACGGCCCCAGTCACTGCCTGCCATCGCATACCTGGCTACTCAAGGAGTGTCTCCCCACTCCCCCCAGCCACCCAAAGGCTTCTCCCGCTCTCTACCCGCCACCCAGGAAGCTCCCCTGTCCCTGCTTCCTGACAGGCCTCACTCCTGGCCTTCTGTCCTCATCCCGCACCCCCTCGCCCCAGTGTCTTGGCTCCCTGGCATCTCCCCAGCCTTGCTACCAGGTCACACACACACACCCCATTTGCTTGCGAATCACCTCTTCCAGGAAGCCTTCTATAAAGGGCCAATTGGTTTTTTTCCTGGGATTCCTGATGTGGGGGCCTCCCTTGAGGCCATGCTGGCATTGCTTCTAGAATGTTCCATGTTTAGGGCTTAGATCCTGTGGCTCTAACCTGCTGAGCCACAACAGGAACTCCTACTACAGAATATTGATTAGAGTTCCCTGTGCTATACAGCAGGTCCCCATTGGCCATCTGGTCCATATACATATGCATATGCCAATCCCAAACCCCAAACCATCCCTCCCCCTACCTTTCCCTTTGGTAACCAAAAGTTTGTTTTCAAAGTCTGTGAGTCTAATTCTGTTTTATAAAAAGATTGATTTCTATTATTTTTAAAATTACACATTTAAGTGATATCATATGGTATTTGTCTTTCTCTGTCTGACCTAACTTCTCTTAGTATGATAATTTCTAGGTCCATCCATGTTGCTATTAATGGCATTATTTCATTCTTTTTGAGGCTGCATAGTATTCCATTATGCATATATACCACATCTTCTTTATCCATTTCTCTGTTGCTAGACATTTAGGTTTTTTTCCATTCCTTGGCTGTTGTGAATAGTGCTGCAGTGAACATTGGGGTGTGTGTATCTTTTAAAATTATAGTTTTCTCTGGATATGTGCCCAGGAGTGGGATTGCTGGGTCATATGGTAGTTTTATTTTTAGTTTTCTGAGGAACCTCCATACTGTTCTCCATAGCGGTTGTAAGCAATATACATTCCCCTCAGCAGTGTAGGAGGGCTCCTTTGTCTCCAACCCTCTCCAGCATTTGTTGTTTGTAGACTCTTTGATGATAGCCATTCTGACTGGTGTGAGGTGACCTCACTGTTCTGACCCTGGAGGAGCTGTTCGGGCTGGTCTCCAGCCACCTTCTCAGAGGGCTTTCTTCAGGAGCACCTCAAACTCCGTGGACCCAGGGCTCCTGCTAGCCTCGTACCTTCATTCTCAGGGTGAAACACATCTGTCCTTTTTAAGAAATTTCTGCTGAACTCATCCTCAGCAGAGTAAAAGTGGTTCTATGTGGAAGGGGTAGAGCCCCCCCCAACCACCATCAGGCCGGCTGCCCAGACTGGCCACAGAGCAGGAGGGAAGGGCCTCTCAGCTGGCTGCTGGGGACAAGACCCCCTCCATTGAGCAGGTCAGGCAGTCCCTGGCCTCTCTGGGCCTCTCAGGGCTGTTACATGAGTAAGGGGAGTTTGGAAGGACTGCTACCAGGCGCCAGGTGAGCAGGACTGGAAGGGAACTGAGGGCCTTGCAGTGGGTCCGAATTAGCTCACTGAGGACAGAATATGTAGCAAAAACCATGTCTTTACAGTCTGCTCTGGGCGAGGGCAGCCACCTCCTGATAAATGCTCAGGGGAACGCTGGGCCAGCAGCCAGGACACGGCGAAGGAGGGGGGAGGGTGCTGGGGGCAGGAGAGGGGCTCCACCTTGCCAGCACCTTGTTCTGTCAGCAGTGATTGTCCCCAGGGTAGTTTGTCCTTGCCATGGGGCCTAGATCTTGGGATAGGTCTGTGCCTTCCCAGAACCTCCGCTGGGACTGTAGAGGATAAAAGCCAAAATTTCTGTTTCACAAGAGAGGTGCAGAGTTTCACGCACACCTAGGGAGGATGTTTGTGTTCCACTGAGGTCACTGCCCTTGTTTTCAGAGTAAACGTTTGTGTGAGCACACTCAGAGGGGGGAGTCCAGGGAGAGAGGACCCCCTCACCTCTCTTTCCTCAGGTGTGGACTGGGCCTGTGGCTCCAACCCAGTTCAGTACAGCTGAGAACCCCCTGGTAGTCTAGGGTTGCAGGCCCTGCTCCGCCTATGACCTTGCTGACTCCATGTCCGCTCCCCAGGCCTTAGTTTCCCTTTCTATAAAGTGGGGGGTGTGCACTTGATGTGTGTAAGATTATTTCCAGCTCTGACATTTTAGGACTCTGATCTGAGATATTTATGATCAGCCTGCTGATTCTCCTTTTAAAATATACTTCAGATATGTACACTGCTCTCTGTTTCTCCCGGCACTGTCCATGGTCATGTTGCTTCCTGCTCAAGTTCAGTGGCTTAGAATAAACCAGATTCCTCACCATGGACCCTCTGATAGCTGCCTGGAGCTTTTTCTACCCCAGCCACATGGTCTGCCCTCAGCCCCGGGAGCACATATGCCCTTTCCTGCCTTCGGATCTTTGTACCTGCTGTTCCCTCCACCGAGAGCCACCCTCCCTCCACCCCTTGACTGGCTCCTTCCCATCTTTTGGATCTCAGCTTAAATAGCACCTCTGAGAGGCATTACAGAAAACCCATGACTAAAGTGAGCAGTCCTCTGTTATTCCGCCTCTCACTCGTGTTTACTTTCCTTATGATGCTTAGATGTCTTGGAACTATTTTTTAGTTCTGGTTTATGTTAGTCTCTTGTTGTCTCCACTAGAACGTGAGCTTCACACAAGTGGAGACCTGCTGATAGTGGGGGCCTTCTCTACCCCAACCACCGCTCAACACCCAGAGCCTGCATAGCATCCAGTACACAGTGGCTATTCCCTAAGTGTGTGTAGAATGGATGGCTTGTTCCTCCACAAAGAAGGAGTTCCCTGGTGGATGAGGGTTAAGGCTCCAGTGTTGTCACTGTTGTGGCTCATATTCAATCCCTGGTCAGGAACTTCTGCATGCCACAGGTGCTGCCAAAAAAAAAAAAAAAAGGGAAAGAAAGAAGCATCTAATTTTGCTTCCTGATCTCTCAGTCTCAGGCCCCCTTTCTCCCCTGGGGGTCTAAATGTAGCAATGAGGGAGATGTTACATAAAACAAGAGTCCATTATGAAGTCCTCGGCCAGTAGCCAAGAGGGTTTGACTCCTGTGGCTTTAGCACAGTTGGACTCAGATTCATTTAATATTTCTTAAGAGCCTACTTGGTGCCAGGTTCTGGGTGACAGCTTTCATTATTTTATTTCCCCTTGACAGTCTTTTTGAGATCACAGAGCTATTAAGTGGGAGAGCCCAGATTTGAACTCAGGAGCGCTTTGCTCCCTTCATTCCCAATGCCGCTGAGCTGAGCTATGGCCGTGTTTTTCCCAAAATGGCAAGAAGGCAGAGGGTGGGCAATCCCACAGCGGGCCTCTCCCCCACTTTCAGCATTCAAACTGTCCCCCAACTAGTGTACCCTTAAGTGTAATTTTACAATTGCTTTAAGTGGAACAGAATTATTACAATCTAGTGTCCGTGCTTCCTCAGGCAGACAGCAGGCCTCTTAACCTGGAGACGATTTCTCCTTTAGTCACCCATAGACACCGTGTGGTTTAGAGCTGAGGGTAATAAGCTCTGCCTCTGAAGCCAGACTTCCCGGACTGCATCCCTACTAGCTGTGTGACCTTGGGCAGTGAACATAATATCTCTGTGCCTTGATTTTCTCATCTGAAAAACAAAGACAAAAAGCTGTATCTTCCTCATAGAGTTATTGCAACAATTAAATGACTTAAAGGAAGTATAGTGCTCAGAATAGTACCAGACATGGCGTGTGCACATGAGTATGTGCTGTTATTTCTTTGAAATCATTGAGAACACAAGTTACAAGCTGAAAAAAAATAATTCTTGTTCACACCATGAAGATTTTTTGGTAAGCTCTCAGAAGTTGTGGGTAATTGATCTCACATAAGCACCTAATTAAAGCTTTTCATGTTGAAAAGACCATGATGCTGTTGCGTCCTGTCTGAGAGGCCATCCCGTCACTCAGTCTCAAGAGTTATCAAGTGCCAATTCTGAGTCAGATTCAAAAATGACTCTCTTTAATCTAAACCACACTCAGGTGTCTTTACAGGTAAAGAGCTGATGGCTCAGAGGGCAGATGACGCGACCAGGGTCACACAGCTAGTAAACAGCAGAGCCAAGATTCAAACCCAGCTCAGCTTCCATGGCCCATGTTCTCTCTCCACCATGGCTCCCGGCAAATAGGGTCACTTTGAGGCTCCGAGTGAGTATCTTGCTGAAAGGACTATCCTCTGAGGGGAACTGCATGACAGAGTCTGTGCTGGCCTCAGAAAGGCCTTCCTGAAGTGACCAACAGCTTGCACTGAGAGGGAAGCCCCCACTGAGCCAGTACCCTGGGCTCTTGGCTGTCACTAAGGCCAACACAACCCACGTGCTCTGTGTGATGCCAGGGCTAGAGATGCCACAGACCTTACGGCAGGTTCCCATGATGCCTGGGAACTCAGTCACCCTGGGCCCCAGGTTTCTCTGCATTGGCTGGACAATCAAGGCCATCTGAAATCACACGCGGGTACCTGCTGGCCTTCCCTCCTCCCTTCCCAGGCCCCTGCTATGCTCACGGCCATAGCTCAGCTCAGCGGCATTGGGAATGAAGGGAGCAAAGCGCTCCTGAGTTCAAATCTGGGCTCTCCCACTTAATAGTTCTGTGATCTCACAAAGACTGTCAAGGGAAAATAAAATAATGAACCTGGCACACGTGGTATACACGTGTTGATTTGATACCTTCATTTCTGCAGTGTTAGTGTTAGCTAACCCCTGTCAGTCCCATAATTATCATTTCTTTGTGTTGAGAACAATTACAATCTAGTCTCTTAGCAACTTTGAGGTTTATAATACAGGATCATTTTCTCTAATCACCATGCTGTGTGTTAGCTCCTGAGGACTTACCTATCTACTAGTTACAAGTTTGTACCTTTAAACACCATCTCCCCTATTCCCCAACCTATCAGACCCTGATGACCATCACTCCATGCTCCGTTTTTACAAGTTTGGCTTTTTAGCTTCCACGCATAAGTGATACAACACAATGTTTATCTTTCTCCGTCTCATTTAGCATAATATCCTCAAGGTTCAGCCACACTGAAAATGGCAGGATTTCCTTTCTCGTGGCTGAATAGTATTCCATTTTACATATACAACACATCTTACATGTTTATCTGTTGACAGACAGATTGTTTTTATATCCTGGCTATTGTGAATAATGCTGCAGTAAACTTGGGAGTGGCTGTATTTTTGATATCCTGTTTTCATTTCCTTTGGATGTATACCTTGAGTGGAATTCCTGGACCATAAAGTAGTTCTGTTTAATTATTGAGGAACCAACATACTGTTTTCCACCAGTGACTGAACCAATTTGCATCACCACCAACAGTGCACAAGTATTCCACATCCTTGCCAGCATTTGTTATTTATTGTCCTTTTTTTAAAATTCACTTTTATTGAAGTATAGTTGATTTACAATGTTTCGATAACTTCTGTCTATAGCAAAGTGATTCAGCCATAAATATATACATATCCATTCGCATATAGGTTATCACAGAACATTGAGTAGAGTTCCCTGTGCTATACAGTAGGTCCCTGTTGGTCATCCATCTCATATACAAAAGTGTGCCTTACCATTCCCAAACCCCCAATCCATCCTTCCCCCCACCTTCCTCTTTGCTAAATTAACCATACATTTGTTTTCAAAGTCTGTTTTGTAAATAAACTCATTTGTTTCATTTTTAAAATTCCACATATAAGTAATATATGTTTTTTGTCTGACTTACTACACGTAGCATGATAATCTCTGTGTCAATCCATGTTGCCACAAATGGCATTATTTCATTCTTTTTTATGGTTGAGTAAATATGTATATATGCACATATGCACCACATCTTAATCCGTTCTTCTGCTGAAAGACATTTAGGTTGCTTCCATGTCTTGGCTATTGTAAATAGTGCTGCAGTGAACTTTGGGGTGCATGTGTCTTTTTAAATTATGGTTTTCTCCCAATATATAGCCAAGATTGGGATTTCTGGATCATATAGTAGTTCTATATTTAGTTGTTCAAGGAACCTCAGTACTGTTCTCCGTAGTAGTTGTACCAGTGTACATTCCCATCAATGGTGTAGGAGGTTTCCTTTTGTATCACACCCTCTCCAGCATTTATTGTTTGTAGACCTTTTGATGATGGCCATTCTGCCTGGAGTAAGGTGGTACCTCATAGTAGTTTTGATTTGCATTTCTCTAATAATTAGTGATGTTGAGCATCTTTTTTTGTGCTTTTTGACCACTGTCTCCTTGGAGAAATGTCTACTTAGATCTTCTGCCTGTTTTTGATTGGGTTGTTTTGTTTTGTTTTGTTTGACATAAAGCTGCAGGAGATGATTGTATATTTTAGAGATTTGTCCCTTGTTAGTTGCTCGTTTGAAAAGATTTTCTCTTATTCTGTGGGTTGTCTTTTCATTTTTTTAAAATGGTTTCCTTCGCTATGCAAAAGCTTTTAAGCTTAATTAGGTCCTATTTGTTTACTTTTTAAAATTTTTCATTACTCTAGGAGGTGGATCCAAAAAGATACTGCTGCAATTTATGTCAAAGAGTGTTCTACCTATGTTTTCCTCTAAGAGTTTTAGAGTATCTGGCCTTATATTTAGGTCTTTAATCCATTTTGAGTTTATTTTTGTGTGTGGTGTTAGAGAGTGTTCTGATTTCATTCTGTTACATGTAGCTTTACCCAACACCACTTATTTGGGACTTTTTTTTTTCCATTGCATATTCTTGCCTCCTTTGTCAAAGATTAATTGACCATAGTTGTGTGGCTTTATTTCTGGGCTTTCTATTCTGTTCCATTCATCTTTATGTCTATTTTTGCACTAGTACCATACTGTTTTGATGACTGTAGCTTTGTGGTATAGTCTGAAGTCAAGGAGCCTGATTCTTCCAGCTCTGCTTTTCTTTCCCAGGATAGCTTTGGCTATTTAGGGTCTTCTGGGTTTCCATACAAATTTTGATTTTTTTTTGTTCTAGTTGTGTAAAAAATGCCATTGCTAATTTGATAAGGATTGCATTGAATCTGTAGATTGCCTTGGGTAGTATAGCCATTTTGAAATATTAATTCTTCTAATCCAAGAGCATGGTCTATCTTTCCATTTGTATGTGCCATTTTCAGTTTCTTTCATTGGCATCTTAAAGTTTTCAGAGTTCAGGTCTTTTGCCTCTCTAGGTAGGTTTATTCCTTTTGGATATAATAAATGGGATTGTTTCCTTAATTTCTCTTTATGATCGTTTATTGTTTGTGTATATGAATTCAAGAGTTTTCTGTGTTTTAATTTTGTGTCCAGCAACTTTATTGAATTCATTAATGAGTTCTAGTAGTTTTCCGGTAGCATCTTTAAGATTCCTGGGTATAATATTATGTCATCCATGAACATAAGCAGTTTTCTTTTTTCCCAATTTATATTCCTTTTATTTCTGTTTCTTCTTCTCTGACTGCCATGGATAGCACTTCCAAGACTGTTGAATAACAGTGGTGAGGGTGGACATCCTTGTCTTGTTCCTGATCTCAGCAGAAATTATTTCAGCTTTTCACTGCTGAGAATGATGTTAGCTATGGTTTTGTCATATACGACCTTTATTGTGTTGAGGTAGGTTCCCTCTATGTTCACTTTCTGGAGATTGTTTATCATAAATGGGTGTTGAATTTTGTCAAAAATTTATCTGCATCATTGGAGATGACCATATGGTTTGTATTCTTCAATTTATTAACATGCTGTATCACACTGATTGATTTGTGAATATTGAATCCTTGCATCCCTGGGATAAATTCTACTTGACCATGGTATATGATCCTTTTAGTGTATTGTTGGATTTGGCTTGCTAATGTGTTGTTGAGGATTTTTGCATCCATGTTCATCAGTGATACTGGCCTATAATTTTCTTTTTGTGTGGTGTCTTTGGTTTGGGTATCAGGGTGATGGTGGCCTCATAGAATGAGCTTTAGAGTATTCTTTCCTCTGCAGTTTTTTTGGAATAGTTTCAGAAGGATAGGTGTTAACTGTTCTCTAAATGTTTGACAGATCATTTTCGAAGCTTCCTAGTCCTGGGCTTTTATTTGTTGTAAGTTTTTTAATCAGAAATTCCATTTCATTACTTGTGATTGGTCTGTTCATATTTTCTATTTCTTCCTGGTTCAGTCTTATAAGATTGTACCTTTCTAAGAATTTCTCTAGGGTATCCATTTTATTGGCACATAGTTGCTTATAATAGTCTCTTATGGTCCTTTGTATTTCTGTGGTATCAGCTGTAACTTCTTTTTAATTTCTGATTTTATAGATTTGGGTCCTCTCACTTTTTTTTCTTGATGAGTCTGGATAGAAGTTTATCAATTTTGTTTATCTTTTCAAAGAACCATCTTTTAGTTTCACTGATGTTTTCTATTGTTTTCTTCATTTTTGTTTCATTTATTTCTGCTCTAATCTTTATGATTTCTTTCCTTCTACTAACTCTGGGTTTTGTTTGTTCTTCTTTCTCTAGTTGCTTTAGGTGTAAGATTAGGTTGTTTGAGCTTTTTCTTGTTTCCTGAGGTAGGATTGTATTGCTGTAAACTTCCATCTTAGAACTGTTTAAAAAAAAATTAAAATTAAAAACTGGGATTTCCCATCATGGCACAGCAGAAACAAATCCAGCTAGGAACCATGAGGTTGCGGGTTTGATCCCTGGCCTCGCTCAGTGGGTTAAGGATCCAGCATTGCCCTGAGCTGTGGTGTAGGTCGCAGATGCAGCTTGGATCTGGCATTGCTGTGGCTATGGCTGTTGCCAGTGGCTACAGCTCCAATTAGACCCCTAGCCTAGGAACCTCCATATGCCATGGGTGTGGCCCTAAAAAGACAAAAGGGCAAAAATAAATAAATAAATAAATAAATAATAAAATATAGAACTGCTTTTGCTGTGTCTCATAGGTTTTGGGTTGTAGTGTTTTTGTTTTCATTTGTCTCTAGATATTTTCTGATTTTCTCTTTGATTTCTTCTGTGATCCATTGGTTATTTAGTAATATATTGTTTAGTCTCCACTTGTTTGTGGGGGGGGGTTGCAGTTTTTTTCTTGTAGTTGATTTCTAGTCTTAGAGAGTTGTAGTTAGAAAAGATACTCGATATGATTTCAATTTTCTTAAATTTACTGAAACTTGATTTGTGGTCCAGCATGTGATCCATCCAGAAGAATGTTTCATGTGCACTTGAGAAGAATGTGTATTCTGCTGCTTTCAGATGAAATGTTCCATAAATATCAATTAATTGTTTGGGCACCATTTGTTGACAAGTCTCTCCTTTCCCCATTAAGTTACTTTGGCACCTTTGTTGAAAGTCATTGGACCCATGTACGTGTGGGTCTATTTCTCCCTCTCTCTTCTTTTCTATCCTTATCTCAGAAGCACACTCTCTGGTTCCTATAGCTTGATACAAGGTCCAGGGGGTCAGTTTCTGTCTCATCCCATGGTCTGTGCTAGCAGGCCCTGAGGCCACTGGGGAGTGAGTCTTTGATCTCTGCTGATCTCTGTCCACATAACCTGCATTTGTGTATTTGAAGTTTCAGAATTAGCTTTTGGTACCAAGTCAAGTCTGGTCTGTGTGCTTTGATACTGCATTCACTTCACTACGCTGGGGCTCTGCACGCTCACTCTTTCCTCCTTCCCATCTCCCCCTCTCTAGCGTTGACCCCAGAAGCCCTTTGAGGTAGAGAACAAAAGTGCCAAAGTGTCCACCTTTTTATGGGGCACTTTTCAGAAAGTCCTCTAAGGAACTGAAAAGAAGAACTACATAATGGAAACCATTTTGCAGCCTCCAGCATGGCCATTTATCTCAATAACCATTTCATTTAAAATGTGGGCCAAACATATAAATCATATCTTGAAAGAAAGTATGTTGGTGCCACAGAAATTGCCCTGTGTTCTTACCACCTAATTTGAAAAATGTGTTTTGAAGCCGGAAAGAAAGCAAACAAGCCTGCGGCCCGGCCGTCCTTCTCCCACACGTCCCCTTCCTTCACATCGTCCCCAAAATAAATGTGTGCGACTCCCCAGGCTGAGCAGAGAAGCCGAAGCACGGAACCCACACCCTGTTGTTAGTCACAGCTGCTGCTGCTGCTGCTGCTGCTATTTTAGAGCCTCCTTCGAAGGCCACTTGGAGATGAGGGGCACAGCCCACACCAGGCTGCTCCTCCCCAGTCCTTGACTCCCTGACCGCCGGCACCCGCCCCAGCATAGCTCTGAGGTATAGGTGCTCATTTAAGGACATGCCCAAGGGGAAGGTGCTAAATATAGCAGGGCCTGAGCCCCATTTTCCAGACTAATCACATGGAGAGGTATTGAGCAGCCTGCACTGCGGGCTGGGAATTCCGGGCTGAGTTGCGACCTGCACTACAGCTGCAACACCAGATCCTCAATTTGCTGCACCACGAGGGAGCTTACTAGCCTTCCTCCCCCCACCACCAGGCATGTGTGTCAAGGGGGTCAGACTGAGCATACAGTTTTATTTTCTCTTTTTTATTTCATACATTTTTTTTTTTTTTTCCCCACTGTACAGCAAGGGGATCAAGTTATCCTTACACATATACATTTTTCCCCCACCCTTTGTTCTGTTGCAATATGAGTATCTAGACATAGTTCTCAATGCTACTCAGCAGGATCTCCTTGTAAATCTATTCTAAGTTGTGTCTGATAACCCCAAGCTCCCCATCCCTCCCACTCCCTCCCTCTCCCATCAGACAGCCACAAGTCTATTTTCCAAGTCCATGATTTTCTTTATTTCATACATTTCTGATTACTTTTTCGCACCCTTAAAACTTGCTTGAGGTCATGTCTAAGGCCTGCCCCATACTCCATCCTGCGCGTGGCCAGCACTCCTGCCCAGTCTCCCCCATGGTGTGAGCAGGACAGGGACTCAGCCCTGGCCACTAGTTTCTCTTTCCTGGCCCAGGGGATGGCTTGAGCCCCCACCCTGATGAACTGTACCTTCTCCCCTGCCGCCTGCATCTCTCTGCTCTAACCTAGGAGGCCCAAGCCATCTCTAGGAAGGTGGCAACAAGCATAGGTGGGTTGTCACTGGGTGATGTCACCTGAGGTGTGCACCTCCCTGCTTCGTTACTGTGCTCAGCAGCCTGTCCTCCACCGCTTCCCCCCTGTGCCTCCTTTGAGATGATGGCCCCCTGCGACCCCCTCCAGCACATCCTGTCCCTGTCTGTGTCTGTGTCACATGTTGGCTGTGTTCTTGGTGCCTGGAGCAGTGAAGCGAGGACTGACCGGGCACCCCCCAGCTCTTCTGAGTGCAGGCCTGGTGTGCTGGCCTGTCTTTTGCCCCGGATCTATGTTTTAAGGCATGAGGCCATTTTCTTCAAACCCTCTCCTCTTGTCACTTGGAGCCCAGAGCACCCCTGTGGGGGGAGCAGGGAGGACGGGGGTAGGGGCTGAGGCCTTGGAAGGTGGCGTGCAAGCCTCCTGTGCCCAGACCCTGCCTCCTCCCTCTGAGCCTTTGATCAGCTGTGGGGTTGCAGCAGACAGAAGCATCCCCCCTCCCCCCACGCAGGGGAGAGGCCTGCTGCTGGCACTGCTGCAGCCAGTGGAAAGCACTGCCTTCCTCTTCCTCCCCCGCCATCGGCTGCCCAGCATGCTTTGTGTAAGTCATTATTTGCATCCTACCAGCTGCCTTGGTCACAACAGTTGCTTTTTAGTAAAACCTTAACCTCGTTCCTGGAACAGTGGGGCCATGGGTCCCTGAATTAGACACTGTGGGGAAGGGATGAGAAAGGCTGGTGAGTTCTCCACCAGGAGACTCTAAAGCCCCAAGCTGCCCCTGAAGTTCTAGCTGTGCCTCCACCCTCCTCCACTCCACTAACCTTTAGCTGCCTGGCATCTAGAAGGCTGAGATTGGGACTTGGGTTCCCTGAGAAGAGGGACTTGGCCTTAATTCCACCCCTCTGCCCCATTCTGGTGCCCAGTAGGGGCTGGGCTGGGTGGGATGCAGGAGGGCATCTTTCAAAAGGGGGGCACCAGGGTGGTGGTGCATCAGAGAGGCGCAGGTCCCCAAGGACAGGGTGTGGGGGTCATTTCCTCTCTACCGAGGAGGGTGAAAGGGCAAGTGGGTGGAGCGTGAACGAGGAGGAGTGCTGGCCCCAGACGTCCCCTGCCGGGCACAGGCATCATTCCTGGGAAGTGCTCGCCACCCCCTCCAGCTTCCTTGCTCAGACTCTCTCCCTTCTCCCCGCTTTTGTTTGTCCCTGGCGGCTGCCATCTCACACCAGCCAGCCTAGGCAGTTCCCTTCAGTTACCCTGGTCTGAGAGGCTGAAGGATCTGGAAGCGTTTGGATCCTGTGTGCATCTGTGGACACCAGACATGCACGCCATGCCCCTAGATTCTGGACTTAGAGTGAAAGGGAGGGCGGGGTTGTTCCTGGGGTGTGAGGGGAGCTCCAGGTGGGAATCTGGGACTAGGTCGGAACCTGGGCCTTTACCCAGCGGCCCCTCCTGCTACCTTCCCCAGGTGCATGTGACACAAAGTTAGCTCAAGAGGCCACCAGTGGCCAGCCCCGTGGCTGCGGTGCCATGACACTGTTGCTGACCAGCACCGATCCTGTCCCGGGGCCTCCTGGGGTCCAGAAGCAAGAATTGCCCACCTCTCTGGACTCCTGGGGCCTGATATGTGACCCAATGGGGGTCAGAAGGAGGAGAATAGGGCATCAGTGGCCTGGACTCAAGGTTTCACTCGGAAATTGGGCTCCGCTGGCTGTCCGCCTTCCAGGCTGGAGATGCCCATGGCCCTGCCTCACCCTCCTGTGGGTGTGGAGGCCAAGGGCTTGACCTTCTGGGATCCCCAGCAAGCCGAGTGGCCTGAGGGACCCTTTCTTCACTGCTTGATTCTTGATTATGTTCACACCAAAAATGCCCCTTTTCTCCACTGTGGAATCACACCCAGAGCAGATGGTTCTGATTATGTTCATTCAGAAGATGCATATGGGGCCAGGATCTGCACCAGAGCAGGGGGGCACACAGGGAACTGACAGACCAGGCCCCACCTTCAGGTGGCCTACCGTCCCATGGGGAGTCAGGTGGATGCACCATGACCAGCGATGGGAGGAGCCAAAGAGGTTGTTTGGGCCGGAGCAGAATGGCAGCGAGGGGTCTCCTGTGCCCAGAGGAAAGCCTCTGCAAGCCCAGGGGAAGGGAGAGCTTGTAGCTGGAGCCCAGCGAGCTAGAGGAGAGTGGTGGGAGGCAAGCTTGGAGAGGTGTTGGGGCCCAGTGGCCCAGAAATGGGTCTTGATTGCACCCTTCCTGTGTGAACAGCACCCGAGGAGCTGTGCAGACCCAGAGGGAGCTCCCAGGGGCCAGTGATAGCTGCAAACAGCAGATCCTTCTCTCTGGTGGGCCTCTAGAGCTGCAGTGACCCTGGAAACAGGCCCGTGTCCCTCCTTGGGATCCCAGCCCAGCGTCTCCACCCAGGTGACGGTGGAGGGTGGGGGGGTGGGGAGCTGTGGGAATGCCCAGGGCCAGGGAGGGGTTGGCCCAGAGTTTGGCCTGCAGCCTGCCCTTTGCTGCTCACCACTTTTCTCTCCTCTTGCCAGGACACCTCCTTCTCTCCCTTTCTTGTCCAAGCCTCTGCCCTAGAATGTCAGGGACCAAGCACAGGCCCACAGTCCACTGGCCACAGGAGGCCCGCTAGCCCCGCCCTCTCCCTGGGCTCGGCTCTAATTGGGCCCCCTGTTCTGAGCCCTGCTTGGCCCCGCCCTCTGCTGGCATGCCGCTCTCTGGCCGGATCTGTTTGGGGCCAATTTCTGGGTGCCTCCTGTCCCCTTCCTCCTCTACCCCAGTGGTTCCCCTGGAACTGCTCAGGGCTAACTTATCGCCATATCCCAGCCCCCCATTGTTTCCCATAGGTCTGAGGAAGGTACTGACCACCCAACAGACAGAAAAGGAAGGGAGACCCCCTCCCCCCTTGCCTAGTGCCCGCTACCCAGTGAATTGAGTGAACAGCTGTAGTGACCCACCTGGAAACATGATGGGACCTTCAGTCTTCCCCTAGGGATGGAGCCCTGGCTGGGAGGTCTGCTGGGGTGGCCCAATACCATATCCTCACCTGGTCCCCAGAAAGTTCCACCCCCAGACTCTTCTGCTCTGCCCTTCCCAGATTTACCTGTGAGGATCCCAGCTAGGAGGTGTGAGCAGCAGGGCTGCACAGAGGCCCAGAGAGAACTGGATAGTTTTATTTTTATGAAATGCTAAAACTAGGTTTCAAAACCTGTGGTGTATTTTAAATGTTTACATTTAACAAATGAACACTTTTAATACACACACAAATATAATTATGGCATTTACGGGATAATTACAGTGTTTATGAAAGAAAAACCTTAGTCCATGGTAGGCTCCAGGCAGCATGGTCCAGAAATGGGACCCAAGTTTGAAAATGAATAATGAACGGCTCCTCTGAAAGGCTCTGTCTCGTTGGGAGAATGGGAAGTGAAACCTTGAGGTCCTCTGGGTGTGTGGTCCCGCTCCTGCTGCCTGATCCCTGGTGATTAGCCCCACTGGCTGGAGGGCTCCCCATCTCTTGATTCAGAGCAGTGGCCCCAGCCCCACCGTCCTCACAGCTACACTGGCCGGAGGGCCGCAGCGCCTTCTGGGGGCAGGCAGCTGGTGGAGGGCTATGTCCAGCTGTATGTTCCAGGGCAGGTCCCAGGCCCGAGCCACAGGGCAGGAGCTTAGCCAGCTGTCTGAACAGGGCCAGAGGACAGAGGTAGGGGACCCTGGGAGCCAGGACTGGCTGGCCTGGCCTTTCACTGCCGTGGGTTATCTGTGTTCCCACGTGTGCTCTTGGCCATGGGGCAACTCTCTGTGTGTCAGCCTCACAGGATGGTGGTCCAGGAGGCAGACTTCCGTCCGTCATTGTTTTTCAGAAGGAATTATGCTCAACAATTAAGAAAATGGTGAGATAAAGTGGAAAGAGCCTCTGCTCTACCCATTACTAGTTTGGCTGCCTGGAGAGGTTCCAGCATTTCCTCTGTACTTAAGTTGCCTACTCTGTAACAAGCAAAGGCCCTCAGGCTCTTGAGAAGACAGTAGAGACAGGTATGGGGCCAAACGATACTTCACTGTAGGGAGAGAACACATTTTCCATTCATCCCTTGGTGGACATTGGGGCTGTTTCTACTTTGTGACTATTACAAATAGCGCTGTGAACGTCTGTGCACACAGCTCTGTGTGGACAGGGGTTTTCACTTCTCTGGGGTAGACACCCAGGAGTGGAATTCCTGGGCCATGTGGTAATTCTGTTTAATGATGAACTGCCAGACTGCTTTCCAAAGTGGCTGCACCATTTTACTGTTTCCAATAGAAACGCATGAGGGTGCCTGTTTCTCCCATCTTCGCTGACACTTGTTACTGTCTGATTAAGGCCATCCTAATACATACGTACTTGGCGTTGTTTCCTTGTGGTTTCGATATGCATTTTGCTGATATCTAATGATGATTAAGTCTTTTCATGAGCTACTCGGACATTTATCTTTTTTGGAGAACTGTTTATTCAACTCTTCTACCCATTTAAAAAAACAGATTACTTGTCTTTTTATTATTCAGTTGTAATGGTACAGGTTCCTTATCAGAGACGTTCCAAATATTTTCTCACTTTCACTGTCCATTCACTTTCTGAATAGGGTCCTTTGATGCACAGAAGTTCTTAATTTTAATGATGCCTCAATTTTAATTTTGAAAAAGCCTAATTTTTCTTTTGTGGCTGTGCTTTTGGTTACTTTTCTTTTTAACTTTTTCAAATACATAGAACATTTACTTGGTTCTAAAGTGAAAAGGTATGCTTGGAGCCATCCCACCCTAACAGGCCAGGCCGCCACTTAGATTGAATTCTGGCTTATCATTTCTGTTTATTTTCACACAGTTTACAAAAAATGAGCTTCCTGGGCCAGGAGTGAAGACACAAATACTTCCGTGGATATTGCCAAGTTTTCCAAATTTTCCCGTGCCTCCAGCCTTATAGGAGAGTGGTGTTTTCCACAGCGCTGGGACTATTAAGCTTTGGGAGTTCCATCAGCCTGAGAAGTGAGAACATTTTCTGTGTAGCTTTTTAAAAAAAATCATCAACTTTTTAAAGATGCAGTGTACATATAAGAAAACACACCCCTTTTAAGTGTAGAATTTGGGGAGTGTGACCAATGACTTTCTTTTGTACATCACTGTGGATTGGTCTTGAGAAGCCCCCAGGCCTTTCTCCTGAGAGGCTGTGCCATTTACATGCCCACTGGCAGCAGTGGGGGAGCTCCCTCTACCCCATGTTCTCCCAGCCTTTTTCCATGAGGCCATTCTCGAAGGCAGGGTGTGCTGGTTCTTAGTGCTTTAGATTTGCCTTTCCCTGAAGACCAAGGATGCCGAGCATCCTTCCTCTTTTGTGCATTGTTCAAATCTTCTGACCAGTTTTTAAAAAATCAAGTTGTCTCTTTACGGTTGAGCTGGCAGAGTTCTTAGTATATTCTGGACACAAGTCCTCTTTATGTAGTGTGGATATTTCCTCCTAGGCTGTGGTTTGCCTTTTCATTTTCATAGTGGTGTCTTTCAGAGAAGTTTTGGGTTTTAGGGCCTAAGAAATTTTTACATTTCTCTTATTCTGAGGTTGAACACCTCTTCTTATGTGTAAATGCTATTTGCTTATCTTTTTCTATAAACTGTCCGTGTCTTTGGCCTGTTTTTTTTTTTTTTTTTTTTAATCAGTTTATTGGTCTTTCTCGATTTTTGATTTTTTTTTTTCTTTTAGGGCCACACCCATGGCATATGGAGATTACCAGCCTGGGGGTCAAATCAGAGCTGCAACTGCCGGCCTACACCACAGCCACAGCAATGTGGGATCCCAGCTGAGTATGCCACCTACACCACAGCTCAGGGCAACGCCGGATCCTTATCCGACCGAGCAAGGCCAGGGATCGAAGCTGCGTCCTCATGGATACCAGTAAGATTTGTTAACCACTGAGCCACGATAGGAACTCCTCTTCTTGATTTTTATGAGCTACTTATATGTTAGGGGGATGAGCCCTTTACGGTGTGTTGTAATGTTTTCTCCTAGTGTGTCATTGGTCTTTTCAACTTGGCTTATAGTGTTTTTTCCATAAAAAATTGCTCACGTGTGTTTTTACATAATTCAGTCTATTTGTTTTTAGTGTTTGTAGATTTGAAGTCATAGGCTCCCCACTCCCAAGTTATAAAGAAATTTACCCATGTTTGCATTTAGCATTTGAATGGTTTCTTTTTTTCTTCAATTTAAATCTCTGCTCCATTTGGAATTGATTCTGATACACAGTGAGGCATGGAATCAATTTTATCTTTTGCGAATGACTTTCCAGTTGTCCCCGTATCATTTATTTAAAAGCCTATACTTTCCTAATGATTCGAGATCACATTCCCCAGACCTTTCTTATTAAAATACTAAATTTCCATATGTGTCTGGACATTCTCTTCTGTTCGTTTTCTGTACTCAGTTGGTTCCATTGGCCCATCAGTCTGTTCTGCTAATGCAACCCTCTAAATTACAGACTTTATGACATGTTTAAACATATAGTAGGGCAACCTCCTCACTGCTTTCTTTTCATACTCAAAAGTTTTCTTACTCTGGCTTATTTCTTTTTCCACATAAACTTTAGAACCAGCATGTCTAGCTGCAGGAAGGATACTTGATTTTTTAAAAACTGAGATTGTGTTAACTTTGTAGGTTTTCTTGGGGAAAGTTGGCTTTGTTAGCAGTGTTGTCCTGTGCAAAAACACAGGGTGTTTCCCTGTTTATCCCAGTTTACTTTGCTCATGATTCTTGTGAGGACTGTTACAGGACTGCTTTGAAGGGTTTTTATTTATTTATTTATTTATTTTGGTGTGTGTGTGTTCTATAAAGATGTTGTGTGTTTCAAGTTAGGCTTATGCCCTAGAAATTTATCTTTCCATTGCTCTTACAATGGGTTCTTCTCTCTCATTATGTTTTCTAGCTGGATATTGTGTGTATGCAAGGAGGCTATAATTCAGTGTCATTAATTTCCTATCTTGCTATCTTACTGAATACTCATTATTGTCTGTATTCATCTTAGCATGTATTTTCTTGGGTTTTCTAGTTGTATTTGCATATCATTTGCAGAAAGATCATTTACCTCTTCCTTAGGGTACAAACATTTTTAAAGCTTTGTGTTACCTACTGACAAACCTCTTCTTTTAAGAAATATGTTACCAGTTTATACTCTGCCTGGACGTGTTTCACCATACCCTTGCCGGTACTGGGTACTAATATTTTAAAATTCTCTGCCAATTTATTACAACCTTCATTCATTAAGAGAACATTCATGTGCCAGGTGCCATGTAGGAGGCTGAGGACCTGGCAGGGAACAGACGAACCTTAGCCCCCTGGGAGTCCATAGTCTGGGAGGAGATGAGGCTTAAGTTTCTTTTTATCCCCAACTTTATTGAGCTATAGTTGAGAAAAACTATGTTTTTAGGTTGCATATGTGATTTTTTTTAAGGTGATGACTTAATATACATATACATTGTGAAATGATCACCACAATCAAGTTAATTAACACATCTAGCAACTCACATGCCTTTTTTTTTTGACTGCCCAGTAGCATATGAAGTTCCGAGGCCAAGGATCAGAATCGAGCCACCGTTGCAACCTATGCCACAGCAATAACAATGCTGGAACCTTTAACCCGCTGTGCTAGGCCAGGGATTCAACCTGCATGTTTGCCCTGCAAAGACCTGCTGTTGATCCCATTGTGTCACAGTGGGAACTCCCTCACATCCCTTTTTAAATTTGTGGTGAGAATATTTAACAATCTATTCTCTTAGCAAATTTAAAGTATACAATACTGTAAACTATAGTCACTAGGCTGAACACTAGATCCTCAGAACTTAATTACTGTAACTCACAGCTTGTACCCTTTGACCATCTCCCCATTCCCTCCAGCCCCTGGCAACCATCCATCTAGTCTCTGGTTCTACAAATTTGGCTTTTTTAGTGTCTGTGCCTTAGGTGAGATCACATAGTATTTGTCAAGGCTGAAGTTTTTGGAGATTTATAATTCAGACTGCTCCTATTTTCCTGAGCCCAGCCAACAGCACAAGGCATGGCTGCCCTAGCAGACACCTCACCATGGGCCCAGGGAACTTGAGCAGTTGGTAAAATCCATCACTCTGACCCCTTCCGTAGAGTCCTTATAATAAGCCCTCTGGGTGGCTTCCCTGATGGCCTCCATAGCCCGGGCAGTGCCAGGAGCAAGGGGAGGAGTTGGGTAGGTGCTGAGACCTTTCCCTAGAGCTGAGACTCAATAAAATGGATGAAAGGATGGACGGAGGCGCCTGCTCTCCCCTTGAAAGCCCTGCCTGCCCCTGCCCCCAAGTGCAGTGAACAACCCTGGCAGCCCATTTGCAGAGGGTGTTGCTCATTGACATGGATGGACTCTGCCCGGGCCTCGCTGGTGGCTCCCCTCCCTGGACAGGCGGTCATAGGAGGCCTTGGTCCACTGGCCTCACCCCCTGCCTTTCCTTCATCTCAGCCTGGTAGGGTCCCCAGCCATGGCCCTCTCCATGCGGCTGCCCAGCCCTGCATCCTGGAAGCCTTTTTTACTCTCAAAACCCCTCACTCACCCATGTTCCCAGCTCTGTCACTTCCTGCCGTGTGATCCTGGGCTGGCTGACTTCCCTCTCCGAGTTGGTTTCTATCTGCACCTCACAGGAGTCTGCATCAGAACTGCACAGCAAGTGGCACAGGGAGGGCTCCGTAAACATGTGTTTATTAAACAAGGGAGTGAAAGAATCAATGCGCTTCCCCCAGGCATGTGGTTAGGACCGGGGTGTGGGGGGGGGGCATCAGGTGCAGTCTTGGTTGGAGAAGCAACCACTTCACCCCCCACCCCCCACTGATTCCCACCCGAGGGGGCAGGCCTAAGGGTCTGCACCAGGCCGTGCTGAGGATGAGCTGGGTGGGCAGCCTGGTTGCACTCAGCCTGCACCCCCCAGCCTCTTCAGACGTCTGGATCTTTGTGGCCCCATCCCAGTGTCCTTGCACAGTAGGGTACATGGGGCAGGGGTGAAAGACACACCCAGCCCAGCCCCTGGCCCCAGGTGCCTGGTCCTCAAGAGAGAGGAAATTTCCTTCTCTTGCGATTTATTTTCCACATCCCTGACTCTGAACGCCAGGCTGGCTGCTGTTTACCTTGGCTGAGCCTCCCCTTCTCCCCGGGCCAGCCTCGTGTAAACAGCATGTTCCTTCTCTCAGCTCTGCTAGTGTTGAGGTGGCCTTTTGCAACCAATTCTAGGAATTTTGAAAGTCTGTAGGCCTAAGTTCAGGGCCAGCCCCCCAGGGTGTGAGGAGCCCCTGGGCCTCTGTTGGTCTGGGCTTGCTCCCTGAGGGGGCTTCACGCTGGTGCCCCACAGAGCTGTCCCGTGGGGGCTGCCCCAGCAGGGTCCCCTCTGCTTTCACTCACTCCTCTCCACACAGTGATGCTGTGGGAGCCCTAGTCTCCCCGTATTCACACCCTCAAGGTCAGACCTCCCCCCCAAGGACACACACTCTCTCAGGAACAGAGGCAGGCCCCCATGGGCTGGTGGCAGGAGGGCTTATTCTCGGGGCCTGTGGTCAGGGCCAAGGGAACAAGCGCGGTGGGGACTGGCTGGGGCAGGGAGAGATGCGGAGTCCCCATGCCTGGCTTGGCCAGGGGCTGCCTCACTCACCCGTGGGGCCTGAGGCAAGGACACCTGGTTTCCTTGTACGAGAAACGGGCTGTCAATCCCATAGTGACGAGGGAGCTGCAAGGGGGAGTCGTGTTCCTTTTGCTCATTGCCGTGTCTACATGGATTTGATAGTGTGTCACAGCCACCCCAGTGACTCAACACTCTGCGTGTCTCCCCTTCTCCACGCAGATCTGGGACATGAGCGACGATGAGACCGTCTGACAACACCCCCCCGAGAGGCTGACCCCTCCCTGGCTGCCCCACAGGGGTCTCAGTGGCTGGAGCAGGACGGCCGCCCCCAGGACTGGTGATTCTGGGCCCCAAACCCCTCCAACCTTTCTGGTCCCCTCGTCCCTATACCTTGAGGACTGGGGTCCTTCTTCCGCTGCCCAGGAGCTTCTGGTGTTCTCCATTTCTTATGATTCACAATCCCACCAATTCTGAGCTAAATAATAACCTTGGCTTTGGCATTGCCATTGATCTGGGACTCAGTTCCCTTCACGAGCAGTTCTCTTTTCTTCTTGTCACAAGCGTTCGGTAGTCATGTTCCCAGGATCCTTCTGGTTCTGACCCCCATGGGGTGGCAGTTAAGGACAGGGAGGAGTTGGCCGAACACGGACCAAATGAGGCCGTGAGGAACCAGCTCCAGCTCTGCAGTCTGCACCGAGAGGCCCCCGGGCACCTATGGGTGCTGAGATCCTTGTTGGTGCACGTTCGCATGGCCTGCTGGCGGGAAGGACAGAGGGGACCACAGCTGTCCCAGGGAACACAGGCCTCCACTAAGGACAGAGTGTGCAGCCCACACCGCTCCTGCGCCTCTGGGGGGGAGGGGGGGTGCATGTCTGTGGCCAGGTGTCCACCAGGGGTGGTGAGGTGGTGAGGCGCTCAGGCTGCTTTTCCTCCTCATCCTGGGTGTGCACATCCGTGACACTCACAGAGCTGGGCAGGGAAGCCCAGGAGAGGTGCCCTTCCTGCACTTTTATTTCTGTGGTGTTACCTTCTGTCTTGGGACTAGAACCAAAGTCAAAATCGAGTCTGAGGCTGACTCGTACAAGAGCTGGGGTTTTGTAGGTTATGTTTTATCTCTCTTCTTTTTTTGCTTTTTAGGGCCACACCCTCGGCATATGGAGGTTCCCAGGCTAGGGGCCGGCAGGTTGCAGCTGCCAGCCTACACCACAGCAACGCCAGATCCGAGCCGCATCTGTGACCTACACCACTGCTCACGGAAACACCGGACCCTTAACCCACTAAGCGAGGCCAGGGCTTGAACTCACATCCTCATGGATGACAGTGGGATTCATTTCTGCTGCACCACAATGGGAACTCCAGGTTAGGTTTTAAATATTGCTTCTCATGGCGTTAAAATTAGTTTCCCAGCCAATGTGGGGCTTGAATCCACACAGCCCCTGTACACGGGGGTAGGGCGGCGAGCCCGGCTCCCTCCCGCCCCCACCGCCCCGTCCTGTCACTCCAGGATCCAGGGATCACACATAGTCTGTGGTTTAAGAGCACTTTATTATTGTTCTTAAGGCTACTTTTAAGTACAAAAAAAAGATGGCCTGCCAAACCTTTTTTTTTTCTTCTTCTTCCAGGAAAAACAGGCCACAGAGAATGGTATATTACAGATTTACAAACATGGAGAGAATGGTCAGAGCACACTGCAGATGGCGTGGCTCAGTGAGGAACCTCACTGTGCCCACCCGAGGCCAGGGAGTGTCCCTTCCCGGTGACATGTTTGGTTTTCTGCTTCCCCGTCTGCCTAAGGCCTCCTCCCGGGTGCCGCCTATCCCAGACAGGTCAGCGCGCTGGGGACCCGGCCCTCAGCGCCATTGTCCCCTCCAAAGTGATGGCCTCGCTGGTGGACGGTGGGCGTGTGAGGAACCTATTCTTGACAGAGCCGCCAGCAGCGGGGGAGTTTTCCTGTGGCGACGCTCAGTAGCCTGTAGCAATAACAAACTAGTGGCTATTAAGGCAGATGCAGTGTTCTCATAGAATAACTGTGTTCCTGCACTTTTACAGACAAATCTACGACAAAAAAAAAGATCAACTTTTTTTTTCCAAACAAAAAAAATATGAATGATTACAATAGGAAAGGGAAAAATTAAATAGCTACATATCATTAACAAATTAATTGTTCTTCAAAAAATACCTACAAATTTCTCTGTACATTCTTTACGCACAGCGTAATGATGGTCTTAAAGTTACCTATATAAAAAAAGTGTTCTCAACGATTTTTCCTACAGAAAATATAGGGGCCTGAATGCAAAAGCCTGGAAGCCCAGTTAAGTGGGAGGGAAATGTGTGCGGGGGGCCCAAGGAGGCAGCTTTCCTCCCGCCTGTTAAAAGACCTGCAGCCGCCCTGTGGCCACAAGAGCCAGTCCGCGTGCCTTTTCACCCAAGGCCACGTTTTAAAACGAATCTGCTAACCTGGATCTTTCTCATACTGAAAACCAGCCTCAAGGGCCCCCGTGAGTCCACAGTGCCGCGCAGCCAGGCGAGCGCGCAAGCGCCCTAGTTGGCGAGGTGGGAAGGTAGCGCGGGGCGGGGGGGGTGGGGCATAGAAACATTTATCAAGAGGAGCAGCTGTTGAACATCCACAGCTGGGTCTGTCATGCTTTCTTCTTCACCTAATTTCTAGTTAGTAGCTATTACTAGAGCAAACGATAATAAATGCTGTTGTAACTGTGTAAAATCAGAGGAATGTATGCTGCCTTGGCCGCGGTGTACAAGGACATGTACAAAATCCCGTATCACAGATTGTCAGGAATCTGCTGTTCAGCCAAGAGTTCAAAGAGAGCAGTTTCTGCGAGGAGGGGGCTGGAAGACACAAACGCCAGCTCCCCTAAGATGTGTAATAAGCAGACGGATGCAAAAAATAAATGATGAGGTCAGCCTGCGGCCAAAAACTCCAGCATCCTACCCACGGCTGACCAGCCACTCGCCTGCCCTTCTCCAGGGCCCGCGCCACTTGGGAGTAACGTGAATATCAAACACAAATCTTAGAGTACAACTGTACCAGCAGTAAGTATATCTAGGACTGTAACTGACAAAAATAAACAAACTCTGAAAAGCTAAAGTATTAAGGTTTTTGTTTACTGTCTATACAATTAATAGAAACCAGCTATTTTTATCCATTAAAACATGCATCACGTTTAAAGCACTACGGAATCCTCCAACCTCAGCTCTAGTCTAACAAACTGCAGTGTTTAGAAAAGGTAAAATGCCCGTGATTGGTGGAGTCTGCAGTCCAGTTGCAAGCACCTGATATCTAGACAGAGAAAGACCTATAACCTGCATGAGACTTCCCCTTCCAAAGCAGTTTTGTCTAAATTTTAAAAACAACCAAAAAACCCCCACACAAATGGTCAGAAATGTCATCCTTAAACCCTCTGGTTTTCAGCAGTCTGCCCTCAGAGTACTAGCATCTTGCACCAAGTTGTCAGGCAGGCAACTTCAGTCCTCCTCCCATAGTGCAAATCAGACACGACAGTTCCGTTCTCTTCAAGTAGACGCACACACACAAGCACACACACACCCCGGTCTCAAGAAGCAAATGAGAAAGCACAAAGCGTCTGGTCACCAGTGGCCTGGCCTGTGACTGAAAGCGCCGCGGAGTTCTGGCCCCTGTCAGGCAGCAGCCCTGCACCAGGGTTTCTTTGGTGACTGAGGCAGGAAGTTAGGTGCCGCATCGGACAGGTGCCACCATGGATGCTGCTGTTTGAGGGCCCCATGTACAAATACCAAGCAAGTACAAAACAACAAAAATCCCGACGTCATGGTTTTGCGAATAAACCACCCCTCCCTTCCTCCCACCCCACCCCTGTGACTCCCCCCCGCCCCGCCCCATTTTTTAAGCACTGACTGTTCAAAGCTCAGGCAAACCATGCAGATCCGCATCATGTTCGCGGGCAGCGCTCCTTCAGGAGACCACGGATGGGGAGTGGCTGTGGCTGACCATGTGCGCAGAGGGGCTGGCGGGCTGGCCCCTGCGCGAGGCTGACTCGGGGCTGCTGGATGCGCCGTCCTTGGCTGCCTTGATCTGCAGCCATGTGTCACCCAGGGCTTTGGCAAAGTGGTCGTCCACAGAGCCTGTGATGGACACGGAGTTGGGTGCCGGCTCAGGCTCCTTGTAGTTCTTGCCCAGGCTCCTGCGGAAATGCTCCTCCACCACGGGGTCACAGGTGGTGGCGGCTGTGGGGAGCAGGACAGCAGTCAGGGATGGGACCTGGGGACAGAGGGCCCACTTCACCCGGCCTAGGTGGGTCGCTGGACCTGCCACCAGGCAGCATGCCTGCTGCCCCGGGCTAGGTACACATTCAGATGCAGAGTGTGGCCGTAAGAACAGCAGCCCCCACTGTGCCCCCAAGTAGAGTGGGCCTGGAGGTCAGGGCCAATGTGCCCCTTCCCCTTCCACCCAAGCTGAGCACACGCTGGGCGTACCTGTGCTCAAAGCCACCCTGTCCACCTGGATCAGAAATGGCCCCCAGGGGCTGGTGGTTCCCATCAACATGAGGACACAGAAGAGGCTGGAACTGCACTGAGTCGTGTGCAGAGGGGGTCAGCACTTACAGCTCGAGGCCCTCCGGAAGCTGGCCGGGCTGGCTGCACAGCCGCTGTGCGCCACAGGGCAGTGGGAGAGGTTGCAGTTGCGGGTGCTGGCAGAGGCGCACGTGATCACCGAGGGCCGGTTCTGGGGAGAGGAGAGCTGTCAGCGCGGGTGTGGGAGGATGGGTAGCTGTGCTGCCCCAGCCCCACGGGCAACCCCAGTCCTCGGGTCCCTGCCCAGCTCAGAGGCAGGCCAACCGCCCTGTGCCCCCAACTGTGGCTGGCACCTGTCCAGCACGGAAAGTGGAGTGCCATCGGCCTCCTGGGTGCCTCCAGGTGGGGCCTCCCCAGCATCCACATGGCCCACCTGCCACCTCCTAGTCACAGTGGGGGTCACACTGCTCCACTTCCTGAATCCACAGTGAACAAGCCTTGAGAGTATGAGCTCAGCCCACTCCCAAGCCGTCCTTTCTTGGGGCAGTGACCCTTGTTCGTGGCCATTTGAGTCCATGAGGGACATGGGACAGAGGCTCAGCTGCTGGGAGCTGAAATGGAACCTGGGAGTCAGAGACCAGTGTGCAGATGGCAGAGGGTTGCAAAGGGACCACAGTTCCTACCATTAAGGTCCTCAGAGTGCATGGTCCCCGTCCTTCTCAGTGTGGCCCTCCCAGGACCTTCCAATATACTCCCGGCTTGCTTCAGACTGAAGCTGTGGCTCCAGTCTTTTCTACCAGGACCACACAAGTCACGATGGAGACAGAAATGCAGGAAATCTCTCCAAGCGCCTGAATGACACACGTCACCCTCCCCCAACCCGCCTGCACACACTCTTCTCTCCTTCCCCAAACCTCCACACTGTCTGCCCTGCACACTCCACTGGTGCTTTCAAACCCTGTTCAAATATCACCTCTGTGAAGCCTTTTATGACCACTCTACCAGCACATTCAGCAAACAGACCAGCCCTTACAGATTCACCGGCCTCCTGCAGACCATGCAGGCTTCAGCGCAGGGACTGGCGAGTCTGCATCCCCAGACCTCAGAGCAGAACCGGGACAGAAACCATCTGTGCACCCACATCTCTCTCAAGCAAGTATCTGCCTCCCAACACCCCTGAGGACAAGAGGTAGGAGGACGAGACAGCCAGTGAGGGGCTGGCTGAAGGGTCGCCCCCCATTCCTTTAAAGAAGTGGATCAGTAGCCGGTGTGAAGGCCTGCACACCAAACCTTCCCCTGATGGGATGTGAACAGGAGCGATGAGAATGCGTCCGAGACCAAGATCGGGATCTACACGAGACAAGCCACCCGTCCAAGACATGGGAAGAAGTGGCTTGGCAGCAGCATGTGAAAGAAGTCGGGGCATTGTCAATGGTTGACACATCAGCAATGGGGTGGAGCCACTGAGAGTCAGTGTGACAACTCACCACGTGGGTGAAAATGGCAGAGAAGAGAAAACGTGGATTTTTATCTTCTCATTTTTTGCTTTCTAGGGCCGCACCCGTGGCACTTGGAAGTTCCCGGGCTAGGGGTCCAATTGGAGCTGCAGCTGCCGGCCTACACCACAGCCACAGCAATACAGGATCTGAGCCGCATCTGCAACCTACACCACAGCCCTCAGCAATGCTGGATCCTTAACCCACTGAGTGAGGCCAGGGATGAAACCTGCATCTTCCTGGATACTAGTCGGGTTCTAACTCACTGAGCCACAACAGCAACTCTAAGAACATGGCTTTGAGGCCAGGCTGACCTGGGGTGAACCAGCTTTTCACTCATTAGGCAGGACCTTCATTCATGCCTCTGAGCGCACCTTCCTTCAAGTGTGAAACAGAAAGAACGATACCTCAAGAGGGGCCTGGAGCATCACCTGAGATGGAGGTGTGGGGGCCTGGCCATGGTCACGTATGGGAGTCCTGACCTGCAGCTGAAGGACAGCCAGCAGGCCACCTTTTGAAGTGTCTGTTTAAACTTGAGCCTGTGATCTGCCCACATCCCGCCTCGTAGGAACACACCCTCCATCCTGGGGATGGAGCTATGGCAGCCGTGTTCACAAGTGACCCTGTCCCCCTGGGCCCGACTGGATCGCTGACTCAGGCTGAGGGCCAACTACTGGGGCCAGCTCAGGAGGAGGTTCAAGTTGAGCCATGGGACAGCCCATGCCAAGCTGGCCATGTGACAGAGACGCTGAGAGAGAAAAGGATGCAAAGAGCGGGACAGGCACAGCGCCAGGGGCAGACAGAGGGTCCCATCCCCCTTCCAGCGCTCCCAGACAAGGACCAGCCCTTCGTTCCTGAGTCCAGCTGCACCCATGACCCTGGCTCTGGGCAACGCCCTAGGTCCTCCCAATGTAACTTCCTTTTGTGCTTAAACCAGCTCAGGTGGGTTCTGTTCTTGGAACCAGGTCCCTGACCAAGGCAAAGGTCAGAGCGTGTGGGCGTGTTTGGGGGGAAATGCAGTGTCAGAGAAAGCAGTAAGGGAAGCTTAGGCCGAAGCATATGGTGGATGTCCAGTCTTAGGGCTGTAGGAAAGGCCACTCCAAGAGAGAGCATGGCCCCTGCCAGACAGGGCAGGGCTGGATTCTAAGAAGAGGCTGTGGCAGCTCCCTGGGAATGGGACCACCTCTGTCTCCTGACCCAAGATGAAGTGAACACTGGTGGACGTGGTCAGTGCCTGGGGGCTTCCTCTCCTGCCCACAACCCAGGCTGCAGGTGTCTGGCTGAGCTCGCCCGGGACCTGACACCCGCTGGGTGCCACCCACCACACTTGGAACAGCCTCCTGCTTCCACACGGCCCGTGCCCATGCGCTCATGTGGCCCAACACCCTTACTTTCCGGACCGGGGAGATGAAGGCCACACTGTGACCTGCTGGAGACTGAGAATTTGTCATCAAGTGCTGTTTACCCCTCACCCCACCCACCCCAGCTGCAAGTGGCTCCCACGTGGGGACAATCCCAAGGTTTGCTGTCCCTTGGATGTTTCCTCTTTAAGCTTATCCTGTCTCTCCTCATTGGCTGCCATCCTCTTGGCATCTTTGTAACTTAAGAACAGCTGCTGTCACAAAACCACGGAATGGGTGACACTTTCCGCAGCCACCCCAGACCTGCCTCTCTGGGAGCCTTCCAGTCCCAGTTCCCAGAGATCGGAGTCCCACTCACCACTGCAAGGAGTAAGTTGCCCACTGCCCGCCCCGCAGAGCTGCCAGCTTGGCTGACGCTCCAGGAAGCCTCTCCCCACCGTCATTTCCTGCAGCCCTGCTGACAGCAGGTGACACAGAAGTCCCAGGAATGGGCGGATGACTCTGAAGTCCATCGTCGGCACTGCACCTGCAGAGCCCAGCACTGAGCAGAAGCTCAAGTTGGAGCTGAGCGTCCCAGCCATGTGGGGCCGACAGAGGAGCCGGTAAACAGTTATCCTGGGATGGGACCCGGAGACCAGCAGCCAAGCCGGGGTTTGAGGGTGGGCAGCCAGGCTCCTAACGAAAGCTGGGATCACTGCCATCCCAGAAGAGCTGCTGTCTGCTTCTCTGTCCCAGCAGGAAGCCCAAAGGAACACAGGGGCAGGTCAAGGTTCTCTGCTGGAAAACCCGCCCAGGGCCGGGGGCAGCCAGGCCCATGACACGGTGGGGTGGGAGCTGAGGTCATGACAGCCAGTCAACATCCAGAGGTATCCTTCACACAGCAGCAGTGGCCAGAACCAACCAGAAGGTCCTCAAAAGCCTTGCAAAGCCATGGAAATCCATGATTTCAAGAAGATGTCAAAGAACTGCAGAGAGGGGAGGGAGGGCCCGCCCGCCGCCCTGTTCTGGGCAGAGACCTGGCGCTTGTCCCCCAGGCCACCAAGGGCCACAGCCACCCTTCTGAGGAACTCTGCCCGGGAGTGGCTGGAGCCAGAGGGCTGAATTCCCCAGATTCTAGAAATAAACTCCTCTTCCACGTAGGTCACCTCCCCTCTGCCCCTGAAGCCCTCTCCTCACATCGCCATTTGCATGCAGCCCGCACCGCAAGTCCGCCTCCCCCTCCAGGGCTTCGAGGCTCCAGTGGCGCTGCGCGGTCACTAAGTGGATGACGAGTAGCTCAGCGTGTTCTTACTAACCCTACGTTCACAGGTGAGTCGTCTGATTACCTGTCTCTGAACTCAAACCCTGAGTGCCCGCAGAGAGCTAGACCAGCTTCTAACACATCCTACGCAAAGCAGGGGTCTACACAGTTCTGGAAAAGGAACGAAGGAAACCATGGGCTCCAAGGTTGGAAGTGGAGCTGTTCACTGGCCTCACGGAATCACCGCCTCGCCCAGTTCCTGGGGTCCCCACAGGCAGTTGTCACAGTCGGGGCCAGAACCAAGTGCGGGAGGGGACAAGGGGGCAGGGACACAGCCAGCAGCCCGGAGGCCGAGCCCCAGCTCCGGCCACGCCGGTCCCTCCTCTGCTCAAAGACCCATTAGGTCACAGGCCCCAGAGGTTGAGAGAGAAAGGCTGTGGCTCAGGAGCTGATTCTTAGCCTCGATGCCAGTGTCTACTTTTATTACTATTCCCCCAGAAGCAGAAGCCCCCCTTTTAAGTCTATTTTCCTACCAATCTGTGTTTATCGTGTAGTAACTTAGTTTCCTTATTGTCCTTTAATAATAATAATAATAAAGAAAAAAATCTTTGTCTGCCAATCACAGGTTTCTGACCAGCAGGAGCTAAGAGCCCCATGATCATTGACTTGATGGAATTCCAGCCCAAGGTGAAGCAACCTGACATCTAACCCCACCTGTGAGGCTAATGTAGGATTAATATAGGATTCCCGGAGTTCCCGTCGTGGCACAGTGGTTAACGAATCCGACTAGGAACCATGAGGTTGCGGGTTCGGTCCCTGCCCTTGCTCAGTGGGTTAACGATCTGGCGTTGCCGTGAGCTGTGGTGTAGGTTGCAGACGCAGCTCGGATCCTGCGTTGCTGTGGCTCTGGCATAGGCCGGTGGCTATAGCTCCAATTCAACCCCTAGCCTGGGAACCTCCATATGCCGAGGGAGCGGCCCAAGAAATAGCAACAACAACAACAACAAAAGACAAAAGACAAAAATATATATATATATATAGGATTCCCCTTAGGATCACAGCAGGGGTCCTAGGAAGGCTGCTAGGAATACACCTTATCTAGATGGCATGTGTGCTTTCTGCACAGACCCTGAGCCCCACGGGACAAGGCCCAAGCAGGCTCAGATTGGAATTAAAACGCAAGGTATAGCATTTGGTGAGACGATCCTGCTGCTGGCACCGCGTAGAGCCAAGGTGGGTTACCCCCCATATCTCTCATCACCCGCCTCGGCTCTGCCAGGAGCCACCCATCCCCCACCCCCTGGTGCCTGGACCCACTACCAGCCACCAGCCGAGCCCCACAGAACAAAGACATACCTGCTGCCGCTCCACTGGGGTCAGGGTGGGTGAGATGCCGGCTGGCCTGCTGGTGTCTAGGCTGTTCTTGGTCAGTGCGAGGGGCTGCTCCATGCTGAGGCTGGGGAGGGACGTGTATAGGTGGCTGCCATGCAGGCTCATGGTGGGGGCCGCGGCGCGCTCGATGGGGCTGCGGCTCCGCTCCCGGGGGTCTTTCCGGCAGTCTCCATTGGCAGTCTTGCTCCTGAAAAGAGGAGTGAGCGCTCAGGTGGGAACCTGAAGCTTCCATGGGCGAAGGGGCCTTCGACCACAGCCAGGCGCTCTCACCCATCCCGTCGCCCCCCACCTTGCTGTGGAGAAGTTCCAGACCACTATCGCCCCGTTTTCCGAGGTGGGGGTCAAACAGCTAGTTGGTATTGAAGAGCCAGGATGCTTGCCCAGGTTGGCGCTGGGTGAAGCACCTTCCCAGGCCCGAGTCGGCTCCAGGGGGCCATCCAGACGAAGGCAGCGGCCCATCAGAGTGCTTCTACAACTCCCTGGCTAACAGCCCTGAGACCTCACCCATGTGTTTGAGGCTGGCTTGGTTTGACAAGAACCTGCCATTACCAAGGATGAAGGCGGTGATGACGCCAAAGCAGCCGATGCCTCCCACACGCCGGCTCCTGTTCCAGGCCTCACCAGCCTCAGCGCGTGAGGTCTCCCCAACAGCACTGGGAAGACCCCATAACCACCCCTCCCCAGAGGAGCCACCCTGCAGATGGAGCACATGCCTGTCAGGTGGCAGGGGCTCAGGGGTGAGGCCCTCGCAAGCCTCAGCGGCTCTTAGAGGCCACAGACGGGGGTGTCCTGGTCAAAAGAGCTGCCTCAGAGGGTCTCAGTGGGGAGGGACCATTATACAAACATAAAGGACTGCACTGGTACAGGGCAGGGGGTCTGTGAGCATGAGCGGAACCAAATCTGCCGCAAACATAGTTCATCAGCTACAGAGGCACTAACTGCAAAGGCACAGCATTTCTTCCCTTTACTCTCCGGTCTGCTCTGCAGGAGGACTTGGAGGCAATTACATGGTACATGGCCAGCCACTGGGACCACCATGGAGCGGGTTCTGGTCAGAGTCCAGAAGAAGCGCTCCACACAAGCCACAGGCCTTCCCATGATGATTCAGAAGGCGTCACAGGCCTTGACGGCAGAGTCTCCGCGGCTGTGATCTCGAGCGCCGATGTCCTCCAGAACCTCACAGAAGTGCCATGCCCGCCTGAGGGGTTTCAGGCCTATGGGAGAGGGCCTGGCGTTTACTGGACGGATGTTTATGACTAAGTATCTGAATTCTCAGAGTGTGAAAGACCCCACCGTTACAGACTCACTTTCAGTATCAGCTTTCTTTCTAAATTGGAGTAAAATAAAATGCAATGTATGACAAACTATGTAAATTGTGCTTCCCTGACACAGTCTCCCCTCCCTCCCCCAAAAAGTGAGGTTTTGGGGCCCAAGCAGGCTTAGGGACAGAGGTGCGAGCTTCGTTGTCAGTCTACCTCCGCCCAGTCCCGACTCCACGATATTCACCCAGTGTCCACCCAGCCCATCCCGCGGGTCCCAGGGATGAACACATGGCACTGCTTTCTCCTAGACCCGTGATCTGGCGAGGACAGGAAGGCCGGGGCTACAGGCTCCCACGTGGCGACGGAAGCATGGCAGAGTCAGCGCCGGAGGTGTGTCACCTGTGCTCACAGCCACACCCAGTGGCCCTGAGGACGGGACTTGGGGGAGCAGGCCACCACAGGCAGGACACGGTGGGCATCGCGCAGCAGAAAAGCCACTGAAACACACAGCAAACGTCTGAAGAGCCCGCTGGTTAATTTTAGTAAAATTATACATGACTCACATTTCCAGCTCACTTGCTGGAGCTTCAAGACAGACACTGTTTTCCACCCCCAGTGAATCATAGCCCAGCCTCCTCGCTTCCCGGGCGTCGTGCTCATGGACCCAAACCACACTCTTCCTGCCCGAGAGGCCCCAACATCGCCTCCGTTCTCAGAGAGGGAGTCTGCTCGTGAGGAGCCAAGTGCAGCCCCTTTGGAGCCCAAAGGGCTCAGGGGCAGCCAGATGCTGAGAACCCGCCAGTGACCAGGGCTCGGGGACTGTTCCAAGTCCCAGGGACCCTTCCCCGTCCTGGGGAGGGGATCCTCTCAGCCAACCGTTTCAGGAAGGTGAACAGGGAAGGGGCCCCAAAGTAAAAAGGTGATGCTTTCCTGCAGGACAAAGTGCTCTGGAGAAATGGATGCCACGTGCTGCCACTCCACCCCCTGTGAGGTGTGAAGCTGGGGGAGGTTCATTCGACTCCGGGCAGCGAAAGTGTGAGGAGTCCATCACGTGAGAAAAGTGCACCGCAGCCTCTTGAACTCATTCACATGAGACGCTCTGCCCTTTGACCTACTGGAGCTCAGAGCTGAAGGAAACCCCCAGGAAAGTCTTACTTGACATTCTCAGGCCTGAACTGAATTCCTTCACTGCCGACCCATCCTCATCCCGGGGACCCTTCCTCATCCGGCCATTAATTAACCAAACCAACCTGAGTCTGAACTCTTAGGACAAGGGAGGGGAAGTGGATCTAAGGCACTTCCATCAATCCTTTGGAGGATATGCTCTGGGGCCCTGGGGGTCCCCATGCTGCAGACCCCTCGGCCCAGGTAAGACAAGGCCCAGTCCAGCCCCTCGCCCCCTGGCTTCCCCACCCTGGGGCCCAGGCTCTGGTAACAACTAAACATGCCTGAGGTGACAGGATGACTGTGTGGGGTGCAGGACATTCTTGGCAGGAGTGGACTGACACTGTGGCAACACCCACTATGCACAGGGGTGGGGTTTAGATGGAGTTCAAAGCAGGAAGGAACTGGGAACAGGGTGAGGCCAGGAAGGAGCAGAGCCCATGAGGGTCGCAGGACAGGGCCTGTCTCCAACTCAACCCCCTTCCCTCTGCCCTTCATCCCTCAAAGAACATCCACCCTCTGTGAACCTGTGGGCCGGTACTAAACCTTCACAGCCCAACTAGTAATAATCAAATTGTTAAAGCATCTTTAATTTTTAAAGCTTCCTCAGAGAAGAGACTTAATGCTACCGGACCTTACACTTAACAATGCCTAAAATGGCACTATGTATGTATCACAATTAAATAACAATCAGAGTTCCTGTTGTGGCTCAGCAGTTAGTGAACTCGACTAGCATCCATGAGGACACAAGATCGATCCCTGGCCTCTCTCAGTGGGTTAAGGATCCAGTGTTGCCATGAGCTGTGGTGTAGGTCACAGACGTGGCTCGGATCCTGCATTGCTGTGGCTGTGGCATAGGCCAGTGGCTACAGCTCTGACTGGACCCCTAGCTTGGGAACCTCCATATGCCATGGGTGTGGGTCTAGAAAGACAAAAAGACCAAAAAATAAAATTAAATTAAAATAAAATTTTAAAATAACAATAATTTTAAAAATTAAAGAGTTACTGTTGTGTATCAGCGGATTAAGAACCCAACATATGGAGTTCCCGTTGTGGCGCAGTGGTTAACGAATCCGACTAGGAACCATGAGGTTGCGGGTTCGATCCCTGCCCTTGCTCAGTGGGTTAACGATCCGGCGTTGCCGTGAGCTGTGGTGTAGGTTGCAGACGCGGCTCGGGTCCCGCGTTGCTGTGGCTCTGGCGTAGGCCGGTGGCAACAGCTCCGATTCAACCCCTAGCCTGGGAACCTCCATATGCCGTGGGTGCGGCCCAAGAAATAGCAACAACAACACAACCACAACAACAACAACAACAACAAAAAAGAACCCAACATAGTGTCCATGAGGATGTGGATTTGATCCCTGGCCTTGCTCAGCAGATTATGGACCCCACAGAGCTGCAAGCTGCAGTGTAGGTCACAGATGCTGCTCGGATCCTACATTGCTATGGCATAGACCTCAGCTGCAGCTCTGATTAGACCCCTTGCCCAGGAACTTCCATATGCCATGGGTGTGGCTGTAAAAAAAAATGTTTTTTAAATAAAGAAAATAAAAATAATAAAAAAAATAAAGAACAAAAAGTGTCTCCCCACCACCATTACTTGCTGAGTTGCGGGGTTTATGATGTGGATCAAGTAGATGGCACTGTCTCAGTTTTTCAGAAAAGAGGACCGGGGTGGGGAAAATAAGCGCTCAGCCTGATGTAGGCAGGACATCCACCAGGTGTTCCGCCTCCACCCCAAGCTTCAGGAGGCGTTCCCTGACCCACGAAACTGCAGGGCTGGAGGACACACTGGGGACCTGCATAGCATGAGGGGACAGGCCCCCTGAGGTACCCCCCAGGCCGCTGTTATGTGTGGCTGTTCCCAGGGTGACTGGATGTCGTCACCCTGCCCTTCACGCCCCTCCCCTCCCCAGTGTGCGGCACAGGGCTTAGCACAGATGCCTCAACAGCCCTTCATTCACTGAGGAAGTGAACTATTCAGGGCACGCATCCTGTGTGAGTCCAGTTACCAGCGTCTGTGGTAAAGGAAGGGGCATTAAGGAAATCACAGGGGAAACTCCCAGCAGGAAAGACTCTTTTTTCTGAGAAAGAAGAATTTAGGGAGCATTTAAACAGCAGGCACACACAGCAGTGAAATGGTCTCTCCTTTTTCCTTCCCCACTGGTTTTCCTCCCCCAACTTCGACCTGTCCCCCAGGTCATCCAGACTTCACGTCTCACCTCCTCCTTTCTCCTTGTGAGCAGAACCCACTGCTTCCCAACCAAGCAGGAGGGGATCTGGGTGTGTCTCTGAGACATCCTGGTCCAGTGCGTCACTCTGCTCAGTACCAATTTTATACGGGAAGCGGGGTGGGGGAGGGCACCGCTGAGCAGAAGACAGGTGGTGGCTTGGGGAGGTGGTGGGAGGTCAGGCCCAGACACCCTCCTGAGTACAAAATGGTGAGCTGTGTCTCATGGGCAGGAAAAAGCCGACAAAGACTGGCCTTCAGAGCATCCCAAAGACATAGGATGACCTGCGGATTCTGTGCAGCCACACCAAGGACATCCTGCTCAGCAGTGACCTGGGCCTTTGCCTTGGGGAAGGTTGTATTGTATGTGACAACTGTCACTGCTTAATGTCACTTCATCATTAAGAAAAAAGTCACAGCCCGACCACATCAAAGGTTCAAGGGACCCAACCTGAGCAGAAGAACCCCACAGTTGGCAAACTACATCACTGCCCACCTCCACCCTGGCCCCCACCCTTAACTTAGCATTCCCCTTCCTGCAAGTTCAGATTTCAAAATCCACCATCTGGAAATAAGTGACACCCTCCTCACTGGGTCTGTCACATGACCATCTGGGACACTCATTGGTAGCCTCAGAGACCCCAAAGGAAAGGGTGTTACAAGGCAGGGAACCCCTCTGAATAAACGGTTTACCTTGATTATCTTTATTATCATAGACTATCGTATACTGAATGCAAACCCATCCTCCTACTGGATCCACCACAACATTGCAAAATAAACATCAAAATCCCCACTGCACAGATGAGAAAACTGAGGTTCAGGGAGGTTAAATAACCTGCCTTAAGGTCGCAAAACACGCACGGTACAAGGGTTCTAGTTTATATGTGCCTGGCTCCAAAACCTCTCCTTTGCACCTTTCCAAGACAGAGAGATGTGGAGAAAAGTACAGAGACCCACATACCCAGAACCGACAGATGAAACCTCACCATCCTATTTGCTTCAGATATTTCCTTCCCCCCTTAAGGAAATACTGGCAAGTGATCCAAGTGGCAGAACATGGCAGACACAGTGGACGCTTCTCTTTCACCCCCCACCTGGCCCTTTCAGCACTACGTGCACCGCTGGCCTGTTGGAGACTCCTCCCATCCATGCCGTGTCCTTGGCCCACGCAGGAACACACCTGTGAGCCCCACACGGCACATTTCACATGCCCATTGCATGCTTTTCTCCCTGGCACTTCTGGCCCAGACACCTGGTGTACTCACATTCTCTACCGGCCCTGTGGGGTCCCCCTTCCCAGGAACCCAGAAATTCAGGATCCATGGCTGCCCTGACGGGCATGTGGCCATCTTGGGTTTTCCTAATTATAAACAACCCTTGCACCCAGGTGCCACACAAGTGCTTCTCCAGAAGGAAAGGAACTGCCCACTGAGATCTCCATCGTCAACATCCTGCCAGCTGTGCCCTCTCACACATCTGGCACGGGTGCAACAAAGGATCTCTTCACAGGCTGAGCAGCCATTCCACTTTCCTCTTTAAATGGCTTTGGATCTATCATGAGTTGAATCGTGCCCTCCCCCCAAAGGATGTGGAAGTCCTAACCCTACTGCCTGTGATTTGCAGATAATCAAGTTAAGATGAGGTCATTAGCATGGTCCCTAACCCAATACTACAGGTGTCCTTCTAAAAAGGGGAAATTTGGGAGTCCCTGTTGTGGCTCAATGGTAACAAACCCAATTAGTGTCCATGAGGATGAGGGTTCGATCCCTGGCCTCGCTCAGTGCGTTAAGGATCTGGTGTTGCCGTGAGCTATGGTGTGGGTCACAGACCCGACTGGGATCCGGCATTGCTGTGGCTGTGGCGTAGGCTGGCAGCTGTAGCTCCAAATCAACCCCTAGCCTGGGAACTTCTATATGCCACGGACGTGGCCCTAAAAAGACAAAATAAAGGGTGTGTGTGTGTGTGTGGAAATCTGGAAGTACCCTGATGGCTTGGTGGGTTAAGGATCTGGCATTGTCACTGCTGTAGCTTTGGTTACTGCTGTGACATGGGTTTGATTCCTTGCCTGGGAACTTCTGCATGCCATGGGCACGGCCAAATATATAAATAAATAAATAGGGGAAATGTGGACAAAGTGACAGACATGTACCAGGGTAAAGTGACAGGAGCTGTGAAGACACAGGGAGATGGCAATCTACAAGCCAAGGCCCCCAGAGGCTAAGAAAGAGGCCTCAGAAGGAACAACCCTGCCCTCAGGCCGACCTCAAACATCCAGCCTCCAGAAGTGTTGTTTAAGCCTTCTGGTCTGGGGCACTTGGTCATGGGAGCCCCAGCAAACCAAAGCCACCTCCATGGCCTTTCTCCACACCTGTGTTTCTTCTGCTTTCTCTGTAATTAATCTCCTTCTCCCCTAAAACATTTTTTTAACGTTTTCTCTGGACTTTTCAAAGAAGCCGTTAAGAGCCACTGGACCCCAGGTGTCCTTGTCACAATGGCTGTGATCAGCAGGCACTCTCCATCAGCACCAAGAGAGGACAACACGAGTGGAGACCAGTGTATGAGGGCAGGCCTGCCGGTTAGAAGCTGGACAGCCAGCTGCCCCCCGGTTTCTCCTCCAAGTATAGTCCAGGAAGCCAGGATAGGCATGGGCTCCTGGCTCTCCACACACAGGAAGACACTTGTCAGCCAAGTCACCAGCCAAGCCTTCTGGCTCAGGACCATTTGGGTGGATGAGAGAATGAACTAAGCAGCAAGGCCCACACTGATGGGCCCACTGCGAGCCGAACCGAGGCCGGGCAGTTGTGGGCACTGCCACCTTCTCATTCAGCTCTCCCTTCCCAGCCAAGGTGAGCGTGCAAGATTCCAGGCCACGTGGACACATGGAGGGAGACATGGAGAAGGGGTGCCCAGACCCCAGGGCATGCGTGAGGCAGGGACTTCCTCTGGCCAGGCGGCCCCCTGCTGCCGAAACAGCCAGGTCTGCGGGGCTGGAGGGAAGACAGCAGCACCCAATCACAGTGAGAGGTCAGGCGCAGGTGAGCGAGACTGCTGCCTCCGACTTGGCCTGTCTCTGGAACTGAGTCGAGGGTCTGCCTTGGCCTCCCCTCAGCTGTGCAGCCTTCTCGGTGCCCTGGCTGCCTGAGAGCCTCAAGCGGGTCAGCCCTGCGGGCGCTGTGGGGCCTGCTCCCCTGCTCCCAACACCTTTGTCCCTGAGAATGCAGGCCTTTCCCCTCCTCGGGCACAGCTACCATGCATACCCTCGGGAGGGACAGGAGCACCCAGGACACAGGGCTGCCTTCACCTGGAGCCGCAGCGCCATCCTAAGCCTCTGACATAAAGCTTCTAGGGAACGTAAGCCTCAAGACATAAAACATTTCAAAACCATTTAGAGATCCGTCTAGAACATCCCACAGTTGACTTCTTTTCTCTCTTAGTGACTTGGAATCTTTATCATACACATTATTTTCAGATGCAATGGTTCCACAGCAGACCCGTGGGCCCCAGACTAAGCCCACTGAGATGGCAAAGCGGCTGCTGATCGGGGTCGGGCCTGGTGGAAGGGTTCCTGCCCCACGGGTCCACCACTGCTGCCTCCTGACGGCGGCCCGGCCTCGAGGTCAGGCAGCTCAGGGGCCAGATGAATGGGGCCAGTGCTCCGAGACTCCTGCTAGGGAGAGTCAGGGTGCCATGCCCCGCCCCGCAGTGGAGGGTGAGACCCGCATCCTGGGCCAGAGCAGAGCTGGACCAGAGCAGGGAGACGCCCTATCTCTCAGCAGCTCTGCTTGGTAAATAAGGTGCTGGTTTTCTTTGACTAGAACAGTCTGCCCGTGTTTTCCATCATTAGCTGAGATAAGAGGAAAAACTAAAGTTTTAGAAAAGAGGTAAACCCTAGGAATGTGACTGCTAAAGCACCATGTCCAACCCCCAACACACACACACACACATGTACACAAACACACACACTGTTGGCAACTGTTGTCATGAGAGCAGTGGCGTCCGCCCGGGACCAGGATGGGACCCCGTGCTTACAAACTCAATGGATCACATGGGCCATGCGTGTATACTCGAGAGCTTTCAAATGAATGGAGATGTTGCTGAGACTAATAAAGTCTAAATTAATTTAAAATGCCTATGGCTCCTAAATTTGTAAGTCATCTTTGTCATTATGTATTCTTTCAATGAACAAAATTTAAAAAAATACAATCACTCTCATATTTCGGGCATCAGAGTCCTTGCACCAGAGAAAGGATGGAAACATCTTGCGTTTCCTTCTGTAACAGCCATGGGGCCTGTAGTACACACAAGCCTGGGCCAGATCAGCTCTCCAGCTGCACGGCATCCAGGCATGTCTGTTCTGTGTGGCTATTGTTGCAGGAACATAGCAGGCCAAGGGATAGAGAAAGGGGTGAAGCTGAGGCATCTGCCTCCAGGGATGGGCTAGAGAGGCTTTGGAGCCACACCCACGGCATATGGAGGTTCCCAGGCCAAGGGTTGAATCAGAGTTACAGCTGCCAGCCACAGCCACAGCAACACAGGATCCGAGCCGCGTCTGTGACCTACACCATGGTTCACAGCAATGCTGGATCCCTGACCCACTGAGCGAGGCCAGGGATCATACCAGAAACCTCATGGTTACTGGTCGGATTCGTTTCCACTGTGCCACAATGGGAACTCCCCCAGAGAGGCTTTTAAATGGAATGTGGTGTCTGCAGCAGCTTCGCTGGGGTGAAGCCAGCAGCTCAGATATACCCGCTGTTCCTCACCCTCCACACCCTCAGCCTTTCAGACCCCCTGGTGAAGCCATCCTTGTGCGATAAAAGCTCTCAGGAAGGAGGGAAACGGAAGCACCCCCCCCCTTGCAGCCATCATCCCCTGTCTCCTCCCCACCCCAGGATTCAGACCCACCTGGGGTCAAACAAACACAGAAAGAGTCTAGTTTCCACAAGTCAGTGCCTAGAACAGAGCCTGATGCACAACAGCTAATTCATGAATGAACTGATCAAAAAACAAAGAAATTCTGAGGGAAAGCCAGCACCAACCAGTGTGAATAAGACAGGAATCCATGAAGCTCCAGGGTGGCATCTGGCCCAGGGGTTACCAAAGAAGTGCTGGCCACCACAAAGCCACCGAGAAGGAGTGGCCTGCAAATACCTTCAAGGTCATCTCCACTCCCCTTCTTCTGGGTGGGGACGGGGCCTCTTTCATAATTCCATTCAAATTCTTGGGAAGGTGCATGCTTAGCTTTTACTCCTCCTTTTGTGACAAATCGCTGGAAGATATTATAAAACTGCTCAGAGAAAAGATTGGCTGCTTTGTCTGACTCAGAGGAAATGAACTTCATGGCAGGGTAGCTGTGAAAGATGGTGTGGGGTGCAGACTGGTAGCACCCCTAAATAACGGCCAGTGGCTACTTCTCAGACACCCCCAAGGTCAGGCACTCACTCCACCTGCAGGTGATTCACCCAACTATTGGAAAACTTCCATAAAGCTTCTAGCTCATAATGAACAAAATCTATGTTCCAGTGCAAATCTTTGGTCGAAGATTTGCCCTTTGGAAGAACTCAATGGAGTCTATTTCTTCTTTCAGCTACTGGAAAACTGCTTCTGTGTCAGCCCTGCCATGCCCAGGATTCTCTTCACCAAACAAGAATCCCTCCAAATGATCCTAACACCACACGCCTTACCATCCTGCCACCCACCTCCAGACACTCTCCAAAATAACATTTATCTTTAAGTGTGGTGCCCAGAACTCGATATAATCCTGCAGAGGAAATCTAAAGAACATAGCACCCAAGAGAATTCCCTTCAATTGATGGTAACATGTTTTGAACCAAAAATCAGTTCAGAAGAAGGTCTAATAAACAAGAACCAAGGTCAACAGAATAGAATATCGAAGTCAGGATGATTCAGAGACCTGCAGTCAACTGAACTACACTCTTTTTTTTTTTTTTTGGCCGCATCTGTGGCATATGAACGTTCTGGGCCAGGGATTGAATCTGAGCCACAGCTGCAACCTACACAGCAGCTGCTGCAATGCCTGATCCTTAACCCACTGCACCAGGTCAGGGATCGAACCCATGCCTTGCCAGTGACCAGAGCCACTGCAAAGACAATGCTGGATCCTGAACCTGTTGCACTAGGGCAGGAACTCCTGAACTAGACTTCCTAACATGACCCAAGATGCAAGAGTTCCCTCAGCAGCCGTGTCCTGGCCCAAGCGTGTAGTCTCTTGGAATCCCTTCACTCTTTTTTCTTTAATTCAGCTCTACTTGAGACCCCATATTGGCTAGATGAGTGGTTGGCATCACATGTGCATGCCTATCAGCGACAGGCTCTCAAATCTCCTTCCTGTCCTCTCTGCTTTGCTGCAATTCCTTCTGGCCATGCATGCACCTCATTTCTACACTGGGATGCAAGCAGCCTTCCCATGTCCAGCTCTGGTGGTGGTAACCAGTTCCAAATTATCCTGTAGACTTATTGTTTTTTTTGCTTTTGCTTTTTAGGGCTGAAACTGAGGCCTATGGAGGGTCCCTGGCTAGGGATATAAACAGAGTTGTAGCTGCCAGCCTACACCGAAGCTCACGGCAATGCCAGATCCTCAACCCACTGAGCGAGGCCAGGGATCAAACCTGTGTCCTCATGGCTTCTGGTCGGGTTCGTTACCGCTGAGCCACAACAGGAACTAACTCCCATGGACTTCTTAATAGTAGGGAATAAGCTGTAATTCAACACATTCATTCAACACTAAACAAAAATTAGACAGCCAGCTTTTAAAACCACCCACCTTACCCTGACTGACCTTAGAAACTTGGCAGACAAATGTAAATTATTGAATTAAATTATCATAAACTAGACAAAAAATTTTGAAAATTTAAGTATCAAGTATATAAAGTGATTAAATATTCATTTAAAAAAATACAGAGGTATCTACCAAATATTCTCTAAAACAGTTATTCCTATTACTATTAAATCATTAGTTATTATAATGTTAACTATAAAATTATAATTATTAAAGGGCCTTAAGGATCTTCCACCTGAGAGCAAAGTATGTGGAGCGTTAATTCCCTGTGCACATGTGGGAGTCTGAGCACAACTCCATTTTCCCGAAAACTAGAGGAAAAGTTTAGCTATGTTTTTCCTTAAGAGTAGAGGATAGGAACATGATCTGAATGCCTTGAAGACTATTTCAAGGACTCTCAGGTCCTTCAAGAGGCTCCTAATATATTGATAATTAATAAGCAAATTATCAATCTCTACTCTTCAAGCAAAGTTCCCAAGGGATCTGGAAAAAAACCAATACCAATGGCTTACTTCCTTTTCCAAGTTATAAGCATACATTTCTTCACAAACATTCTCATCTTCAAACTCTTCAGAGAATTCAGAACTGACTTCCCCTAAACTGTCTGCTTCGCTTTTCTGTAACACCACTAACGTCTGACTACTAAAGTCATGCTCAATCCGAAACCTGGACCCAGGGGAACCTGATGGCTCTGTTTAACAATGAAACACCATGGAGTTCTTGTCGTGGCTCAGCAGTTAACCAACCCGACTAGCATCCATGAGGATGTGGGTTCAATCCCTGGCCTTGCTCAGTGGGTTAAGGATCTGGCTCTTGGACCCCTAGCCTGGGAACCTCCATATGCCATGCGTGTGACCCTAAAAAGACAAAAAAAAAAAATTGGGAGTTCCCATCGTGGCACAGTGGTTAACGAATCCGACTAGGAACCATGAGGTTGCAGGTTCAATCCCTGGCCTTGCTCAGTGGGTTAAGGAACCGGCGTTGCCGTGAGCTATGGTATAGGTCACAGATGCGGCTCGGATCCTGCATTGCTGTGGCTGTGGCAAGCTGCAGCTGCAGATCCGATTAGACCCCTAGCCTGGGAACCTCCACATGCCGCGGGAGCGGCCCAAGAAATGGTAAAAAAACAAAACAAAACAAAAAAAACAATGAAACACCATTTCCCTCCCTGACCCCAAAACTCTTGATTTGCTGATTCTACAAATGTCTTCTGAGAATCTGGGACTGCCATTCCCAGTACCCAGGTGACATACCCCTTTCCTTTCCACGAGGAAGTCCCCCAGCAAAGGATCATGGTGAATTCTAACCGCCCTTTAAAGGAAAATGACCACCCTCCAGACCCATCACACTGCCTCTCTCTTCCACTGGGCCAAATATCATATCCTCAGAGCTGACTCTCCAACCTTCAAGTTGCCTGTCCCTCTTTACACAGTGTCCATCCCAGCTCAGCATGGAACACAAAGGCTGAACACATAATAGATTCATTATTGTTTATTCAATTGAACTGAAGTTAATCATTAGCCTTTAGATTTTTTTCAATCTTTTTTCTAAAAACTGTGGAAAAATACACCTACAATTCACCACTTTAGTCATTTTAAAATACACAGTTCAGTGGCATTAAGTACATTTACACTGTGTGTAACTGTCCCCACCATCCAGATCCAGAACTTTTTCATCTTCCCAAAGTGACACTCTGTGCCCATTCCACACAAACTCTCCATCCTCCCCTCCCCGTTGCCTGGCAACCACCACACTCCCTGCTGTCGCCATGAATCTGACTCCTCACATAAGAGGAATCAGGCATTCTTTGTCCTTTTGTGATTAGCACATTTTACTGAGCATAGTGTTTTCAAGGTTCATCCATGCTGGGGCAGGTGCCAGAACTGCGCTCCTTTTTAAAGGCTGAATAATATTCCATCATGTTGGGTCGCCCACACCTGGTGTGTCTACTCATCTGTCAACAGACACTGGGTTGCTCCCACCTTCTGGATGCTGTGAATTCTGCCGCTGTGAGTGCAAGTGTACAGATAGCAGTTTCAGGTCCCTGCTTTCATGTCTTTGGGGTCTATAGCCTCAAGTGGACTTGCTAGATCATTTGGTGATTCTGTTTACTTTTCCGTCCTCAGAAGTTCTGGCAAATCACTAGTAGTAAAGAAGGCTGGAACCACGGGACACATTTATCTCCACAGGTCTGACCCTCCCTACTAGAGAAAAAGAAAAGGTTTCCAAAAGGATAGGTCTGGCCCAAAACATCACCACCAACACAAGTCTCTGTAAACACGGTCCAAGGGGGTCATGAGAGAAGTGCTGATGAATAATATAAGCATCTGACATTAAAAACTAAATGCTCAAAGACCACCCATTGCCCAGATCACCAAAAGCTCCCAAGACTGGTGTCGATATTGCCAGCGAGCATCCTGGAGACTCACAAGCTACATATTTGTGGTTTTCCTTTCTCACCATGGGCCTTTAAAAATGACTTCAAGTCATCCAAGGATGGCTAATGTGAATAATAGTACTAACTACCATTTGTGTAACATTAATGCACAGTTTGCCAAAGTGCTATGCACACATATTATCGTTAACAGACCTGCTTTGATCTGCAGCTCCTCCGTGCTGCCCCAAAATGTGTTCCTCAGACGACGAAATGAAACCCCCATGGTGCCTGCTGCGTGGGCAAGTGAGGGGACCTGGACACCACTGTGCTCTCCATCTCAACCTTTTAGAGCCTAGAGCGGCGCCTCAGCAGGAGGGGCTGCTGAGAGGAGACAAAAGCTGCATCTAAGGCATGTGGAAGGGCTCTCATCTCTACCCGATCTCAGGCTCCAGAGCCACTGGTGGAGGAGGGACCAGCACCATCTCCAGGGAGGGAGGCGGTCAAATAGCTGAGGTCAAAACCTCCAGACTTCAACTGTGGCCAAGTGCTTTTATTTGCCTTGTAATTTTCTTTAAGAATACATGTTAAACCTAAAACATACCCCTTTTTGGAGGCAAGCCTGGCGGCCGGACTGGGTAGGAAGAAAAAGCACCCTGTCCTCCCCAAGCAGCCGCCACGCAAACTATGCATCATTGTCTGGGGCCGGTCACGTGACCGCCCAGCCTGGCAACAACGTGTCAGCCGTCACCTGAAACTTGGCTACCTCCACTCCATTAAGGGAACAATTACCCGTGTGCGGGAACCCTTCCAGCTCACACGCGTCATCAGTGGCCAGGGCTGCAGCCCCCTTAACAGCCTCCCCACCCCCACCCCAGGCCCCTCTCAGAAGAAGCCTGACAGGACATGGGTCTGATGGGACAAGGGGCCGAATGGGGAGGGGAGAGGGATGAGAGGGGAAATCGCTGCTGTCCCTTGTGAGCAGAGGCGGCCCTACCTCTCCCAGTCCTTGCTGTTTCAGAGTTTAAATTAATTACAGCTGAAAATACAGGGTTGCCATCTGGTTTGAAAAAGCAAGGATAAGGGAATAAAATGAAAGGGTTTTTGGTACTAACCTCACTTTAATCATTGCCAAAGAGCATGAAGACAGCCCAGCGTCCGCCCACAAGAAAGCCTTGGGCCTCCCAAACTTGGCACGCGGTCCCCAGCGCAAAACTGGATGGGCAGGAGGCCTGTCAGAATAAAAGTCCCCGCTGAAGGGAGGCACAAGGTGAGGGCCGCCCAGAGCCCCATGCCCCACGCCCCGCACAGTCTCCTGTGGGGGGCTGGGGCTTTGGGGGGGGGGGTTAGGGCCAGAAGGTCCCGAGCATCGTTACAGATCTAGGCTCCCGGGAAGGAGCCACACCAAGCATTTCCTCTTTCTTTGTCTACCCATCTCCCTTAACCTAAGGCTTCTATAAAACTCTAGGACAAGGCTCAACAAGACCCAGGAGAGGCAGGCAGGCTGCTGGGAAGGGGGCGCTCAGAGAAGCAGCGCCCAGCCTGGGTACCCCCACAGCGGGCCCCTCTGCTGAGAAGGTCAGAAGTCCCTGTTTTCCCTGCACTACAGCCACAGCCCCGGACTCCCTTGTGTTTTGTAGGAAGCAACTTCCTCTGCTCTCCTGCCGCCGGATTCTGGCCGAGAGGCTCTGTTCCATGAGGACTCATGGGTCTGCAGAGAAATGCTGACTGCAGGCCTGGACAGTGAAGGGGCCACAGGTCTGTCTCCCAGGTCTGAGGTGGGTGCAAAAAATGCCATGTCTGCAGCTTTCTTAGCCACAGGGGCCAGCCTTGGTCCCATTTCCAGGCCAGTTTAAAGTCTCACCTGCCCACAACCTGAGTTCTTTTCCACCCAGGTGAGTTTTGCAAACAAAACCTAGATGTGCCTGGATCCAGCTGCTTTCAGAAAGTCCTACCCATGAAGGCACAACGGTGTTTGGTGGAATAAATCCTGATGAACCGGTTACTGTCCTTTACAAACCAGAGATCAGAACTGTAACAGAAGATAAAGGCTGATGACGAAGACGACATTTGTGTTCCAGGGAAAAACACATCTTCTGCCCCCAGTGATGCACGGGTTGTCTTCCAAATCCTGCCCTGACAGAATCACTGTCTATAGCAACGGTGTCCATAACATTCAAAATCTCAGGAGTGTAACTTTCGAGTAAATGGTACATCTGTCAAGCCACAGGAAACATCTGGTAAAACGGTTAAATAAAAACAGTATTTAAACTTGTGATTTCAGAGCTTGCTTATGGTACCCAACAAGAGACCATTCAAACAAACACCGAAAGCCTTTAGACCACTCCTGGGGCTCAATGCGAAGATGGAGCGTGTCCTTGGAGGGGGAGGGGGAGGACAGCCCGGAAACGCTGACTGAGATCCTGCTCTTCCGTGGAGCTGCCCTGCACATCACCGCCAAGGAAACTTCCTCAGGCCCAGGGCAGACTCCACGCACACCCACACCCCTCATTACCACCGGCAAAGCAGGCGCCCAGGACGTGTATGAATAAGCACATACAGTTATGCCACCAACACACACAGCCTAGACATGTGTCACAAGGTACTGGCCAACACAGTTCCATCCCTTCTAAAACACTTTAGAAGTCCTGTCCACTAAAGAAAAGATTAATGATACAACTACTTCCAAATTAAAAAAAAAAAAAAAATCTGTATTTCGAAAACCCAGTAAGTTGAAAAGCAAATACAAATTAGGAAAACGGGTTATTTTCCTAACTCATCTGATGGAGCGTCCTTAATATGAAGAGTTATAGCAACAGAAAGATGACCATCCTAATTTTTTTTTTTAAGAAATAGCCACAGGAATTCCCGTCGTGGTGCAGTGGTTAACGAATCCGACTAGGAACCATGAGGTTTCGGGTTCGGTCCCTGCCCTTGCTCAGTGGGTTAAGGATCCGGCGTTGCCGTGAGCTGTGGTGTAGGTCGCAGACGCGGCTCGGATCCCGCGTTGCTGTGGCTCTGGCGTAGGCGGGTGGCTACAGCTCCGATTAGACCCCTAGCCTGGATTAGACCTCCATATGCCGCGGGAGCGGCCCAAGAAATAGCAAAAAGACAAAAAGACAAAAAAAAAAGTTTCAAGATGGAAAAAAAAAAAAAGAAATAGCCACAAAAGAAGAAATCCAAACGACCAAGGAAAATGAAAAGATCATTCACCATTCCTAGTAGCAGAAAGGAAAAATAAAAAAGGCAAGTTACCACAATGATTCTCCTATGAAACTTGCCAAAAAGGTGCTACACAGTAACAGTCATCTCTGTGATGCTATGGGGTGCCAGGCACATGCACAGAGTTGCCAATGGGAATGCCAATCAGCAAACCTACTAGGGACCAGCTGGCAGGGTGCACAGAAGCAGAAATGGGCACCGTCTGACCCAGAAAATCCACTTAGAGAAAAACGGGGAACATGAGATGTGAACAAGAATGGATATACAGGAGTTCCCATCGTGGCACAGTGGTTAACGAATCCGACTAGGAACCATGAGGTTGCAGGTTCGGTCCCTGCCCTTGCTCAGTGGGTTAAGGATCCGGCGTTGCTGTGAGCTGTGGTGTAGGTTGCAGACACGGCTCGGATCCCTCGTTGCTGTGGTTCTGGCATAGGCCGGTGGCTACAGCTCCGATTCGAACCCTAGCCTGGGAACCTCCATATGCCGAGGGAGCGGCCCAAGAAATGGCAAAAAGAAAAAAAAAAAAAAAAGAATGGATATACAGAGATGGCCCCAGAAGTATCAGAAGTAATAGAAAAACACTGGAAACAACCCAAATATCTGTATTTGTTAACAAGCTCTTGTGGTTACTGCACATAAAACAAGGCTTGCTAGCTTAGGCAAAGTAGGGGAAATTACTAGAAAGATACAGTGCTACATTTCTTGGAAATGAAAGAAGAGATGAACAACCAGTGCTCAAAAAGGAAAAAATGAGGCAGCCTGGGATCTGAGCAACAGGAGGAGGAAGGGGCCCCCCTGCTCCCCAGAGACACCCAGAGTTCAGCCTTCCCTTCCACCACCGGGGGAGAGGCCACCGCTCCCACCCCCACCCCCACACTCCAGTTTGAGTGAGAAACCCCACAGTCACCTTTCTAGGTCCTACATCCATCCCCGCTTCCAATCACAGCACCACCAAGGAGTTAACACTGCGTCTCGGAAATTCTGAGGTCGTTTTTATTAGATATCAAATGTGCTGCTGAAAATTAGAAGGTCCCTCCCACCCCTCCACCCCTATTCTACCAGTTTTCAAGTCAAGAGGGTTTACCTAAGCTTTAAATGAGTTTGCGGCAGGCAGGGGGGTGTCTTATTGACAGGACAGGACAGGACAGAGCAGGGCAGGGCAGGGCAGGGCAGAGCAGGGCAGAAGAGAAGAGAAGAGAAGAGAAGAGAAGAGAAGAGAAGAGAAGAGAAGAGAAGAGACGAGACGAGACGAGACGAGACGAGAAGGGAAGAGGTAGACTAGACAGCAGTCTATGAGGGTTTTGCAGGTTTAGGGAGCAGAGGGAGAAGGGAATGTTCCACCTTGGCCATGAATGAGGGAAGGTGCTGGGTTGTCTCTTTTAAGTAAAACTGTTGGGACTGTTGGCTAGAAATAGAAATGAGCCTTCAGGGCAATAATAAAAATGTATGAAAAGCTGACTTCGGCTACCTCAGAGCAGGCACGGACATTTAAATGTGTTCCTTACGGCTCAGCGATCTCATGTTCCAAATCCTTCTCCCCCTCCTTCAACTTGCTTTCTCTCCCTCTGCCTCCGTCCCAGGTTCCGAACTCATACCTCCCACGCCATAATGACCACACACGCCCTGAATCGGTTCGAACAACGAACAACGGCACCCCTCCCAGTGTGGACAGACAGTGCCCTGCCGTCGGTCCAGCTGGTTGCAAAGGGAGGCCTCCCTCCCGTGGAGTGACATCCAAGGCCGGCCCTGCCTGGGTCTCCACTTCCTTCAGCCCCCAACCCACCACCATGCACTCCCACGACATGGGAGAAGCTATCCTAGGCCCAAGATCACTGCAAGGCACAAGGACAAAAGGAATGAACGCATCTCTACAGGGCTGAGTGTGAATATAGGTGGTATGTGAGACCACATCATCGTTGTCTACAACATCAACAAAAGAGAAAGCAAATGTGGCATAATATTCACAACTAGGCAGAATCTGGGGCAGGATATCTAGCTGCTCGTTGTATTAGCTGTTTTATGCTTCTGTAGGTCTGAACTTTTTAAAATACAAAGCTAGTGAGTAAGGTGGGGAGGATGGCGGGTCAGACAATCACAAAACTGGACGGCATGTCTAGAAGGATGAAGTTAAAGTTCAGGCGATCAGGGATGTTGAGAGCCCTTGAACAGTCTTTCAAAAGGGCTGACAGAGGTGTGAAGAGGGGCCTGTGTGCTGGAGAAGAGCAGGCGGCACACACTGAGATGCCCCGGGCACGAAAACGTTGGTCTCAGTATTAGCCTCCAAATGCAAGTCGCGTCAGGTTGACCATCCAAACTGCCCACCTGCAGTCAGGGAGGGCAGTCTCTCGGCATTTGTGTAGCTTTGCCCAAAGGCGTGTAAAACCGGGGATTTGGGTACCTTCTTCATTTAGCCACAGTTAAGGAGGTTTTGATGATTGGAAGTCCAAGGAGACCATCTCTTGAGAATAATTTCAGGAAAGTTTAGGACAGATCATCAAAGTCCTTGAAGGTCACCTTAAAGAACTTGGTTTTCATCTTATTGTTTATAAAGGAGCCAGAGGAGTTCCCATAGTGACGCAGCAGAAATGCATCTGACTCGTAACCATGAGGTTGTGGGTTTGATCCCTGGCCTTGCTCAGTGGGTTAAGGATCTGGCGTTGCTATGAGCTGTGGTGTAGGTCACAGACACGGCTCGGATCCCGCGTTGCTTTGGCTGTGGCATAGGCTGGCAGCTGTAGCTGCAATTCAGCACCTAGCTTGGGAACCTCCATATGCCGCAGGTGCAGCCCTAAAAAGCAAAAAAATTAAAATTAAAAATTAAAATTAAAAAAAAAAAAAAAAAAAGGAACCAGAGCCACTGCCCACATAAACGCTGCCAACCCACCCCCACCCCATGCAGGCTCACAAGAAATACATGTTGATCATAGACCACGTGGCCATCAGCCCCTCTCAGCAGGGTCTCCACTGTAAAGGTCTGTCCACATGATGCCATCAGAAGACAGAGTCTCAATGCTATGGTCACTTGACATAACCTGCTCTAAAGCTAACACCCAAAGTGGTCACACACAAATAAAATAAACATGATGGGTCTATTAGAAAATAGCTGGGGAGTTCCTGTTGCAGCTCAGTGAGTTAAGGACCCGATGCTGTCACCATGAGGATTCAGGTTTGATCCCTGGCTTCGCTCAGTGGGTTAAGGATCCAGCATTGATGCAAGCTCTGGTGTAGGTTGCAGATGTGGCTCAGATACTGTGTTTCTGAGGCTGTGGCACAGGCTGGCAGCTGCAGCTCAATTCAACCCCTACATTGGAAACTTCCATATGCCTCAGGTGCAGCCATTAAAAAAAAAGAACAAAAAATTTAAAAATAAAATAGATAAAAAGCACTTTGGCTTTGAGAACTTTTTCGGTAGATTTGAAAAACTCCACCAATAGTGAACACGTGGGCAGAGGTTTTTATTTAGCTTTTCTAGTATGAACAGATCACTGTTTCACCCAGAAGAGGTGTCTGCTCATCTCTCTGACCTGTGGGATACACTCATGAAAATGGAGTTCTCATCTCCATACACTTGACCTGATGTTCACACTGGGATCAGAAACACAAATAGAGGAGGGGAAAGCAGATTCACTCATACAATGAACTCCAAAGGCTTATTACCCAGAAGTCAACAATGGGATAAGATCACTGGATGCAGTACAAGCATCCCAGGCAGAGCCATTGATTCAGACTGTAAACTGTGTGTGCCCAGGGATTTGAACGTTTCTGTTTGGGGAGAGCTGGGAGGGTATCAGGGAAGTGGTGGCGGTGGGATCCTCTCTTCCAGGAGGTTCCCTGAACTAAACATTGAGGCCACAAGGAAAAAACAGAAGTACAGTAAGTGGTGCCTTTGGGGATTATTACACATGTGAAGGCAATTCCCACCATCCTTTCTCCCAAGGGAAGAGCACTGCCAGTGCTCTCACAAGGACATGTTTTTCATGCAAACATTTACTTACTACCTAGGAGGTGCTGGTGCTGTGCTGGGTGTTAGTGGGACAGACATGAGCAAGGGACCTGCAATCTGGGGAGGGGGACAGACAGACGGGCACACAATTACAGCCAAGTATCATCATTCTATACAAAGAAGTGTCCATCTTGAAGCAGAAGGACTTTCCCTTTGCCAAGACTAGGAGGCAGGAAAAGTGAACGAAGACCAGGGTGAGGGCACAGGGGTTCAACTCAGCAAGGCGGGGCAGAAGCTCCTGCAAACAGGGGTCTAAGCTAGCATTGTTTTTATTCTTTTTAGGGCTGCACGTGTGGCATATGGAAGTTCCAGGCTAGGGGTCAAGTCAGAGCTACAGCTGTCAGCCTATGCCACAGCCACAGCAATGCCAGATCCGAACTGCATCTGCAACCTACATCACAGCTCACAGCAGTGCTGGATCCTTAATCCACTGAGTGAGGCCAGGGATCAAACCCGCATCCTCATGGACACTGTATCAGGTTCTTAAGTTGCTGAGCTATGATGGCAACTGATACAGACAAGGGTCTATTCAGAGTTTCCTGGAACTGACAGGCAGCCACAGGGGAATTCCAAGCAGAAAGTAAGAAGCACCAAGACCAGGAAGGGGGCCCTGCTGTGGGGACGGGGGTCTAAGCCATGGGCCAGGCCAGACCTTCATGGAAAACACTCAGCAGATGGATTTTAACAGGGTCTGGTGATGGAGCAAACGTGGAAGACCAGATAGAAGAAGAGCAGGGGCGACTTCAGGGCACATGGAAAGATGTCCCTCTGTGGAAATGAGGGACAGACCTGGGCAAGTGCCCACTCAAGGAGCCTGTCACGTCCATTCCACTGAAGCAGCCCGGAGCACGTGGGGCATACACTGTATCTGGAAGCGGCAGCTCTGTGGGTGTGAGGGGAGGCTGCAGTTTGACATACAACTCTGGGGACCCGGTAGTGACTCAAACTGTAAGCTGGCAGGGGACTTGTGTCCGGGGTTTGCGCACTGAGAGGAATGGAGCCCTGGGGGAAGGGCTAAGGACAAGTCTTTGAGAGAGTCTGAGGGGAAAAGCAACAGAAGGGAGAGGAGGACCAATGAAAGCAAGAAGGGCCCCGGACACCAGGGAGAAGAGGCCAGGTGAGAGGGGACCATTGGTTCCCCAGGATCCTATGATTAGGAAGGCACCAGTGAGGGAAGGAAAGAGGTTTCATTAAAACTGATGCTAAGGGGAGTTCCTTGGTGGCACAGTGGGTTAAGGATCCAGCACTGTCACTGCAGCAGCTTGGGTCACTGCCGTGGTGCGGGTTCAATCCCTGGCCCTGGGAACATCCACATGCTGTGGGTGTGGCCCCCCAAAAAACTGCTGGTGGGGAACACATGCCGGACTGGGGAATGACACAGAAGTGGAGACAATCTGCTCCCTGGAAACAGCTCAGAGGAAAGGAGGGAGGAGGGGATGGAAGGTGAGGAGCACACAGCCGAGGGGGGATGGGACCCCAGGCATCCTCTAGCTCTCTGGCCTCAGTGAACTCCCCTGAAAGCCCCAAGCATGAACGATGGCACCCACCGACTCCACATCAAGGGGCTGCACAATCATTTCACTACAAAACTTAAGCACCGAAGGAGCCTTGTCAGTCTGAACGCTGATAAGAAAATTTTGACACCAAATAAAATGCTCATTTTTAGACAGCTGTGCTCCCTGGAACACTCCTACAAGGGCTCACGAAAAAGGAAGAAAGGATCCCACAGCCAGTAACCTCTGAGAACCCCTGGGCTGAACCACATTTCTGTACCTCAAACTCTCAGAGCTTGATTCGAGCAGACCCCGGAAGATGGGGTTGGGAGCATCCCAAACTCTGGCCAAGGGGACACTCTGTCCCTTCAAGCGTCTCGAGGCGAGAGGGTCCTGAGACGCTTCTTGGGCAGCGGTGTCCTGAATCCCTGAGGGGGTCACTTCGGGGTGATGAGAAGATGACTCCCAGAGAGTCTGACAAGCCATAACCATTCCTTGATGGAGTCAATGACGGGGACAGGTTTGGGGGAACAGAGAGGGCGCAGCTGCAGACTTCCTTCTAAAGTGCCCTGGGCAACTTCGAGTTGGTTTGTTACTTCCACTGGGCCCTGACCGGGTTTCTAAGTGGATCCACTCGTATTTCTTAGATTTCTTCAGGGAAGGGAGGGCAGGAGGTAGCGAAGTCTGTTTCCTTCTAGCGTGTGGTACATGTTGCCTCTGTTGGGGCTGCGAAGGCTTGGATCCAGAATCCAGATCCCTTGTCTGGCAAGGTTTCTAGCTACTGCCAGACCCAAGCCCTCAGTGCAGCACCAAGCTCTTTAATTACTCTTTAGAGACAAGCTGTGAAGAAAGTTCAAAATGAAGAGAGAAAGATGTGTGTGTGTGCATGTGTGTATCTGGAGAGGAAAGAGGGTAAGAGGCCAAGCACTAGCCTTTATAAAGCAAAAACTACACCAAACATTTCATGGCCATGTTCCAGCTGCATTTAGCACAAGACGATCGACGGACCAGCAAGATTGTAGAAGAAAATCAAAGACCCACCGATACTCACACAAGGCACAGTTCTGCAGAGTCCTCCCTCTGGGCCCCAGTCAGATCTACTGAAGAGACAGCACTTGATATACTTGCAGGACAGACTCACTTTGTGCTGAGACAAGAAGAGGTCTGTGCGGTCATAAAGCAATAGGACTAATCCTCTAACTGTGCATAAAAATAGCTGCCATTTGTGTTCCAGGCGCAGAAGCATCTTCATGAAAACAGCGCTCTAAAAAGGGCCTGAGCGCTTGGAGAGTCAGGCCTGAAGGGGAATAGCCAAACCCCATGTTGTTTTGATTCCTCAACTTTTGAACAAATGCCTTTGCCTTAATCCATAAACTAAAAAACTTCTTTCCATTTTAGTGTGCCGTTTTTAAAAAGTATCTTCACATATGCTGATGAACATTCTCTGATCTATCCTGAATATTCTTGAATTCCTCTCTAGGACAAATGTCCTCTCTTTTCAAGGTCTTACCCCTATGTTTATAACTCTGTGGTATGGAAGAGCCCAGCAGTCCCCAGGGCCAAGAGAGCAGACAAACGGGGACAGCCCTTTGTTATGCTGCCTGGACTGTTGGCATGCCTGGCATTTCTTCACCCTGGGAGTTATTTGGCCAGGAAAACGCCAGTAGCAGGATGGTTATCTGTCTTCCTAGCTCTCTGCAAAGACTCTTAAGGCAGAAATGATGCCTGCTGGGAAAAGGCTGATGTCAGCTCTTAAGAGCACAGCTCCCTGCTTGGATAAGGAGGTCTTTGTTTTCGGCTGAACTGTGAAAATGAGAAAATGCCTCCAGCCTGACAAACAAGAAACCCACACAACACAGGTCAAGCCCATGACCTTTGTTTAAAGGTACCACACTTCATTAACAAAACACGTGCATGCAACACACAGATGTGCCTTGGATGTCACCTGGGAGGGGCCCTAAAATACCAGCTTCATTTCCACCCCTGGCAGGGCTGGCCCACTGCTCCAGCTCCAGCCCTAGGGCATCATCAACCTCGCATGAAGCCAATCTTACTTACCTCTCCCTGACATCACTCATCAGAGTTCTTCTCTCATTGATTTTGTCAAATAAACACACACCTGCTGTACGTTGGAGGGATTAAAACACAAACACACACACGTGCGCGCACACAACTGAACAATATCTCGGTTTCAGAGTCAGTTATTTATGTTAACTAAAATTAAGGCTATGAGACGTCCTCTTAAATCCCAAAACACCCGTGGGAGGAGTTATACGACATTGTATGAAAGTGCAGAAAAAGAGAATTGGGGGCTAAAATTTCCCAAGTTTGGATGATGCCAAGAAGGATGTGGGCGAAAAAAGAGAGAAGGCACATAGTTGGAGGGATCCTATTTTAAGAGTGTTTGATTTATAAAATCTGGATGGAGCAAGGGAGGGTCTTCGCATATTTAAGGCACATTTTTAAATGCTCCAGTGTGACTCTGTCAGACTAAGGCTACATCTGGCCTGGGCTACTAACTTATAACTGGGTCAGAGGTTTCCAACAAGAACATGATTCTAAAGCACTTTCCTGGCACAAGGGAACCTCCTTTGTTCTCATGAGGCTCTCACCTGCACAGAGACGCCACTTCCGCCTCTTCAGGGGAAGAACAACAGCTTCTTCCTCCCACCGTCCAGAAGGGAACCCTGGCTGAGCTGGGCAGACACGCTGCCCAGGACCCCTAAGCACTGATGGGCCTTCATCCCTTAGGCCACTGTGTCCCCTTCACTGCACCCTCACCAAGTCTCTGCCTGGCATCTCCCACGCATCTTCAACTCTGCTGAGACTGCTCACAGAGCAGATGGTCCCAACCACAAGGCCTTAAGGTCCTTTATCAAATGATCCACAGCAACTGGATACATACACTATTTAATATAAATGTAACACGGCTGTCATGCTCGTGAGCTCCAGGAACTGTCAGCCTGGGTTACCAAGCCAGCTCTGTTACCAACCAGCTAGCTTTGTGAACCCGAGCCTCGGTTTTACCACCTGCAAAAGAGGGAGAAACATAGTAGCCACATCACTGCGCTATGCCTGTGGAAGAGGTGAGATCCTGCCTGTGAAGCATCCCCACGGTGCTTGTGCTTGTACACGACAAGGCTCAATAAACAGCCAAGGTCACAAATAAGCCCTGATACAAAGGCTATCATGAGGCTGGGACTCTCCGCCAACCACTGTTTTTAGTGATGCAAAGTTCCATCTACCCTAGGGCTTGCGTAGATACAAACACTGCAGTAACATGCTCTGCCCATACATATGTGTTACTGTGTAACATATGTACTGTTTACCTTTCAAATCCCCAGCTGCTAATAGAGTCAAAGGATTAAAATAACACCAACTCTTCAATTTCCTCTAGGTCTGGGTTTTTAATTGAACCAGAGTTGAACAATATTGTGTTAGTTTCATGTATACAACAAAGTGATATACATACACACATACTCTTTTTCAAATCCTTTTCCATTATAGGTTATTATAAGATACTGAGTACAGTTCCCTGTGCTATACAGTAGGTCCTTGTTTATTTCATATGTAGTAACACCCCGTACCTCTAATTTATCCCTCTCTCAACCTCTCCCCTTTGGTAACCGTAAGTTTGTTTTCTATGCCTGTGAGTCTGTTTCTGTTTTGTAAATAGGCTCATTTGTATTATTTTTTAGATTCCACACATAAGAGATATCATATAGTATTTGTCTTTCTCTGATTTACTTCACTCAGTATGATAATCTCTAGCTCCATCCATGTTGCTGCAAATGGCGATATTTCATTCCTTTTTATGGCTGAGCAATATTCCACTGCATATATATACTACATCTTTTTTATCCATTCCTCTGTCATTTATGGACATTTAGGTTGTTTCCATATCTTGGCCACTGTAAATAGTGCTGTTGTGAACACTGGGGAGCATGTATCTTCTCGAATTTAGAGGTTTTGTCTTTTTGGGATATATGACCAGGGCTGCGTTTGCTGGATCATATGGTAATCCTAGTTTTAGTTTTTCAAGGAATCTCTACACTGTCTTCCTTGGGGGCTGCACCAATTTACATTCCCTCTGGATCTAGCTTTAAGTTGAAATGATGAATTGCTGCTTCTTCTTCTTTCATGGAGTTTGTGGAATAAGCAGTCCCTTGTTGGATGTCCATATACATTCGTAGTAAAGGCACTAATGAGGTCAAGGAATGGAGAATCAGCAAAGAGAGCATGATGATATGGCTGAGGATTATGTGTGTACTTCACAAACTAGGTACTTTCGAGCACCTGAGGTACCAGCTATACCATCAACCCCACTGGGGGAAAAAAAAACCCAGCAATAACCATGTTAGCCAGTAATCAATAGCTTTTTTTTTTTTTAATTTGTTTCTATTTTATGCTCAGCACTTGATTTCAAAGGCCTCCTCCAACCTTCTGTCAAGCTTCAAGAATTACTGGTTTTGAGTTTGTCCGTTTTTTCCCTCTTTTTCTGTTTACCCTTATGGAGTCAAGAGTAAAATAACCAAGGCCAAAGAAAAAAGAAAAGGAGTAAGACCAGTAAAGGGAAGGAGAAAGCAAAGGAGAAAGAAGAAGAGAAAGAGGAGGAACAGGAGTTCCTGTTGTGGCACAGTGGTTAACGAATCCGACTAAGGAAACATGAGGTTGTGTGTTTGATCCCTGGCCTCGCTCAGTGGGTCAAGGATCCAGCATTGCCGTGAGCTGTGGTGTAGGCCGGCGGCTACAGCTCTGATTAGACCCCTAGCCTGGGAAGCTCCATAAGCGGCAGGAAGCGGCCCTAAAAAGGCAAAAAAGACAAAAAAAAAAAAAGAAAAGAAAGAAGAGGAACAAAGAAAACAAAACAGAGGACCCAGAGCCTGGAGACCACACTCCAGGGAACCCAGAACTGGCGACACCAGACTTGACAAGAAACTGGACAGACGTGGCCACGGAAAAGACAGCAACAGGGGGCACATTTCCCACCAGGATGGGATTTCCAAGGAGTACACCACTGAGAGATGCCGGGCTTTCTTTCGCGGGGTCCTGCCTCTTTCAGCTTGGATGGTTAACCAGTCTGGTTAATGCTACAGCCAGTGACCATGGCTTTGATCTCAGTATGAGCACATGGGTTCTGCCCTGTTCTGAGGCCAAGGGCAACTACTTTGCAAACATGTATACCACAGATCAAAAAGAGGACGCCTCCTGCAACTGGGCCAGAGCTCAAAGAGCACATTCTCTGGATGGTGGGTCTAATTTTCAACTCAACACAGAAGGTATTTAGCACCTGCCCTGTGCCAGACACTGGCATGATCAAGTGACATCCTAAGAGTTCCCTGGTGGTATGGCAGATTAAGAACCCGGCGTTGTCATTGCAACAGCTAGGGCTGCTGCTGCAGCACAGGTTGGACCCCCTGGCCCAGGGAACTTCCACATGCTATAGGGTGGGCAAAAAGGAAAAACAAAGCGTCATCCTAAATATGTTATGTCCATCTTTAAGCTGCATGTAATCCTGTCTTAGGTTAGATACAGATGTGACATAAGCAAGTGATCACTGGTTTTGGTGTCACACACAGTAGTGTTGATCCCAGCTCCATCATCACTTTGGACACATTCCTCTCAATTCCTCTTCTCTTTCTTTCTTTCTTTTCTTTTTGTGAGGCCACACCTGCCGCATATGGAGGTCCCCAGGCTAGGGGTTGAATCGCATGTGTGGCCACCGGCCTACACCACAGCCATGCCAGATCTGAGCTGCATCTGCAACCTATACTGCAACTCGCGGCAACACCAGATCCTTAACCCACTGAGCGAGGATACAGATCGAACCTGCATCCTCATGGATACTAGCCAGGTTAGTTACCACTGAACCACAATGGGAATTCCTATCCTCCCAGTTTCTGCTTCTGAAGAACACACACACACACACACACACACACACACACACCCCTACACACCATCTTAAAGGGACACACTGATTGTCAGGGCTAATGAGATAACATATTTACAATGTGTGGCATGGTACCGGGATTTGGTACAAACTCAACATGTGTTCCCTCCCTCTCAGTGGTGATCGAGTGACCACGGCAGCTGCACACCATCATGCACACACAAAAGTGAAAACGGTTCATTTCTGAAAGTCATCTCTTCAGCACAGAGCTCTTACCATATTCTACCAGCTGAGCAGCCTAAAGTCTCAAAACCAGTATGAATTTAGCACGTTGTTGTACTGTATCAATTGTTAGCCTTCGAGTTTTAACTGCATTATAAATGTACAAGACGGTCTATTGCATTATTATTACAAAATGCTGGAAACTAAGAGTCCAAAGAAAGGAGACTGATGGGATGAACAGTGGCACCCACACAGGGCAGAGTGCTATGCAGCTGCAAACAGGGGTGAGGAACTGGCCTGAAGAGATTTCCATCATACGTTGTTGAATGAAAACACCTGAGCTCAAATGCCCACATGAAGTATGGCACCTCATGTGTAAGAAAGGAAGGGAACCAGAAAACATTCACTTATCTGCTTACTTTATCAAAAAGAAATACAAGGAATTCCCTGGTGTCTCACAGGGTTAAGGATCCAGCATTGTCATGGCTGTGGTGAGGGTTACTGTTTGGCAAAGGTTCGCTCCCTGGCCCAGAAACTTCCACAATGCCATGGGGGCAGCCAAAAAGAAAAAAAGAAAGTAAAAAAAAAAAAGACACACAAGAAGGATAATTGCCTTCAGGGAGGGGGAGGGTAGACAAAAGCCATGAAAGAGATAGGGAGGGAATAATACTTCTCTGGTACTTTTCAGTACAGTTTTGACTTTTTTCCTTGCTGTTTTATTGAGATATAATGGACAGACAATACTATTCCCCACTGAAAGGAACCACTGAAAGGAACCAGGGTCCCATGGAGAAATGGCTGATTCCAGGCGGGGGCTGGGAGGTCACACGATGAGCACCTGGTTCCCCAGACAATAAGACAGTACTCCAAAAGAGAGGGGCAGGGGCATGTAAGAAGGATGCATGAGTCACTTAACAGGGCTTCGTATTTGTCAAATCAGGGATGGCTACTTACTGAATAAAATAGGAATCTGTGAGTCCATATAGATGATAGAGGCAAGGGAGAGCTATTCCTCACCTGATCGTACTTGAATACCATGGTCATAGATAAAATTACTGACATTCCCGAGGGACAAATTCCACTCTACCCCTCACCTCATACCTTAATCCATTTTCTTTCTAAGTTGCAGATAGAGAACTTTTCAACTTCTAAATAAAACACGCATGTCCTTAACACCTTTCTTAGGGAACCAAAAAAACAAAACAGAAAAGCAACAAACAAAACAAACAACCCCCCTCTCCCACCCACATGCCAAAAAACCCTCAAGATCACTTTTTTTTTTTTTTTGCTTTTTAGGGCCACACCTGTGGCATATGGAGGTTCCCAGGCTAGGGGTCAAACTGGAGCTGCACCTGTGCCAGCCTACACCAGAGCCACAGCAATGCCAGATCCTTAACCCACTGAGCAAGGCCAGGGATTGAACCTGTGTCCTCCTGGAAACCCCTTCTCTCTTCCCCTCCTCCCCAAATCACGTCAGATGAACGGTAGTCATACCCTGCAGCTTCCTACCCTGGCTCAATCTCCCTATCCTGCTATTGGAAAATATCTCAGTAGGATGGTTATACATCAAATGCAGACAAAGCATGCATCTTTGAGACCTCCTCCATATGAATCTGTAATTTAACACAGAAAACTCCTTGGACATCTTAAATAAAAAGAAGGGGAGACATACTATAACTCAAGTAAGAAACAGTTCATCAAATCCAACAACCCAGTTATAAGCATACTGCCACACTGAAGAAGAGGTGCAGCATCTTTTAAATCTGCTGTGAGAAAAACAAACAACGGAGGTCTTGTCGCGGCACAGGGGAAACGATCTGACTAGGAACCATGAGGTTGCAAGTTCGATCCCTGGCCTTGCTCAGTGGGTTAAGGATCTGGCATTGCTGTGAGCTGTGGTGTAGGTCACAGATGTGGCTCGAGTCTGACGTTGCTCTGGCTGTGGTGCAGGCCAGCAGCTATAGCTGTGATTTGACCCCTAGCCTGGGAACTTCCCTGTGCCCCGAGAGTACGGCCCTCAAAAGCAAAAAGAAGAAGGGCTGCTATGAAACCAGTCATCTAATATTTAAAAAACACGTGAGGAAAGAAATAAAAAAAAGAAAACACACAGAAATATCAGTAATGTTACTGATATAAGGAACTACCCCACTGCCCGCCTTTCCTCTCCGGGTCAGGGAGTTGGCCCAGAGGGTGCTGTTGGTTCTATTTTTCTACACCTGTGCATGGTGACAGCAATTGCGAGTTGCTTGTGAACTTGATAATTCTATTACTTACACTTTAAATTATTTACAGTGACATCACAGATCCGTGCATCAAGGTCATATTCGTAATCACCCAGGGAGTTACAAAATCATTTTCTAAATGCTTTGACATTTTAATAATATTAATAATGATGAAAGCTCTGCTTACAATCTGCCAGGCACTGCGCTAAGCACTTACAATCGCCTGCAAGGAATGAACCACAATCACTCCCACTGAAAGATAAGGAAGCTGGGATTTGCACCCAGATTTTCTGACAAAAACTCACACTTTCAAATAGGACATTCACCATAACCATGCTCTTATCCACTGTTGTTACCAGTATCTGAATAATGCACTTATTAATAATAAAAAGTAATGACTATCATCAATTGAGTGTTGTATTGTGCCAAACTTCTGGCATAGTTCCATGCTACGGCCCTGAAGAGTTCTATACATGAACAATTGTCATTTAACAAAGGATGTGGGGCCTGGATAAATAAAGTGATTGTCCAAGGCCACACAGCTGGTTAGTGGCAGGAATAGGACTGCAACTAAGGGATGTCTGACTGCAAACAGAGTCACCTCCTCCTTCCTTCCTTTAAAAAAAAAAAAAAAAGAGGACCAAATGTCTCTTATTTGGGTTTGGGGAAAAGGAATGGGAAAGAGATTCCTAGTAACAAAAGAATGAACTCCAAACAGTTGGGTGTCCAGGATCTAAATTACGAGCCTCGCCTTGTTTGTGAGAGGTCATTGTTTTGCAGTGCTTGTTGCTGGATTCCTGATCGTAGCAAATTCCAGGGCTCCAGACTGCAGGCTCAGCCTCTGACTAACACTACAGTGATTTATTGAGGATAAATACCTCTGTCAGTGTGTCTTATGACTGCACACAACAGTCCAAGCGGGCTGGAATGCCTGCAATGCTGAGGGCCGCTGGCGCTGTCGGCCCCCTCTCACCGCGCAGGGCCTCCGCCTCCGCCAGTTTCACGTTCCTGCCAGAAACGGCAGCATCCTAGGAAGAACTGGGGAAGCTGAGCATCCTGAATGATCACTAAACAGTAATTCACGCAGGGGGAGGGGAAAGGAGCAGGGCCTTTGACCCAGACAGACAGCTATGCATTCAGTCAGAGTGATCCCCCCTCTGCCATGAGGCCAGGACTCTGATCACACCCACTGACCAGAGAGCCTGGTTGGTGCCACTAAGTCCTGCACACACGTGAAGAAGCACCCCACACCCTCTGCGAGGTGCATGTGTGAGAAATGCAACGGAGAAGTCACAACACTGCGCATGGACTCACACTGGTTTCCAAGTACAAGCATAAGGAGGTCGCACGGAGTCGGAGGCCTTCATGTCACAAATAAGAACACTGGAGTGCAGGGCGTTAGGCGTGGGTACCTCCCACCTAAGGGCTCCTCCTCATCCCAAACACAGGAAGCCATTTCTCCCACTCTGGGAAGGTTCAAGCATACACCGTGAACACACAAGGTGAGAACACACACTTGTTCACGGGTACAACTCGAGACTCCTGAGCAAGACACTTCACAGAGACAATGGCTCAGCTGCCGGCCGCCCCCTCCAATCACCCCACTCCCAACACCAACCTGCACATCAACACACACTCAATCTACCCTCCCAACAACCAGCATGAGTGGTACAGGCGGAAACAAGTAAGGTTTTCAGAAAAACGCCCCAAGACTCCTGCAAGAAAGTTAATGCCCACAGGGAACACACGCAAGTGGTGGCACAAGCTAGCTGGGAGGAGATAAGAGGCCATTGTTTCCCCAGTTACTCAAATCGGTTTAAAAGCCTAGTAGTGGGCATCCTTGCCTTCAGAGTTAGCCCCAAGTTGCAATCGAACAGCGGCCTCGCTTCAGAGACAGGGAACTTACAGGTGGGGGGCGAAGATGCGACTCATCTTGGAAGCATGGTCGCCCTCACAGTCCAGGTCGTCGTCCCCAGGCTCCACACTGAACTTCCTCTTGCTGGGACTGATGGGCGGGGGCCCCGTGCGGTGACCGGTGAGGGCCGAGGCCACAGGGAGGGTCTGCAGCCGGGGCTCCCCCCTGAGAGCAGCTTCACCTGCAAAAAGAGAGAGACTCGTGTCACGGAGCAGGAGCGACGCACCCAGCCCGGCCCCCGGCCCCCGGCGCCATGCCAAAGAGCTCCCAGTGGAAAGTTCTGGCACTGTGACGGGCTGCCTGCCATTCTCAAAACACGGCCGGGCCCATGGTGAGCTGCCAAGCATGAGACACTGTACATAAATGTGGTTTCCCAGCACAATCCTTCTTTTCTCCCCAGCTGGTATGGAGATGTAATTGACATACGACATTGTGTAAGTTTCAGGTGAACAACATATTGCAAAACATCACCACCACCGCTTAACACCTCCATCAAGTCACAGGAGCAAATTTTTAGGGCAGAGTTTAAAATAAAAAGTTGCAATAAAGTAAAACTGCAGGGAGAGGGAGTTTTGACCATAAACCATCTCAAAAGTTAATTTAAAACATGAAAGGTCTTTTGATTTGTAGGTATTCAACTCCATACATATAAGAAAATGACCTAACAGTGGGTTCATTAAATCACTAAACTCACTTTTCTTGCTTGTTACATTTTTATTATGTTTTGGATACCCCCTTTTTTTTAAGAATGAGGAAAATTTATGGGTTAATAGTTCACATATTTGCCCCCCCAAGTTAAAAAACACATTGTTTAATGAAAAACAAACATATTTTATTCTTACACTAAAAAAGGCATGTTAAAAATATTATGATTATGATCAGCACCAAGTTTCTGTGTAGAATTTGTCAGGAACTTAACGCACAGGTGCAGTTCTCAAAACATTTTCAAAGTTAGACACGTCAGCGATCACATTTCAATCTGATTCAACATCTTGGTGTTTTTCAGTTCTGTCTGAGACAGGCTTTGGGTAAAGCGATAACTTTGTGCTGCATTATGAATTAAAATAAGCCCAGCCTTTCACAAGAACGGTTATGTACTTTCTAAAACTTATAAACAAGAGTAAGTTACTTTAATAGAAAACTTCAAGCATACCAAGTCACATTGTGGGGCGAACCTAAGTTTTTCACGAATAATAACCCTTTTGTTGTGCTGTTTGTATTGGTCTCTGAGGCCTGACCAATTTTGTTTCCACTTGGTCACAATCTGAGGGTCCTATTAGGATACAGCTGACTTTGCCTGAGGCCTGTGGTACCTAAGAAAGGAAATCTTTGTTTGCTACACTAATTTTCATATCATTACAGATGTGTGGACCGTTTCAACAGCCATTTACTTCATGCATGTATGACAAATAAGATTTTGTTAGGGAGAGGAGTGAGGGAAAAGGACCCTTCTTAACGTTTACCAGGAAAAATAAAAATTTTGCCAATTTGGTCAGCAAGATATAAATGAGCAAGTATACAGTGACCCCCTAATACACCTCCAGTCAAGGTTTCTTTTAAGGATTCTGGCCCCATGGCGAACTGGAACTTTCCTTTTTTTTTTTTTTTTTTTTTTGCTTTTTAGGGTCCCTCCCAAGGCGCATGGAAGTTCCCAGGCTAGGGGTCGAAACGGAACTATAGCTGCCAGCCTATACTACAGCCAAGGCAGGATCCAAGCCAAGTCTGCAACCTACACCACAGCTCACGGCAATGTTGGATCCTTAACCCACTGAGCGAGACCAGGGATCGAACCCAAAACCTCATGGTTCCTAGTTGGATTCGTTTCCACTGCACCACGATGGGAACTCCTGGAACTTTCCATTTTAAATAAAATACCTTTAAAAAAAAAAGAAAAAGAAAAAACCCAGCCCTATGCTGGCCTGCTACACTCAGAAATTCAGTGGATTTTGGTTGACCTCTATTTTCTATTAAGTCATTTTTTGTTCTGACAAACAAATAGCAGCACTTATATTGATACCTTGATAAACGAGGAAATTTTTTTCCCATAGTCACCCCTCTGTCCTGACCTCTCCTTCCTCACAGAAAGGGGACAGGACATTTCCAATGGGGAAGGTGGCAGCCATGCTAACCTTTGGAGGAGCCCCGATAATATACCTGGGGGGACACAGCAACTGCAAGTGAAGCCTCCAGGAGGTACAGAGCCAGCACCCCCTCCCCCCCCAGGGTTTCTCCACATCCTGGCAGGAGACTCAGGGTGAGGAGTGCTCTATGTGGACCCCTGGGCTTTGGGAGCCATATTATCAGGTGCCAGATGTGTGGCAACAGCCATTACTATGGAAAACTGCCACCCACAGCAACATCACATCCCTTCCACAAAAGGAAGAGTCACTCGTCACCTGTGCAAAATCCTTGGGGTCGGCACAGCATTCCTGCCCCACCCCCAATTTCAATCCTTGGACAAGTTCTTGGGCTTGTTGGCATTTTAAGTTCATCCAGCAGAGCTATCACTTATCTTTGGGACCAAATTGCTGAGGTCTGACCAAGAACGTCCATAGCTATCTTTTGAAAAGTAGAGATGTGTCACCTGGGGAGTAAAGGACCCATGAAAGAACCAGGTGGTCAACCTCTCTGGGGGGGAGGCGTCCTTCAGATTTTATGAGTACAGGCATGCTGTTAGCACTGGGGGTCCTTATACGCACGGACTCCTTCATGTGACAGATGAGAAAACTGTGCCTCTAAACATGGAGTGACCTACTCAGGGCCATGGGGAAGCACGTTGACTACACCAAGAACCACGCCCTCTGCCAGTCAGACTAACTCCTCCTCCTAAACCCTGTGCAAGCCCCACCCACGGGACGGTCTATCAAGTTTTAAAAAAAGCTTCTAGAGAAGTGAGGTTATGCAGGCACTTGGATTCATCAGAGTCCTATTAAGCTCCAGCTCAGCTTTTAATCAGACTGTGTACATGTGAGTGTCTATTACACGCCGAAGGCTGTGGGAAGTGCTGTCAGAAAAACAAATGATGAAATTTATACAGACCCTGACCACAAGCATGGAAGGGAAAAAAATACACACCAAAAGGAACTTATCATGGGTGTACAAAAGACTTTGTTCTTTTGTACTAATGTAATCTAAATCTCACAAGGGCTTGGTAATTGAAAAAGGAGAAAAGATCTTTGTCAAGAACAAACTGGAGGAGGGAGAGTTGGACTGTCTGGGGAACCCAGTATTTTCGGTTTCTCCAGTTGGCTTAGCTACAATTGCCTATTTCACTTTTTTAAAACTCACAATTCTAACTAAAGAAGCTCAACTTTTAAAATGTACTTGGCCTTTTAAATGAAGATAATTTTCCGCAGGTATGTGTTACAGAAGAACAACGCCTAAGGGATACAAAAAAATTACTCAATTGCTGTCTTTGGTCATGGTGGCAGTTCTAGTATAAGGATCAAAAACAGTCCTTAAGGAGTTCCTACTCTGGCTCAGCAGGTTAAGAATCCAACATAGTGTCAGTAAAGATGCAGGTTTGATCCCTGGCCTCGATCACTGGGTTAAAGATCCAGCATGGCTGTGAGCTACAGCATAGATCACAGATGCAGCTTGAATCCTGTGTTGCTGTGGCTGTGGTGTAGGCTGGCATCTGCAACTCCAATTCGACCCCAGCCCAGGAACTTCCATATGCCACAGGTGTGACCATACAAAGAAAAAAAAAAAGTCTTTAAATACTTCTCCCAATTGAAGATGAACAAGGATTTCTTCATAAGAATCAGCATATATTAATTTCAGCCAAAAAAAAAAAAAAAGCTTAACAGAGAAAGAAAAAAGAAAACCACTTAGCCTTATATGATGTGCTATATAATGATTCTGGCAAAATATTTTAAGAAAACTCTGCTTTCAAAGTCAGAATGGAAAAGCAGGTGGGGGTATCTGACCCAGGAGTCTGTAGCCTTATTACAAAATCCTGTTCTTGCCGTATTTAAAAGAGTCCAAGACTCCTTATTTCCTACATTATAAAATAGCTAACACTGAAGCTTGTCTGTAATCAACTGGCACATGTTGATAGAACTTCTTCTTTCTTTGGGAACATGACACAATGGTTCATCTTAGCCTAGATCTGATACAGAAACTAACTGGAAGACCTTCAAAACAGCACCTGTCTCTCTAGGATTGGCTTCTTCATTTGTAACATTAAGTGGTTCGATGAGCTCATCTTGACTGCCTACCTTCGGCTCTCAAAGTCTGCATTCAACATAACGTTTATCTTCCAAGAATTGCTGGTCGAGAAATACTCAACTCTGATAGGACACACTTGACATGGTGGGAGAAAGAGTACCCTTATCTGACAATTTACCTGATAACTGAGGGAGATTCAGTTAAAAATCAAGCACCCTTCTCAGTCTCAGTGTCCTGGCTTCACTGACTTATATTCCAACACAAGAAAGTGGTCCTGAGTCAGCTGAAGCCTGGGATAAATGCAATTTGGTCCACAAAACGCAGACGTGGCTTTTATAGAGCTGGTTGGTGGAGGCCAAGGCCCTCAACATGGAAAAGAGGCAATGGATCCGGCTTCAGAGAGATGAGTGGATCCTACGATAAAGCAGAGGTCAGCACTGGAATGCAGGTCACCTCCCCGCCACAACACCTCCTCACTGACTCTGTAGGCCAAATGCCAGGCCAGGATTTGCGACTGCATTTAAGACTGTGGCATGACTCAGGAGAAATTAATCAAAATAATGGCATTTATTATCGTTCTATGGAGATTAGTCAGACAACACAAGGCTGAAATGACCATGTCTGTGTTTATGGGACAAGGAAAGGGACCATGATACTAAGGGGTATCTTGCTATAACTTTTGAGGATTACTCACAAAAATTCCTCTGCCTTGCCCAGGAGAGAGTTTTCTGCCACAATTTAAATCTTTGCCGAGTCCAAGATTTTATGTTCTACTCTTCTCCCCAGCCCTTCATTGTGTCTGAACCTAAATCAAAGAAAGAAAACCACAGCTTGGTCCCCCAAGTCAGCCACTCGGCTATGGGATACATCTCCTGTCTGACCACAGCCCACAGCAACCAGGCTGACATCACCCTGCTGGCTGGGGAGCACCTGATAAAACAAATGCACACTAACATTTCACAACCCATCTCGCATCTCACATGCTCATGACGTGCAGAGCAGCAGCCCCAGCGGCTGGGGCTTATTCATTTTCTTTCAAAGAATACCTCATTGTCTCAGGGACTAGCAGCTGGGGAGTCTAGAGGGAAGTCAACCTCCTTCACACAGTTCAACTTGTGGCTATCCCCATTCCCACTCTGCTCAACTTTTTTCTTTAAAAAGGAGGGCTGTTAGACAACATGATGAACCCCCGGCAAGCCAGCAGAGATAAAAGATGTGACGCAGTGTCTGCCAGCAGTACCAGGATGACATGCGACTCCACGACTCTGTAATGAGCCCCCTTTCCCATCCCCCCTCGGGGTGCAACACAAAGTACCTTTCCCACTATCACTTGAGACTCATGGCTCTAAACTTGCAGAGCCCAAGCGTATGTTTGGAGCTGAACCTCAGCCAAAGGTCACACTTGTCCAGTCAATCAGGGGTGAGAGTGGGGTCTATGCTAGACCTCTGACTGAGCTTGGCTGGAGCAGCACTCGTCTTTTCTTTAGAGCAACAGTGAGACTGTTGAGAAAAAGAGAGGAAGAAAAAGAAAAAAAACCACAACCTGTATGACTGCTAATAATAATTAAGGCTAACAACATCAGAGTAAAACATGGAGAGTTGAAAATACACCATTTTAATTAGAATTTCAACTACTCCAAACAATCCATGGACATTCACTTTGTCGAGCCTTCTTGTTCCTTGTATTAGTCTATTTTACCTTAAAAGCATTTAAAAATATGAGAAGTTATTCTGGGTTTTCCTGACTATAATCCTGTAAGGAAAGTGGGGAGGAATAACTCCCATCCTACAGCCAAGGAAATTAATGTTTCAGGATGGGTGAATAGCTCAAGTCACAAAGCTGATTAAGAGAAGGGCTGGAAGAAGAAAGCTGGCATTTAGATTTCCCAATTTTCAAAACCTTTCTAGCTGTGCAGGAGTGCTTCACAAGTTAAAGGAAAAGAAGTGGGAGGAAGACAACTGAAGGCAGGAAATGGGAGAAAGAGTCAAAAGGAATGAAGGGATAAAGGGTGAGGGCAGGAAGGGAGTCTTATGAGCTGAACTGTATCCCCCAAATTCCTATGTTTCAGTTTTAACCCAAATACTCAGAATGTGACTGTATGTGAGATAGGGTCAAATGGGTGGGCCCCAATACAATAAGAGGAGTGTTCTTTTTTTTTTTTTCTTTTTATGTTTGCACTCATGGCATATGGAAGTTCCCAAACTAGGAGTTGAATTGTAGCTGCAGCTGCTTGTCTACACCACAGCCACAGCAATGCCAGATCCAGGCCACATCTGCAACCTATGCCACAGCTTGCAGCAAGGCTGGACCCTTAACCCACTGAGCAAGGCCAGGGATCAAACCCACATCCCCATGGATACTAGTCAGGTCTTAATCTGCTGGGCCACAACAGGAACTCCCAAGACCAGTGTTTTTATAAGAGATTAGGATACGGACACAGACACACACAGACACACACAAACACACACAGAGGAAAGACCATGTGAACATGAAGACGGATATCTACAGGCCAAGGGGAGGCATCTCAGGAGAAAACAACCCTGATGGCACCTTGATCTCGAAGTCCAGCCTCCAGAACCATGAGAGAGTGGATGTCTGCTGTGTAGGCCCCCCAGCCTGGGGTACTCTGTTCCAGCAGCCCAAGCTAACTAACAAGCAAGGAAGGAGAGGATGGAAGAGTCAAGGACACGGCTGAAACATGGGTCTTATGCAAAGAATAAAGTGCTTCACTTTGGGACCAAATCGCTTCCACCACTTGGTCTATCCTGAGTAACCTAACCTAGTGGGATGAGCTGAGGTGGAAGCAATCTAACATCTGGAAGCCATGTCTGGATTAGAGCACATCTGCTCCCAGGAGGGGAGCAGAGCAATGGGCTGGCACAGAAAGCAAGTGAACTTCCTGACTCAGTACCAGGAAAAGTGTAGAGACTCAAGTTGTGCCTCAGCACAAGGACGAGAGACCAGGGATCTCTCTGAAAAGCACTGATAAATGGGAAGGTCTCAGAGACAGATGAGGGTCTCACCCAGATTGCACCCAGACAGTGCCAATGCTGCCAGTGTAAACAATCCCTAATGGTTTTAAACATCTGTAATTCTCTGAGGGCAAGAGGAAATGGGGTAAAAAAGTAATCCCAAAGAAATGGTAAGATGTCTACAATTCCCAATTTCCTTTCTATAGACACACATTAAGATAGTTTAGTAAACTAAAGAGAAAGGTTAATCTGATATTGAAAAGCACTAACAATATTTTAAAGTAAATTAAAAATTGTTATATTCAGAGTTCCCATTGTGGCTCAGTGGTTAATGAATCCGACTAGGAACCATAAGGTTGCGGGTTTGATCCCTGGCCTTGCTCAGTGGGTTATGGAACCGGTGTTGCCATGAGCTGTGGTGTAGGTTGCAGACGCAGCTTGGATCCCGCATTGCTATGGCTCTGGCGTAGGCCGGCAGCTACAGCTCCGATTAGACCCCTAGCCTGGGAACCTCCATATGCCGCAGGAAGCAGCCCTAGAAAAGGCAAAAAGACAAAAAAATAAAATAAAAAAAATTTAAAAAGTTATATTCACATCCATATGTTGCTATTCATTAAATTATCAAGTTCTATATCATTTAAAATAACTGTGTCGTGCTATGGGTCAAAAAAAAAAAAAGTCTATGCAATCTCACCCTATTGAATTCACTTTATAACTAAACTGTTTCTTCACAGATTATGTAGTACTAACCTGGGTGAAATGATCACAAAGTAAGAAGACTCAAAGTAATTTACTAAACATATCATCTATGGATATATAGCATCTCATCTTAAAGAAAAATTTAGGTACCTAATGGCAACATAATTAAATTGAAGATGCACAAATCTCAGTGTTAGGTTGTGTTGTGGATTCATAAGTCATAATTGGGGTTCATAAAGATTGAACACCTCTTTGCATCCTTGGTTTCCTGAAGCAGACCTAGGAAGCACATCAGCTTCTGTTCTAGGTCTTCTAAAGCCACAGCCTGCAGCTCTGATCAGAGCTTCAGGGGGTACAGAGTAAATCAGGGAATCTGAGTCTCAAAGAACAAGCCCTGCTTTTACTGTACTGTGTCTGCCTGGATATTGGGACATGGGTACAATGAGTCACACATCCTTACATGTCCGTCTGAGGCCCCAGCACTGACACGTGATCGTGAACTCCAAGGAGATAAGAGCATTTTAAGAACCTTGGATGTCAAGGGCAGAGAACCCTCCTTAATGGAAAAGACTTTCTAAGCCTGCCAGAAATTCTTTGCTGTGTTTACACACAAATCTACTTTTGCAACATGTTACTGTTAATAAGAAAGAGTAGAATTATGAAAGCAAAGTGTTTGCAGATGGTATTGGAATCAGGCGCTTTGCTGGAGGCTCAACTTTCTTTCTAGTAGAGTTTATAAATGCTTAGAAGGACTTGCTGAATGAGGCAAAGCAACGAGCCTGCACTAACTTCTTCAGTAGGAATGCCACCTCCTAGGGGATCCAGCAGCCATGAAGTAGAGGAATTAAGCAGGTGGGGAGTGCAGGAGATGGTCTCACCTCTTCAAAATATAAGTGGGTAAAAATAGCCAAAGAAACGCTCTCTTCCAGTCCTTTGGCATGAAGTAGGTTAAATATCTGAGGTAACAGGCTAGCATCTGCATTTTCTACACATTCTTTCATTGACAGGATACTGACTAGGCCAGGGGCCCTGAAAGCACTGAACCTTAGAATCAGTCACTGACCGTTGGAGGAGGGAAAAAAGAGAGTATTTGGGGAGCGGAAGGAGAGATTAGAAAATTAAACCTTCCCTCCTTTGACTTCCCCTAACACTGAATCTCTGGAGTGGACATCTCACAACTGGCTCCTTTCCGTAATTCTGGCATGTGGGCAGAGTGTGGCCCTGTAACTTATTTCCATGTCTTGACCACACCAGCCTGGAGCAGAGGAACGTGGTGGGCTTTGGAATCAGTGGTGTGATCCTCATCTCTCTCGAGCCTCTACTGCTTCAGCTACCTGGAGGGATTTGTGTGATTATCAGGGAAAACTCACAGGGAAGTCCCAGCCCTCAATAGGCCATTTATTACTACACTATCTGTTGAGTTCCATCCTTTGACAAACTCCCATTTAGAGGATGAGACAATGGGGACAAAGGACCATCTCCGCTGTTACTCCCACGGTTCACGAGAGGCGAGCACACATACAGTTTCCACCAGCAAATCAAAGATGGGACACAGGGCCAAGGAGCACGGGTCAGTGAGCCTTACATAACTGCTCCACAGGGAACAGCCGGTGATCTTGGGGCAGCTCCCTGACTTTCTGGGACTGTTTCCACCTGTGTGAAAGTGACCATGTGAATCCTCGCAGAGGCCCTGATCTAGTTCAAGGATCAAAGGGTGCGGGGTCAACTAGCACTCCTCCCCCATGCAGACTCTCCATTCCTTGGCTTCTTTCCAACACATTTCTCCCCAGGAGAAGGCCTTCAGAATTCCTCTGGACCCATTCGGTCATCTCCACTTTCAAAACCCAACCCAAAGGCAGCCGCCGCCTCCGCCCCTGCCCCAGGAGTGCCCTTTTTGATGCTGGTAGGTTGAGACCAAGGACAGAGCCTGCCCTTCTCCAGCTCCAAAACTACCAGAGTTCTCTTGAGGCACAGCAGGCGAAGGACCCAGCATTGTTGTTGCTGTGGTGCAGGTTTGATCCCCAAGGGCACGGCCATAGACACACAAAACCAACAACTACAGATTTTTGAGCAAAAACCATGATGTTTGCTACTGCCCATCGAGAGAGAAAGGCAATCTTGTTCTTTGCAGAATATCCTAGTCCAGACCCTAAGGAATAAGATGAGGCTCCCAGGAAATGATTCCAAATTCATATACAGAGTGGCATAGGGATGCCTGAAGGCCATGGACGGGCCAGACTCCCCCAAACACAAAATCTATCAGCTCCAAACCCCTGATGGAGTGAAAGCTGGCAGGGAGCTGGGACACGACAAACATCCATCCCAAGCCCAGTATCTCAGAGGGCCAGGCCTTTCTGCTGCCCCACAGAGAGGCAGAAACTCACTGCACTGTTACCTTTCACTGCTCAACAGGCTGGTATCAGACACCACAGAGTGAATTCTCCAAGGAGTAAAATAGGACACAAAGTTCAAAGAGTCCACAACACCAAGAGGGAAACAGCATTGAGAACTCAGGCATGTACATAATTCAAGCACCTCATCACTGTGAAGACTGGCCAAACCAGCAATTTAAAGCGAGATTGTGTAATCTTTATCACTGAAAGAGCCAAGTATCCAAGTACATAATTTTGCCTTTTCCAACTTTTCATTTCAAAAACAACATAAATCTACCGAAAAGTTGAATGAAAAGTGAACATCCCATCACTTTGATTCGTTTTGTCTACTTATTCACATATATACACTTTTTTTTTAACTAAAATTGCTATAACTTTTAAGGTAACTTGCAAACATAATTTTACACCCCAAATACTTCAAGTGTCTCCTACAAGGGAAGACACTCCTCTTCAGAGTCACCATATCCTCATCACACCCAAGAGAGGTAAAGCTGATATACCATTATTATCTAATATCCAATACAGATTCAAATTCCCCAAATGAACTATATATTTCCTTTTTCCTTTTAGGCTCACATGTGCCACATATGGAAGTTCCTGGACTAGAGGTGGAACTGGAGCTGCAACTGCAACCTACACTATAGCTCGTGCCTACACCAGATCCTTAACCCACTGTGCCAGGCCAGGGATGGAACCCGCATCCTCAGGGACACTATGTCAGGTTCTTAACCCACTAAGCCACAATGGGAACTCCACTATATCTTTTATTTGGGGGGGTAGTGTTGGCAAGGGCAGGAGGCGGGGGCAGGATCCAGGAACCAATCAAGAATCACACAATGGGTCCTAAAAGAACTTCTGTTTTTCTTCCTCTTTCATGACACTGATGCATTTAAATGATCTAGATGAATTAACTGTCCTATAACTTTTGGTGATCTGATCATTTCATCATGATTAGATCCAAGGTGAACATTTTTGGCAAGAAAGTGAGAGTGGTGAGGCACAGATCAAATGGGATCGAAGGCATAGCATCAGAGGCACCTGAGGCCACTTTGTCCTATTGCTGGTGACACTAAGCTCGCCTGAGGTAATGCCCACAGAATTTCTCTATCATAAGAAACTAACCTTCTCCCTTCCAGAGTAAAAATACAGTAGTGAGCATCTTGTCACACTCACTCAATCTCTTGCTCATTTATTGAGCATCTTTCATTTGCTCTATAAGAGACTGGAGAGTTAGGGTAGATAAAACAGGGCATCCCCTGATTACAAATCAGCACACATCTGATATAGGACAGAGCATTTTTACATCAAAGACAGTGAAAGAAAAAGATAAGGAAACACCCAACATGATCAGGGACTGGCCTGTATGTTTCCTGGAACACATATAGCAGGCACTCAAAAAACACCTGCTGCGTTAGGGACTTGTATAGGTCAGGCACATAAAAGCTATTGGTACTAAGTTCATCCTTCCAATTATCCCTTCTCACATCACTTCATGCCTTGGAAGAGAGTCCTTCACACGAGATTGGGTGCGTTCAGGGTGGTATGGCCGTAGGCGGGAAGAGAGTCCTTCAACATGGTCGTCCAGCCTCCCACCATCAAGAGTTTTAAGCCCCTGATTGAGATTGTTGAAACCAAGTCTGCAAGTTCTCAACCTAGTGGTTGAGACCTCCACGGCCCATTCCTCCAGCCGTACCCCTCTCCTTCCCATCTTCGCTATTCCCCATGCTGTTCACTCAGGCTGGGATTTTGCACTTCCATCTTCCCACCACCTGGCACATCCAGGGGGCAAACCCTGGTGCATCATCCTTTGCTCTGAGAGCAACCACACAACCACACAAGCTCTCTTCCTGAGACGGTCCTTGTCCCAACCTGACTGTTAATAGAAATGTGCATCCCTGCTGGATCCCCCTGGAAATCAACCTTATTTTAAAGGCAGATTGCTAATTGTTGAATCTAGGCCTACCTAAAGAAAGTGTGGGATTCAGAAATGGCAGAAGAAAAGCAGGGACGTGGTTCATTCAAAAGCATTTTGGTGCCCGATATGTCTGCAGCACTATGCTTGGCCCTAAGGAAAACCCAAAGATGGCTGAGATCTGGTATCTACCTTGAGAAGCTGCAGTGCTAATAGGAGTAGTAGGTCACTGAGATAAGTAATTATAAGGGAGAATGTAAATGCCAAAGCAGAAGAGTTGTTCTTTACACATAAAATTGTCCCTCCTTCCAAATAAATAAATAATTTTTTAAAAGATGCTCTTTAGGTTCCCTCCTTCATTGTTGGTGGGAATGCAAATTGGTACAACCACTATGGAAAACAGTATGGAGCTACCTCAGAAAACTAAATACAGAACTACCATATGACCCAGCAATCCCACTCCTGGGCATATACCAGAAAAAGCTTTCATTGAAAACTATACATGAACCTCTATGTTCACTGCAGCACTATGCACAATAGCCAAGACATGGAAACAACCTAAATGTCCATCGACAGATGAATGGATTAAGAAGATGTGGTACATGTGCACAATGGAATACTATGCAGCCACAAAGAACAAAATAATGCTATTTGCAGCAACATGGATGGAACTAGAGACTCTTATACTAAGTGAAGTAAGTCAGAAAGGGAAAAACAAATACCATATGATATATCATATCTGGAATCTAATATATGGCACAAATGAACCTGTCTACAGAAAAGAAACAAACTCATGGACTTGGAGAACAGACGTGTGGTTGCCGAGGGGGAGGGGGAGGGGGAGGGAATGAGATGGACTGGGAGTTCGGGGTTAGTAGATTCAAACTATTGCATCTGGAGTGGATAAGCAATGAGATCGTGCTGTATAGCACGGGGAACTACATTTAGTCACTTGTGATGGAACATGATGGAGGATAATGTGAAAAAAAAGAACATATATACATGTGTATGTGTGTATATGACTGGTCACTTTGCTATGCAGCAAAAATTGACAGAACATTGTAAATCAACTATAATAAAAAAAATTAAAATCTTGAAAAAAAACCCCACAAAAATAAATAAAAAGATGCTCTTTAAATGGGTGAATTATACGGTATATGAATCATACTTCAATAAAGCTGTGGCACACCAAAAAAAAAAAAAATCACTGAGGACCCCAAAGAACTTCTCACATAGGTTTGATACCTGTCAATGGTTACCATGCTAGGGATTAAAACGGAGAACGTTTTCAAATATCTAAAGATTAATTTAAAGATAAAAATAAACTCATTACATGGGCGGGACTAGCTATGGACATTTTATATGAGGAAGACATCACTCCTAGCTCTAATAATCTAATCAGGGCTGGAATCTGAAAATCAGGCAGGATTTGAACACTTGGAAATGGTGGGGAAGTGCAGGGCAGATGGGAAGAGCTATACGAGCAAGGGCAAGCAGCAAGGACGGCGTTGTGTGGGCATGAGATCCATCTCACTAGAACAAAGGGCCCATTTCAGAATTTAGGCCAGACGGACTGATGTGTCTGATAATAAGAGACTGTGAGCCCAGGCAACGAGTTCAGAGCTGATGGTGGACAAGAGGCGGAGCCACTGTGATGCTGACACCACTGGAGAGGAACGCAGAGAAGGGGTCTGATGACGAGCTGGGATGGGAGATGTTCAGATGGGCAGACCTGGCCCAGAGGACAGGGCAGGGATGCACGTGGGGGTGGGAGGGGACCAATGTTCACACCCGTGAGTGGGAGAAGAGGTCGGTCAAAGAGACACCTTAAGGGACAATGAGAGAAGTGGACAAGTGTTTCAGCTTGTGCTTTCACCCGACCCTTTCAAAACAGGCCACTCTCATCTTCCGCCTAATCACTCCCTCAGTACTTCCGCTGTTCTTCTCTGTAAACTGAGAGACTATGAATTCAAAGAGGCAGAAAGCTACACTTTTTTTCCGGTTTACCAATATATAAGAAGGAAAACAAAGATTGAATTAGCAGTATATTGGGAGTTTGGGGTTGGGAGATGCAAACTATTCCATTTAGAATGGTTAAACAATGAGGTCCTGTAGTACAGCACACGGAACTATATCCAATCTCTTATGATAGAACATGATAAGAGACAATATGAGAAAAAGAATATATATATATACACACACACATATACATATATACACACACACAACTGGTCCCTTTGCTGTACAGTAGAAATTGACAGAACATTGTAAATCAACCGTACTTTAATAAAAAAAAAAATTTTTTTTAAAGAATTAGCAGGAGTTCCCGTCATGGCTCAGCAAAAATGAATCTGACTAGTATCCATGAGGACACAGGTTCGATCCCTGGACTCACTCAGTGGTTTAAGGATCCAGCATTGCCATGAGCTGTGGTGTAGGTCACAGATGCAGCTCAGATCTGACGCTGCTGTGGCTGTGGTGTAGGCTGGCAGCTACAGCTCCACCTTGACCCCCTGGCCTGGGAACCTCCATATGCTGCGGGTGTGGCCCTAAAAAGACAAAATGAAAAAGAAAAAAGAATTAACAGTATAACTCCGTATGTTAAATTCCACAGTTTGGTACTAACAAAGTTTAATTAACCTTCTACATCCATATTTTCATTACCTTCCCTGGACCCTTTTAACATTCTAAGATGATATTTATCACTGGAGAAAAAAAACTTACACCAAATTTTCTGTAAAGTAAAGCAATACATTGAAGTTTCCCTGCAGCACAGTGGGTTAAGTATCATTGTTGTCACTGCAATGGCTTGGGTCACTGCTGTGGTGCAGGTGACCTGGGAACTTCTACAAGCCTTGGGTACTGTCAAAAAAAATTTTAATAACCATCAAAAAAGGTAAAATAATATAGATATCTATTGTTTTAGTGGCAGTGGTTGTGCTATGAACTTCCACTTATTCAGGATTAATCAACACTTATTCAAGGGGTAATTTTCTAGGTAACACCTGAGTTGTGAAGAACAGCAAACACCTCAAATAATAATATTTTATATTATTTATATTTATAAAAGTTGAGAACAGTGATTTAAAACACACTCAAATGAAACTTACCCTATGTTAAAATAAACCAATACTAAAAAATTATAACATGCCATCATTTATTAAATTGATGTCCAAGCTAATACATAGTTACGCTGTTTTTTTGGCTTTTTTTTTCATAGTGTACAACATATTTTGAGGTCCTTTTACAATTTTTTTTTTTTTGTCTTTTTGCCTTTTCCAGGGCCGCTTCCCGCGGCATATGGAGGTTCCCAGGCTAGGGGTCGAATCCGAGCTGTAGTCACCGGCCTATGCCAGAGCCACAGCAATGCGGGATCTGAGCTGCGTCTGCAACCTACACCATAGCTCACGGCAAGGTCGGATCCTTAACCCACTGAGCAAGGCCAGGGATTGAACCGGCAACCTCATGATTCCTAGTCAGATTCATTAACTACTGCACCATGACGGGAACTCCTACAAATTTTATTTCAATAATTATAGTTTGCATAAGCTATTATTAAAAGCTGTTTGCATCCTCCAACATAAAAGTAAGAGACTACTGAAAGTGAAGTCTGAAGTACACTGATCAGATTGAGACAGCACTAAAACTTTCATTGGAGACTTACCGGTAAGGCAAACAGCTAATTTCATATAGACATATGAATATTTAATATCAAACATAATTTTATTTCATTAAGAAAAATGCACAGCCATAGTGTGCAGCCTAACCAAAGACTATGGGACTCTGTGAGTTGCCTTTTAAAGGGACAATGGCAGGTCTGTCACTCAGATTTCTGAAGTAATTGGAAGTCTTTAAGATTTCCTTATAACATCTTATAAGATCCTTGTAAAAATTATATCCAACCAAGGAGAACTTTTTGTATCCTCCCCAAGTTCCAAGAAAAGAGGCTGTTAGGTAATAAACAAAAAAGTCCTAAAAGTTAATCTGAAAACAAACACACCACGAGCATGCTGAATTTAATGTGTTTCCAAAACCTGAACCCCCCCACATGCTGCTGAGTGGACTGGGGAGGGTGGGGGTGGGGTTCCCCCACATGAAACAACCCTCAAATGTCAGGGGAGGGGGTGCTGCCAACATCTTCCTTCTAGTTCTAGCTCTCCACCCCACCCCCATCTGTCCTTTGAAGTTTACATTATCCAGAGAGCAAATTTTATCAATGAGAGGCCAAGGAGGGCTGGCTCCCTCTGGCATATTGACTTAAGATAGCAAGGTCAAACAACCACTGTGCTCATAAAAGCTGGGGCCTCTGGGGCCAACTTCAGGACTCTCCTCACCTCCAAGTGACTCATTAGGGAACCAAAGAAAGAGGAAAATGGAGCTGATCAAAGGCTGGGCTGTCCTTAAGTGAAAATGAAGGAAGATGAAAGGCTTGCCCTCCACTTCAAAGGTGCAGCTGAACTCAGGTGCACAAACGGCAAGAGGTAGGCAGCCTGCAAGGGACTGGGTGGCCTTTGGAGGGCCCCAGGGAGCAGGTCACACAAGGTATAAAGGCAAACTCGGATGTTTTCGTCTTCCGGGGGCAGGGGAGGGGCGTACGTAGCCCCCGAGTATCAAGCGGGGTACATCAGGTCTACACTTGCAAAAATGAAAATGAACAAGGTAAGGAGGTTCAAGGACAGGGGAAGGAGGTAGCACCTCTGAAACAGGGTGCAATTATATTTAAACAATTTTCCCTTATGCCCTGGGGTGTGTCCTGAAACAAATCTTCCTTCTGAGTGGTCTTGGGCGTAGCAGGAAGTCTCCTTCCCCCAGGAGGCTCAGTGCATCGAGACAGAACAGCCCCCAGACTTGCTTAGGTTCCTGGGTGGGAGCAGAGTCGGTCCAGGGTCAGGATGGGGCTGCGGACAAAAAGCAGAGAAACTCGGCCCCTTTATGATTCCAAAACCGTGCCCTCGTCTTACCCCATCTGCTCCCTCAGCCCACACCCAGCACCTGGGCAGGCAACAAAGATCTTGTGTTCTAAGGAGCCCTAAGGTCACTGGGTCAAATCCCTTTCCTCAGCCTCCCCAGAATGACTATTGAAAAGAGATGAGGAGTTCCTGTCGTGGCGCAGTGGTTAACGAATCCGACTAGGAACCATGAGGTTTCAGGTTCGATCCCTGCCCTTGCTCAGTGGGTTAATGATCTGGCGTTGCCGTGAGCTGTGGTGTAGGTTGCAGACGCGGCTCAGATCCCGCGTTGCTGTGGCTCTGGCGTAGGCCAGTGGCTGCAGCTCCGATTCGACCCCTAGCCTGGGAACCTCCATATGCTGCGGGAGCGGCCCAAAGAAATAGCAAAAAAAGACAAAAAAAAAAAAAGAAAAGAGGTGAATGTGAACCCTGCACCCACCCTCTTCATCGAAGAGAACAACCTTATCTGTGCAGCTGTGGCCACGCTGCAGGCTTTTCAGGGACTGTACAGGATTCCCTCCTGTGATTTGCTGTTAGTAAAGGCTGTGTGTGCTGGTGCTGAGGAAGCAGGGGAGGGGGCCAACCCCTCTGCCTGAAATGAATAATCAGGATGATAGATAACATTTAGGAGCATTTACTTGGGGCCAAGAGGTTTTCCAAAAGCTTTATGTACATGAATTTCATGTCCTCTTCCTAATTACCCATACAGTAGGCACCATGACTACTAGTCTTAATCTACAGGGAAGAAAAATGGAAGCAAAACGTGGCTTAGCAACTTGACCAAGGTCACAGGCCTTTGGAGAGGCTTAATGGTGCTGGGTCTTGAAGGATGAGCAGGAGTTTGCCAGTAGGTACAGAGTGGTGGGAAACAGCAATGGCAGCCCTGAGCCCGAGGGGTGTACACGGCATGGTGAAAGCACAGCAAGGGGACAAGGCAGAGGAGAGAAAGCCCCACGGACAGTGGTGTTTGGGGGCATCTTGCGCTTTGGCTGACCCAAGGCTCGAGCACCTCTAAGGCTCCCTCAAAGTGATCACCAGGGGATCAGGCAGTCAAGTCCATGAGCCCTCCCTCTGCGCACTTCCAATGCGACTACCCCCATGGCAGCTGTCCTGCAGGGAAGTTCTGGAGTAGCCTCTGCCACGGGGCCACGCCAAAGAATCTGGACTTCACTCTGCAGGCCGAGGGGAGCGAACGGCCGGGGCTCAAGCTGGAAAGCAACACACCCGGACATGTGGCTACCTGTGCATGTGACTGCTCCGCAGAACCCCATCCCTCTTCTCCACACTCCCAGGATCCAAACACTCAACCCCAACACACACCAAGTATTTTCTGTAAAGATGACCTGAATTTACTGCATGCACAACGCCCATCATAAAGAAAGCATGACGCTAGGCTGTCAGGTCCTTCAGCAGAGCCGATCGTGTTCAGCACAGAAGGTCCCATAACCCAAGACACAAGTCCTAGCACTCAGACCTCCGCTGAATGGACCACCTTACACCGTAGACCATGATCAAGCTAACTAATACTTTATAAAATATTTTCAAGTGAGCAAAGGCTCACGTGAAACATACAACTTTGCTCAGAATCAAAGGAATGGAGTAATAGTAATAAACAATGTTCTCCACTTCAAATCTCCAAGTTTCACAAAAGCTTTATTGAGATATAATTCATATAAATTATGTGAATTCACCCTTTTAAAGTGCCCAATTTGAACGTAAATTGGTACAGCCACTATGGAAAACAGTATGAAGGTTCCTCAAAACAAAAACCAAACAAACAAACATAAAAAAACAGAGCCACCATATGATCCAGCAATCTCACTCTCGGGCATATATCTGGACAAAACTATAATTTGAAAAGATGCATGTACCCCAATGTTCACAAAAACACTATTTACAATAGCCAAGACATGGAAGTAACCTAAATGTCCATCAACAGAGAAATGGACAAATAAGATGTGGTATATATATACAATGGAAGATTACTCAGCCATAAAAAAGAATGAAATAATGCCATTTGCAGCAACATGGGTGGACCTAGAAATTCTCATACTAAGCAAAGTAGGTCAAAAAGAGAAGGACAAATACCATATGAACATCACTTACATATGGAATCTAAACTATGACACAAATGAACCTATCTACAAAACAGAAATAGACTCAGACATAGAGAGCAGACTTTTTGTGATTGCCAAGGGGGAGAGGGGGTTGGGAAGGGATAGACTGGGTATGGGATTAGTACATGCAAACTATTACATACAAAATGGATAATAACAAGGTCCTATTGTATAGCACAGGGAACTATATACAATATCCTGTAATAAATAATAATGGAAAAGAATCTTAAAAAGAATGTATATATGTACAATTGATCCACTATGCTGTACAGCAAAAATTAACACAACATTGTAAATCAACTATAATTCAATAACATTTTTTAAAAGTTAAACAATATTTTTAAAAGTGTCAGTTCAGTGTATTTTGGTGCATTCACAGGGCTGTGCAGCAATCACCACCATCTGAGGTGCAACAGTTCATAGCCCCCCTCCCAGAAAGAAACACACAGTCCTTAGCCATCATGCCCACAGTGCCACCTCTCCAGTCTCTGGCGGCTGTTAGCCTACTGTCTCTACAGGTTTGCCTGTTCCGGACATTTCCTATAAATGACATCACATGTGTGGTCTGCTGCATCAGGCTTCTGTCCCTCAGCAGAATGTTTTCCAGGTCTATCCGTCTCATAATATATGATAGCACATTTGTTTTCACAGCCAAGTAATACTCCACTGTGTGGGATATAGCACATTCTGTTTATATATTTGCCAGGTGATATACATCTGGATCAAGTCTACCTTTCTGCTATTATGACTAATGCTGCTGTGGGTGTCTGTGGACAGATTTTTGTGAAGCTCTGTTTTCTTTTCTCTTGGGTATACACTTAGGAATGGAACTGCTGGGTCAAATGGCAACTCTGTTTAATATTTTGAAGAAGTGCCAAATGGTGTTCCAAAGGGGTTTGCACCATTTTAAATTCCTACCAGTCACAGGAGTTCCTGTTGTGGCATAGCAGTAATGAACCTGACTGGTATCCACGAGGATGCAGGTTCCAATCTTGGCTTCATTCAGTGGGTTAAGGATCCGGTATAGCCATGAGCCATGGTGTAGGTCACAGACACGGATCGGATCCCGTGTTGCTGGGGATGTGGTGTAGGCTGGCAGCTTCTGCTCCAAATTGACCCTGAGCCTGGGAACTTCCATATGCCGCAGGTGTGGCCCTAAAAAAAAAAAAAAGCCAAAAAAAAAGAAGATTTCCTACCAGTCACATGGGAGGGTTCCATTTTCTCCAGATCTTCACCAACACTTGTCACTGTCTTGTTTATTTTGGCCATTTCTGTGGGTATGAAGTTGCATCTCACTATAGTTTTAATGTGAAATTTCCTACTGACTAATGATGTTTCATGTGCCTATTGGCCATTTGTATACCTTCCTTGATAAGTGTTTGTTCAAGTCCTTTTTTCATTTTTTAACCGAGTCACCCATCTTTGTCTTGTTGAGGTTTAAGAGTCTTTTAATATATTTTAGATACAAGTCCCCTATCAGATACTTGACTTGTAAAAATGTCCTCATATTCTGTGGTCCTCCTCCTGTTTTTTTAATTCACATCTACTTTTACAGTTATCTTTGGCCTTCAGGCACAGGCACAAAAATTTGACCCTTACTCTTACCTCTTTTACAAGGCATGAGCATTTTATTACAATACCTTTTATCTTAAAAGCCACTATCTTTCCATCCTGTTTCTTGAGAGGCCATCCCACGCAGAATGAGGTCCCAGCCATTGCTAAATACCCACCACAGACACTCAGGTAGCAAACTCCTAAATAGTAAATAACAGTGACATTCAGCATAGACACTCTAGCATTTCAGAAATTCAATCCGTCTCACAAAGCCTTCTTTTAATGGTTTAACAAAATAAAGACATACAATGTCACACTACTAATAGATTTAAAAACCTTCATGTGTTTGGCCAACCCATTTTCTTTAAAACCATGCTGACAATAATCATTAAAACTGTTCCCATGCTAGAATGCTTCTAAATTGTTTTAGCCTTGACACAAGGTCAATGGGAATTACACTAATGAAGAAATAAAGCAATACCGAAACATTTTAATTTGGGGTCCTCCAGACTATATTAACTTCTAGCAAATTAAATGGATGAGTGGTTTGCAACCATGGACGCTTGTATTTCACTATTAGGTCTCCAGGCTTCTTGTTCTCTCCATGCCATTAACCTTTAGGGTCCAGCTCTTTGTCCATCTCACTTCAACCATGCTTTCTAGGGATTACAAAATCAGTAATTCCACGGCACAATGTGGCACAAACCCAGTCAAATCCCAGAGACAGATGTGAGCTCATGTAATTGAGAGGTTTTTCCATCTGTTCTGCTGAAAGACTGAGGCCGGAAAGACTCCTGCAATGTCTTTCTCACACCCATTCAGAGATGTTCAGGCTTCGATGGCCCATTTAACTGAAGTATTGGGTATTTCAGCAAAGAGCTCAAATGGATAATGTTTCAACCTTCCACGGTGAAGGTGGATGGACACTGATGGAGGATTCTGACATTAGATCTGTTATGAATCCCGAAGATGGCTGAAAGCCCAGAGGTGATGATCCGAGAAGGAGAAAGTGACATCACCTCATTCACGCCCAAACTCTTGCTTCCACATTAACCCCCACATGGTCAGGGTACCGCACAAAGACAGCTGACCATCTACTGGGCTGCTGCCAAGGCACTGGAGACTTGCTGGAGGGAGCACAAGAAGAGATCTATGAAGCAGAAGTGGCAAAGGATCTTATTTTAGTTAGGAGTTAAAAATAGGCATTAGATGCTCAAGAGAAATTATTTCTTTATCTCAGGATTTTCCGTAAGAGACCAATGCTAAATATGCATCAGGTAAAACCAACATCATGTGACAAATGGATTCCTGCAAATTCAAGAGTAAATCAACTTTGGTTAAGTCAGATAATGACCTACCCAACTCCTACTTAAAAAGTTGAATTGGTTTTCAGTTTATTTTCATCAGTCTGGGGAAATGTTCCTTATTATCTCTCATTCAGCTGCTCCAATTCATCATTTAGTACAATGTTTTTCAAAGTGTGGTCCCTGGACCACCTATATCTGAATCACTTGAGATGCTTATTTAAAATGCATACTCCTAAGTGTTCCTTTGTGGCACAGCAGGTTAAGGATCCAGTGTTGTCGCTTCAGCAGCTAGGGTTGCTGCTCTGGGGCAGGTTTGGCCCCTGGCCCAGGAACTTCTGAATGCCACAGGTGCAGCAAACAAACAAAAACTGAACAATACTGTCATCAACCAATATGATGACCAATCTGTCTGAAGGTGTCTGGACAGCGGTGTGGCTGGTAGAATGGAGAATGGTGACAGTGACTGGTTAGGATATGCCTGAAAGTCCAGGTCCAGAGAGCAAGACTGCGGCCGTCCTGGTTCCTCCAGCCCACAGTAACAGGTCAAAAAGCTCAAAACCACCTTCAGCAGGCCCTGTTTTCAAACAACAATGCACTTCTCTAAAGCTTTTTTTTGGCCACACCCATGACCTGCACAAGTTCCCAAGTCAGAGACTGACCCCGTGCCCCAGCAGTGACACGCTGAATCCTCAACCCGCTGAGCCACCAGGAAGCTCCATCTCACTATTTTAAATGGTCACCTCTTTATCGAGGTCAGAACCTTAGGGAGGGGACCTTCATTGGTGCCTCAGTTTCCCTGTAAGGGACAAGGCTATTGCATCTGTTGCCTTGTATTCCCTGTGATGCATTTACCGCCATGTACTTCCTACATGTCTTTAGCCTAATGAAACAACTCATGCCCCCAAAAGCTTTGAATCAAGACAATCAATAAAAGCTCTGCAGATGGAGTCCATGACTACCCATTTGTACATTTCTGCACATCCAAAAATGTGAGAGGGGCAGGGAAGGGAGGCGAGAGGAACGTGCACGCAGAGGGCAGACGCTAGTCTCAACTTGCCAAGCAGGAGGCTACAAGCAACCCCCGCTGGGTCCTCAGGATTCAGCAGAGGCCACAAAGCCTGCAGATCCCTTTGAGAGGCCTCAGAAGGCAAAAGCCCGTGTAAGTGCTGTCAGGACAGAGATCAAAATGCCCTTTGGTGGATCCGCCTGGTCAGGCAGCTTGTTTCACTCTGGGAATATTTGTAAAAGAAGGAATGACATAATTTACAAAGAATCACATGCTACCTTCTCAAGGTTGGTGGCCAAACACTCACAAGTGCCAGAGGCTTCTTTTGTCCCAGATCACTTTTCAAACGCACCTCATGAAGGGACTTGTGCTGGGGCAGCACATTTCTTTTATCCTATGAGCAGGCCTCCTCAATAGGACCGCGGGCATTTGCCGGTGGATCTTATCAGACCCCGTGACAACTGAGAGCAGAACCACAGAACACGTAGTTGAGAATCCATTACAGTTTAGGTTGCCTGACATTTGGTTTTAAAGTCTCTGAAAGTGCGAAGATCTGCTTTCTATCCTATCTATCTATCTACCTATCTACCTACCTATCCAGATAAGTAGATATAGCTGTAGATATATTTTTAAACTTGGTACATAATAGAAATGTTTTAAATATAGGTATATATGTATCGATAGACACCCACGTAAAATTAGAGATCTAACCTGGTGGCCTAGCAGGTTAAGGGTCCAGTGTTGTCCCTGATGTGGCTCTGGTCACTGCTGTGGCATGGGTTCAACCCCTGGCCCAGGAATGTCCACATGTTGCAGACGTGGCCCAAAAGATAAAAGAAATAAAATAGAAAATGCCATTTCACTGACACACACAAACACACACACACAGATGTATATATATAAATCACCACACCTAAAGTGCAAATAACTTGCAAACATGGAATCTACCACCTTCCTATATAGCCACTGCTCTTACAATACCTAAGTGAGCAAAGCTGAAGTAGAATAAGTTCAAAGGCAGAGACTGTCAGTCCACCTGTGAGCAGAAATTATCACTCAGACATTGAAAATAAACCATACTACTGTTCCAGGGGGTTATATTGCAGGACTGGGACCATATTTTGCTGGGCTTCATGCAAACAAATGGCAGCTCTTTCTCCTGTTTTTTTTTGTAACTGAAGAAGACATTGTAGTCTATGTAACTTCTCAGCCCAAACCATATCTAAGAGCTATTACTGCTTCTTAAAAAACCTTTCTTTTGGATAAATAAAATGTGGTATAGCCAACATTCAGCCATAAATAGTAACGAAGTATTGACATCTGCAACAACATGAGTGAGCTTTTCATTACACAAAGTTCAAGAAGCCAGCCACAGAAGACCATGTATATGAAATGTGCAGAACATGTAAATTTGGAGAGACAGAAAGTAAGCTGGTAGTTACCAGGGCTTGGGAGGAAGAGAAGGAATGTGGAAGGACCGCAAACAGGTACAAGATTTCTTCTGAGGGGAATTAAAATGTTCTAAACTCAGATCATGGTAATGGTAGAACAATTCTATGAATATAGCAAAAACCACTGAATTGTGCAATTTTTTTTTTTTTTTGTCTTTTCTGGGGCCGCACCTGGGGCATACGGAGGTTCCTAGGCTAGAGATCCAATTGGAGCTGTAGCACCGGCCTACACCAGAGCCACAGCAATGGGGGATCCGAGCCGAGTCTGCAACCTACACCACAGCTCACGGCAACGCCAGGTCCTTAACCCACTGAGCAAGGGCAGGGATCGAACCCACAACCTCACTGTTCCTAGTCGGATTCATTAACCACTGAGCCATGACAGGAACTCCTGAATTGCACATTTTAAAGTAGTAAATTTTATGGTGTGCAAAACGTATCTCAGTAAAGCTATTAAAAATAATAGATTGGAGTTACCTTGCAGTGTGGCAGGTTAAGGATCTGGTGCAGCAGGCTTGGGTTGCTGCTATGGTGCAGATTTGATCCCTGGCCCAGGAACTTCCACATACCATAGGTGTGGCTGCCACCTCCCCCCACCCCCGCAAAAAAAAAAAAATCCAAAAATAGATTTTTATATATATATATATATATATACACATATATATAGACACACACACATAATCTTAAAAAGCTATAGCAGAAACCCAGCCAACATGTAGGACAGTAACTATGTGGCTCTTTATCTCTCCAAGATTCTCAATGCACCCTGGCAGTCACAAGAATTAGTCAAGCAATTGTCGCAGGTGCAATGTAACCAGGGTGGCATAAACCCAACCCAGAAGGGAAATTTTCTAAACCCAAAGAGATAAACTCTGCAACACACACACACACATACACGCTACAAAATCGAAACAACATGAGTCCCTGTATTGGGTATATGTGTGCCCCAGTATCATTCATGTCAACAGAGAGTTTTGCTCACTCTTCTCTTGTTACTGAAAAGATAAGTGCTGGAAAGGGCAGAACTTGATTTTTTTTGTCTTTTTGCCTTTTCTAGGGCCGCTTCCTGTGGTATATGGAGGTTCCCAGGCTAGGGGTCTAATCGGAGCTGCAGCTGCCAGCCTACACCAGAGACACAGCAGCGCGAGATCTGAGCCGCTTCTGCGACCTACACCACAGCTCACGGCAACACCAGATCCTTAACCCACTGAGCAAGGCCAGGGATGGAACCCGCAACCTCATGGTTCCTAGTCACCACTGCCCCACGACAGGAACTCTGAGAACTTGATTTTTTTTCCCCCTCACAACACATAAGATCTAGCATAATATTTCATAATCTTTAAATTCATAAGTACTTTAAGGTGATGAATAGTCTCTGAACCACATTCTCAACTATGGTCACCAAGAGCTTTTGATGGGAAAGGGGGGGGGGGCGGTTCATGCTACAGAAAATCCCTCATAGACAAAGCAGGTAGCCCTCAAATCTTCCATAAAGGGAGCTGGAGAACAGGTTACTAGAACCTCTGTGCAGCCCATAAATGAGTGAGCTAAGCTGGAGGGAACACAAAGCCAGAGATTCTTAGTCTACCTAGTGTAATGCCCAAATCATCTCAGCCTTCAAAAGCAGGGGCTCTGTGATCGCAGATCATCATTATTCACTTAGTGCCAATGAGATATGCTGGGAGCACAGGGATGCACAAAAGACGGAGACTCCTTGCCTTGTGTGTGTACACACACAGAGCAGTAAAACTGAATTTCAAAATTTTTTGGTTAACCATACACATGAGTGTTGTTATTTTCAAGGTAGTCATGCTGGAATGACTTGAACCTACTTATTCCCAAGAAAACTGTCACTGATTAAAAGATAACTTCAAACTCCACTTACAGAACTGGCTTTAGAAGGACACAGAATAGATAAGTCCATCGTATTCGAAGCATACTTACACAGAACTGTGCCTGGCAAACAGGAAGTCCTCGCCAAGTATCTAACATATATATGAACATTTGAACAGTAATAACATCATATATTACCACCACTGTTTAACACGTTCAAAAGACTATATCTCAGACCATGAAGGCAATGCCTAAGACACCAGCACTGCCCTGGGGGTGAGCTCATCACTGGGTTAGGGTGAGTGTGTCATTTTCCAAGGTGAATGCTTTTGAAGACAAGCTTCAACACCTGACTTATTTAGCTATGTAAGCAGTTACATGTGTTTGCTTTCAATGTCACATGTAAATAAAGTTATTTACATCAGAGATAACAAAATACAAGGTGATATAACTGCCCAAGGAATATTACAGACGGTAAGCTCTATAAAATTCAAAAGAAAATTCCAAAGAAATTCAAAAGAAAAGGATATAACTTTGTCCTGCACCGAGAGAGGACAAGGCATCTTGCCAGGAACTGATGACTTCACAGGTTTCAGCGCAATGCCTGCCCATAGAAAGTTTCAGGTAAAGTTTTATAAAGGGCAGGAAGCTGGAGGATACAGAGATTCATGGTGCTGGAAAGGAGGAGGCACGGCCTTCCAAACTGGGAGGCGAGTGGAGGGGGGTGCGGATGAAAAGAACCCAAGGAGGGCAAACCAGAAGATAAATCAAACCAGAGCTGGGACAGCTGAATCCCTGAGCTTTCTGTTAACAGGCCAGTGGGTGGATGAATCATGACCAAACAAGAACTAAGGCAAAGCCACACTATACCCGAGGAAAGTGTTTCCAAAAAAGAGTCCTCTGGGCCATGTTGGTGTCTATTCACATCTCTCAAGCTGGCTGCCTGCTGGTTGCCATGGCTTTGGACTTACCCACTTGGAAACACAACCCCTCCTTTGAACAACACCAAAATCACTATCTCTGCCCTGAAATTAGACAACAAATACACATATTCCAGCCTCTAGCTTAAACGATCAATGCATCAGAAGCAGAGAATGCATATTTGGGGACATGGTACCAATAAGCAGTGTCATAGCAGGTATTCCACTAAGTAATGGCTAAGAAGTTAACAATGAACAACACTTTGATGTTGTCCCATGAACCCCCAGAAGGGCTGAATTTTAAGACCGACCACACCATGCAGAGTTCCCGGAGGCTCACGCACTATTAGAGGGAGGGTAAGATGGTACAACCAATTTGGAAAACAGCTGAGCAGTTTTTTAAAAACAGTTAAGCAATTCCACACAGATGCACTTACCCAAGACAAAGGAGCACCCATGTCCAGGCTTAATAAAAATGTTCGGAGGCTGCACCACACAGTAAATATACTGAATGCCACTGAACTGTACCCTACAAGTAGTTAAGAATACATTTTACCTTATGTATATTTTACCACGATAAAGAAACGTTGAGCATATCTTTATTCCCAAGTGAAGACCTGGAAACAAGACAAATGTCCATCAGCCCTAAAAAGGAGAAGCCACCTGTGATTTACTCAATCGACTGCTGGGGAGCAAGCCACAAGGACGAGCTGTGGATCTGGGTGTCAGTGTGGATGAGTCTCAGAAATACTATGTGGAGCATGACAAACTAGAATCTAATGATTCTATTTATATGAAGCCCAGAGGCAGGCAAAATAAATGTATGACTTTCCAAGTCAAAACAGTGGTTGTCAAAGTAACTGTCATAACTCAGTGGAAACGAATCTGACTATCATCCATGAGGACACAGGTTCGATCGCTGGCCTCGCTCAGTGGGTTAAGGATCTGGCATTGCCATGAGCTGTGGTGTAGGTTGCAGACTCAGCTCAGATCTGGCATTGCTGTGGCTGTGGTGTAGGCTGACATCTACAGCTCCTGTTTGACCCCTAGCCTGGGAACCTCCATATGTTGCGGGGCGGCCCTAAAAAGCCAAAACAAAACAAAACAAACAACCCAGTGGTTGTCTTTGGGGGATGGATGCTGCCTGGTCGGGAGGCATGAAGTAAATTTCCGTGGTGACAGAGAGGTTGTGATCTGGAGGGCAGTTACAAAAGGTGTGAACATAGGGGGAAACTCATGAAGCCATGCCCAAAAGATGTCACCACAATTAATCAGGTCTCAGGACAAACAAAAGCAAAGAAGGAAAGCAAGGAAGCAAACAGGTGGGATGCGCTGATCCTCTTATTCAGAGCAAGTCCAAGACTGAGCTTTTGTCTGGCCGTCACCAAACTCTGGTATCACAAAACAAGAGCTTACAATAAAAATTACCCCAGGGTGTTATATGATATATCCCAGGCAGCGCAATATCTTTTAGAGTCTTACTAGATTAGTTCAAGAACTTACAACGAATCCATTGATTTCCTGGGCCTTATTTTAATTCACTGAATTTTAAAATTCTAAATATATGTTTTATTCCTATTGGGACCTAACTGAACCATCTGAATACACTGGGTTCTTTCAAGTTGCTAACATTGCATCCCACTCTTGGGCATCTATCCGGACAAAACTCTACTTAAAAGAGACACATGCACCCGCATGTTCATTGCAGCACTATTCACAATAGCCAAGACATGGAAACAACCCAAATGTCCATCAACAGATGACTGGATTCAGAAGAAGTGGTATATATACACAATGGAATACTACTCAGCCATAAAAAAGAATGACATAATGCCATTTGCAGCAACATGGATGGAACTAGAGAATCTCATCCTGAGTGAAATGAGCCAGAAAGACAAAGACAAATACCATATGATATCACTCATAACTGGAATCTAATATCCAGCACAAATGAACATCTCCTCAGAAAAGAAAATCATGGACTTGGAGAAGAGACTTGTGGCTGCCTGATGGGAGGGGGAGGGGGAGGGAGTGGGAGGGATCGGGAGCTTGGGCTTATCAGACACAACTTAGAATAGATTTACAAGGAGATCCTGCTGAATAGCATTGAGAACTTTGTCTAGATACTCATGTTGCAACAGAAGAAAGGCTGGGGGAAAAATGTAATTGTAATGTATACATGTAAGGATAACCTGACCCCCTTGCTGTACAGTGGGAAAATTAAAAAAAAAAAAAAGTTGCTAACATTGCAATAATTACTAGTTTCCAACATATCAGACAGGTACAATGGATAGAGGAGCCTGCCTGACCACGGTTAATAAACCAAGTAGAAGGATCCACGCTTCTAAGATTCCAAAGGAATTTTTTTTAAAGTTTCCTCAACATATTTTTAAGACAATGAGGGAAATAAATCAACCACTCAAAGTTTGGAAGTGAAAGCAGTCACTTTTTAAGAATAGATAAAACAACTATAAACAGTAAATCAGCTAAGAGATATCTACCTGTAATAGTAATGCTTTTCATAATCTGTAATTATCGTATTTATTTACATCTTTATTGTTAGTCTCCCCTGCTTAAATGTAAGCTCCAAAAATTCAAGATTCTTGCTGTCTATTTTGTTGACAGCTATATCCCCAACACATAAAACAGAGTCTGGCATGTAACAGGTAATAAATATTTTCTCAGGGAGTTCCTATTGTGGCTCAGCAGTGACAAACCCAACTGGCATCCACGAGGATGCGGGTTCAATCCCAGTCCCTTCAGTGGGTTAAAGGATCCGGCATTGCTGTGAGCTGTGGTGTAGCTCACAATGTGGCTTGGATCCCAAGTTGCTGTGGCTGTGGTGTAGGCTGGCAGCTGCAGCTTTGATTTGACTCCTAGCCTGGGAACCTCCATATGCTGTGGGTGCAGCCCTGAAAGGACAATAAAATATATATATATATAATTTTATATATATATATAAAATTTTCCTATGTGATCAGTTCACTTATTAGACCAAAATCAATTAATTAGAAAACAAGATGTGAAGAGGAAGTTACTTCTACCCAGGCCACTTCAAATGTTTTTCTCCAGAAACTGCGCCTTAAAGGGTTTTCTCCCCCCTCCACCCTCCCTACCCCCCCCCCACCTTCCCTACCCCGCCCCCCCCGACCCTCTCTTCCCGCTCCCCCTTCACATCCCTGCCTTTCCTGGCAATTTGTCTTCTAAGAACAACATTCTAAGAATTAACAAGCTCATTTGTGGTACCAACTAACTGAGCATCCCCAGGTTCATGACACAACTTCAATGTCTCTTTATCTTTAATGCATAGATTCAGACATAGGCAGACACCATGGTGCTTGGTGCAAGGTGAGAACACGAAGATGAAAGAAAAGCCCCTCACTCCCCCGCCCCGACCAGGGTCCACAGTAAGGTGGACAGGTGAGTGGACAAGACCGGGAGACAGATTCTCTGACAGAAGCACCCATGGCACACCATGGAAACACAAACACGAGCGTAGCTGAGAGGAGGGCCCCTTTCTAGAAGAAGCCTCTGCACGTGGGGATTAACAGAAGCCACAAGAAAGTGGGGCTGTAGGAGGCAGGGGCTCACTCGGGGAGGAAGGAGTCTGGTATTTCTGAGCTGTGGGCGGAGGCAAGTGGGAGTCAGGGTGTGGGTGATGGGACCACGCAGGACGAGGCTGGCGAGAGAATGAGGAGGAACGCTCCGGCAATGCTATGGCCCAGGGCCCGGAGGGGACGCAGGGAGCAGGCAGCCATGTGGGTATTTTAGTAACAATGAGGAAAACCCACTGAGACCTAACAAGAGAAGACCGCTTCCCCTTCATCCGAGGTCCTCTTCCATTTCTACCCTCTGTCCCTAGGTGACCATTCTTGTCCAAAGCTTCACTTATCCTCTATCCCAAATTCATATCCTCTCTCCTCTGAGTGCTACACCCATACATGCAACTTTCTGATATTTATCTCTTCTTTGAAATTTCAAAGATCCTTCAAACTCTACACAGGCAAAAGTAAACTCATGGTCTCACCCCAGATCCCAGTCTTTTCCCCATGTTTCCATCTCTGCAAAGGGCAGCACCCCACACACGTGGACCAGCTAGAAACCAGACTTTCACTGTCCTCCCCGCCCTTTCTCTCACACCCTGCTCCACCCAGGGCCTCTCTCAGTATCACTAAGATCTTCCCGCTTCTCCCTCCTCCAACTCCTCCATCCCCTCTACCCCCTCTGGCCTAAACCACTGCAGGTTCACAGCTCTCCTATTGCTCCTCTTACCCTCCAATCTGCTCTCATGGGCCTGCCTGGCTTTTCTGCGAACTCCTACCCACCACCAGGAGCACATGTTGCTCATCCGTGCTTTGTTCACAATGGAGGGGGGACTGGACAAGTAATTGCACCAAGCGAAGGAGGAATTTGAAGAATTTGGAAGGAGGGGTTCCTGTTGTGGCTCAGCAGAGAAGAACCCAACCAGTAATCCATGAGGATGCGGGTTCGATCCCTGGCCTCGCTCAGTGGGTTAAGGATCCGGCATTGCCAAGAGTTGTGGTGTAAGTTGCAGATGAGGCTCGAATCCGGCATTGCTTGGCTGTGGTGTAGGCTGGTAGCTGCAGGTTCAATCCCTAGCCTGGGAACTTCAAAGGGCTGCAAGTGCAGCCCTAAAAGACCCCCCCCCCCAAAAAAAATTGGAAGGTATCAGCACCAAAAGGCACAGAGACTCAACTAAGGTAAGGACTAGAAAGTGTCCATTAAACGTGCCACTAGGATATCATTTAGTAACCTCGTCCAGAACAATTTCAGTGGAGCCTTGGGAACAGAAGTCAGATGACAGTGACAGTGGATTGAGGAACAGAAGGTAAGGAGGGACACAGTGACCTTCTTCTCCTGGTAACCTGGATGGCAAGGAAAAGACTGTGCAACGGCTAAAGGGTAACACAAGGCTTAGGGATGGACTCGTTTTTGTTTTAAAGTTGGGAGAGACTTGGGCGTTAAGTACATGATGAAGAGAAAGACCCAGGAGAGGAAGAAGGGGAATCAGAAGAGCAAGAGAGCACAGATAAGTTCCTGCGGCCAGGGAGGTTGGGACTTGTGAGCACCGATGCAAGAATCAGCCTTTCACTGAACCTAAGGGAAAGCAAAGAAGGCTGGATTGTGAAGAGAACACAGGTAGGAAAGCCAAGGAGGTGTGGCGGGTACCCTATTTTCTCCTTAAATGGCACATAAGGATCCTTCCAGCTGGGTAAGAAGTCTCTCTCCTATTCTTTCTCTTTGTTGCACAAAATAGAAAGCCATGCATGGCATGCACGTGTGTATGTGTGTGATACAGATGTGTACTTCAATGTGCAGTATTTATTATTATAAATATAAATAATAATACTAGCATTTATACTATTTCACATTTTCAATGTGCTGTATTTATTATTATTACAAATATAAATAATACTAATAAATATTAGTATTTATACTATTTCACATTTTCAATGTGCTGTATTTATTACTGGACACCAAGAGCAATGTCTAATGTCTGCTAGTCCTGGAACTCTACTTCACTCTAGCTCTTCCGGCACCAGTGTCAGTCATCTCTCTCCCACTCTCTCTCTTTTTTTTTTTTTGGCTACAGGTTCGGCATAAGGAAGCTCCCAGCCAGGGGTGGAATCCGAGCTGCAGCTGCAACGTACATCACAGCTTCAGCAACACTGGATCCTCAACCCACTGCGACAAGCCGGGGATCAAACCTGCACCTCACAGCAAACCAAGCTGCTGCAGAGACAATGCCAGATCATTAACCCACTGCACCACAGCGGGAACTCCAGCCATCTCTTAGGGATATAAAGCCTGTAACAGAAAAGGGTCTCCATCAATATCCCCAGAAACTCGTGGTAATTGTTTCCAACTGTCCATTTAGCAGGGCCGTGCTAGAAAACCGGATGGAGGTTTTCTATCAAGAATGACCACTATTTTCCATCAGTGTTTTCCCTCCACTCAGTAGAACTTCAAGCCTGGTACCGCCGCTATTACGTAACCCTTTCAAAAGCTACGCAAGCCACTCTCCTGGGTGATTTGAAGCACTGGCAAAGAGGTCAGAGCTTTTCAAGAGGAAAGTAAAACAAGGGTTCTCCATGGGGTGAGTCAATGGTTTATCAGTTGCTCCTCAGAAAAACATAGTTTAAAAGGACACACGTAGTAAGAAAGGGAGAAAATGGGTACAGGACAAAGCTGCTGACATTGAAATTAAATTAAAAATTAATCCCTTGTCACTTTAATAGGGCTGCCACATAAGAAAAGATGTGTTTGTTTTTAAAGGGGGAAAACATCCAGAAATTTGCACTCATCACTCCCTCAACTGTTATCAGAGAAGAAGCACAGGCTCTGTCCAGCTGGATCTGGGGTAGTGTAAACACTTTGCTAAATTGCTTGGCAGAACGCATCTGCATCAAACCATTAAATTCTGGAATTCACTCTATTAAAATCAAATCATTAGCCAACAAGAATTCACAGGCAACTATTTTCATGCAAAACAGATATACAATAAAAATTAAGAGCGATACATATGGATGATCCTTTCTCATTCATAATTTTAGATGATGCACAATGCTGACTATTGTTTCAGGTCTTTGTTGCCCTCTAACAGCCATCTCTACACAATGTAGAGTATTGTCTGAATCCTGGAACAATTTAAGCTTTTTCTGTATATCTAAAAGTCCCTGGATTAACATCCAAAGAAACCTGGCACTGCAGCAAAGTTGACTTGTAACAAGTCTCAGCCTTTAAGCAAATTGCTTATTAACGCAGAACTAAAGTTTCTGCTCAGACCCTAATTAAGCTGTGTGTCTCCAGAAGTGTCCCCCACTCCGCACTCTCCAAAATGGGGCAGAGTTTTTCTAACACATGATTTTCCATTACAGCATGGACAGTGGAGGATTTTAACAGGTGGTGAAGACTGTGACCAAAATACTGGCTGAAAAAAAAGTTCAGACCAAAGTGTCACCAGGTCTATTAACAGTGGAGCAGCAGGTGAGTGACAAGTGAGGCTGGGACATCTGCATTTATTCCATGGAAAAGTGCCCCACCCCACCCCCACTCCAGAGCAGGCTTCATATGGAAAAGACAAGAAACAACCTTATAAAAGGTCTTATAAACAAAACACAAAAGAAGATTTACAGCATAATTCCAGTTATACAGGACTCGGAAAAAAAAAACAAAAAACAACCGGACAAAACTAAGCTAATTTGTTTAGAATGGCTCACACAGGTCACAAAGGCATGAAGAAAAGCAGTTTACAATTGTGATGACCTTGGGGGTTGGGAGGAATTCTGACTGGGAGAGAACACTTGAAGGAGGCAATTTACTCTTTCTTGACCTGGTGATGATCACAAGGTTGTCTTGTTTTGCTCTATGTTTTTTTTTTTTTTTTTTTTACTGCACCCACGGCATGTGGAAATTCCTGGGCCAGGGATCGAACCTGAGCCACAGCAGTGACAACACTGAATCCCCAAATGCCAGGCCAGAGAACTCCAAGATTGTTTATTTTTTAACTGTAAACTACACATATGTTCTGTGCACTTTTATGTATATATGGTATATTTCACAATCAAAAATGTTAAGAGACAAAGACAAGGAGAGAGACAGACAGACACAGACAGAAAGACCAAGCCCAAGACCTAACACATTCCTTAGCAGAGTAGAGGCATTCCATAAATATTTAAGAGAGTGGATATTGGGTGACAAAAGGACAGTACTAAGTCTTCACTGATCACTTACTAAATATATTTCAGTTCATTATGTTTACAGACTTCTTTGCAAACAGATGGGTGAAATGTTAAGAGTTCGGCAAGATCATGTAAACAGCAACAAATTAAAACCAACTTGCAGAATAGATTTTCTATTTTTTTAGGGTAAATAAACACTCTTTCAACTGGTAGTGATCCACACTGTCAGGATTAAAACATATCCTGTACACCATACCCTGAAATTAAAACAATCTACAGAATTCTAAGAAAGGCAGGAAACAAAACAAAACAAAACAAAAAAAAATCCTGTGGAAAAGGCAAGATAAGAAAGCAAACTGATGGAAATAACCCTTAGAGCTTAGTAGAACATGTAACATTCAGGAAGGAAGAGAGAGAAAGAGAGCAAGAGAGAGAGAAAACTTTCAGACTCTGCTTTTAAAATTAAGTGGTTGGAGGGCTTTTGTGTGTGTGTGTGTGTGTGTGGTGGTTGGGGGAGGCTGATATTTGACCTCATAAAAAAAAAAGACTTTCTAAGACAAACTTGATGTTGCTGTGCTAGGCTAGAACCCAGCTTCATGGAGCTCACGAAGTATATACACGGAGACCACGAAGCATAAACATTCACAGAAGACACGTTAAGATGCACAGAGATAAAACAGATACAGCCAGAAACAATCCCTGGTAAAACTAGTTTTATGTACTTGTGTACATGCAGAAGTGCTAAATCTGGATCTAATTTCTTCAACACAACACAACCCAGGGTTTCTACACCATCCTCACAAGCTTCACAATCAAGCAGGACCAAACTTTATGAGAGGTTTTGAATCTTCTCACACACAGAGGCGGAATTTCTTTGCACCTTATGGCATAAATTTTTTTTTGTTTTTTTAAAAATCTTTCTTTCCAGTGACGAATCCAAACAGCCTAGGAAGAGAAGGCCATGCAGACAATGGGGAAAGAAAGGAGGAAGGAAGGAAGAGAAATCCGCCTTTGAAAACAAAGCCATGTGTAGGTTCCAAGAAACAGCCAAGTGAAATAATCCTTCCAGAGGAGGGCAGGGAAAGAAGGGAGGGGAGCTGGGAGGAAGGGGGGATGGTCACGCCTTCCCTTCACACACATGGTCATTAGAAGGGATCCGAGCTGGCCAGATCTCTCATAGGACTCTTGGGCTCACCTTGGCATATGTCTTATTAATCCATCTCCTCCCAATCTCTCCCTCCCCCCTTACCCGCTCAAATTAAAAGCTACAGTAAAATGAATTTTCACAGCAAAATAGTTACAGATGTTCCGCCTCAGAATACACCCCTGGATTAAGAGCTGGTCACCTGATATCTGGGGCTGGGGACTGAACAGAGCTGGTACAAAATGGCCCTGCTCTATGCCCTTTTCACCTTAGCAGTACCCAGAGGTCCTAAGTTTCCTGATGCCTCTGAGCTCATTAGACAAAGAACAATGAAACCAGGACTCTATTCCACTGCCAGTGGTTAAACTGGCAGAAAACAAAAGAAATCCGGTGCCCGGCCCTGCTCATATATCTCTAGCAGGGTCCTACCCCACTCCACCTCCCCAGTGTACATTTTCCTTTCAATCCCAGAAAATTAATTTAAACGTAGCCTGCGGTGAAACAAGTGAGAGTTAGGTCCTTGAAACAACGAACAGCTCTAAAAGGTGAGGCACTGGGAATACTCTTCTTTTAAGCTTTCAGAAGATCACAATTTGCAATCTATTCTTACTTTCTCCCAACATAAATCACACCATTAAATGAAAAGCGGAGAATTCTTCTACCAAATTACACACTAATGGCTCTTAACCCATAATTAAAGTATCATTAACAGCAGCTTAAAGCCACAGCCAACCATGAGCACATTTATTAGGCCCTAAGTTTTCAGCACGAAGTAATTATGTAAATAGAACCAGCAGCCATCTTGAGAAGAGTCAATGGTCTGATCTGCTCCCGGCTCCCCCTGAGGAAACTCTGTGTGCACTGGTGTCCACACAGGGCCTCCTCCTCTGCACACTCAGAAAAAAAGCAAAGCAAAGCTAAGTGCCAGAGCAGCAAGGAGCGTGAGCTCCGACCAGCCTCGTCACCATCGTCCCTGAATGTCACAATGGTTTCGGAGTCCAGACCAGCAACTGGTTCTGGAGCCAAGAAGAATCCAGGTCAGGCTCAACGGCACAGCGTAATCCCAGACGAAACGCCAGTGCTGTGGGCTGTGAAGGTGTCTGGGACGGAACCATGGTCCCTAACATCAAGGAGGTGATGCCTAATTAAGGAGACAAGACATAAAGTAACCTTGGAGAGGGGGTGTGGAAGAGAAGGATCACTTAGAGTCGAAACCACCAACTGGGTTCTCGTCCCAATTCAATTCTGTTACCAACTTTCTGAACAAACTTGGACAATTTATCTCCTAAGCCTCAATGTCCTCAGCAAAAACGAGGCAAATGTATTAGCTGTATCTCAGGCCCTGGGTAGCTCTGCAATAATTAGATAATGAGCGAACACAAGACAGTATGTAATTAAGTGCTAAATTACACAGGATTGACTGCAGCTGCCGATGGAGAGATTTCATTGACTTCTGAGTCAGCCACCTCCTGAGAGCCACACCAGGCACTGTGCCAGAACTCAGGGAGACAGTGTTGATCAACACAAAGCCCTGCCCTCATGTCGCTTTCAATCCACTAGGGGCACATTCTCAGGAGATCAGGCAGTGGGGGGGCGGAGGGGGGGGCGGGGGAGAGAACGTAGGGGACGAAGGCTGCAGCAGCCCATGACCTTTCTATGCAGGCAGAGGCAAAACTGGGATTCAGGTGGGTATAGTTTCAACATTCAGTTGGTAGGGTGACGAATGATAATCTGGGTAAGTGTTGAGAGCTCAGTAATAAACCAAAGGTTTTTCAACAGAGTTCTGCAGATTGCCTCATCACTGACGAAAGTAAGTATTTTCCAGAAGTTCACCAAATGCACATTGTTCCTGCCCTTTGACAATCTTCTATCCCAACAGGCCCCCACCCCAAGTCTACCATTTATGCTTAATTTTCCCTTGATTCTCTTGTCAATTATGCTTGTAGGTTCTTTGGTGCCAGGGAGCAGTCACCAAGCAGAGTCCACATCTAAACGATTTAGAGCATACCCTAAATGCGGGATTTTCAGGAAGACTTTGTATGCTAAGAGATAAATGGCTGAGAAAGACTTATTTGTGTCTAAGTGCCAAGAGAGGCTGAGGAATGATGCAGACACATGTTTTATTTTTGTGTAGCAGAGTTCTAACACAACTAAAGAGTATAACGAACCTAGGGAATAATGAACTATCAACATCTTTTTAAAACTAAAAATCAAGAAAATTAATTTGTCCCTTATTCATAAGAGATGTGAAATATGCCTGGGCCCTATATGAAATTAAACGCTACCAACCAACTCTACATTCCATTTTCCAAATAACTTCCCTGGAATGCTGGTGCGCTGATAGGTTAAATGCAATTATTCTCAAAGTGTTGGGCTTAAAAGGAACAATAACAGTTTCAACATTTCTTTAAAAAAAAAAATTCCCGTCTAAGATTTCTGCCCATCTTCTAAATACCATTTTGAGTTCTGAGCAGATGTGTGCAGTGTTTACACTGAGAAAACCACGAGGACATAAACAACCCACTATAAACGCCACTCTGATTTTGCTGTGCTTTTCTTCATTTCCTGTGTATTTATTTTGGTGTTAAAATAATGTTAACTCTCATAATAAGGAAAATAGCAGCAGATGTTTAAACCAAACAGACCACAGCACATCATCTTACTTATCTACTCAACTTTCAAAATCAAAGTTTCTTCTGCCCAATTAAGGAGGGAGCCTAGAAAACGACCAGTGTCCTGCATGGTACCTTCTACAACAGATCAAGCTGGACAAGTTCCCTGCCAGCTTTTCCTCACCACCTGCTGACACAAAAAATTAATGTGGTATCTATTTCCAAAGAATCTCTAAATTCCTCTTTTGGGCTGATCATTATGGTTTGTTTTGAAAATATCATGTTACTCAATAACAAAGACAATCCCACAGAAACGGCCTTAAAATTTTTAATTTCGTGCTCACCAAAAAAAAATTTTTTTTTAGCTAGCTGCAATATGTTAATTTCACACGAAACAGGCCCAGTCCACTGCTGCTTAGACCACTGTAAAGTCTGCCTTTTAAGTGAGTGACTTCAGAAGCAGCAGATTCAAAGAAAGCAATTCACCAAAATTCGCATTCCTGGAACAAGTAGGAGTTTAAAAAAAAAAAACTTCAAAAAACAACTTTGAAAGATGAGATTCTTATCTACAGAGTTAAATAAAAAACAACATGAATGAGGGTGGTTTTTTTTTTTTCCCCCTTGAAGGATAAAGGGTAAGTTTTCAACTGCTTAGGCAACAGGCCCAAAGTTTTTACGTGAAAAGATACAACTACGTCAGATCACCCTTCCAAGTTTCCCCAGTGTTTTCTTTTTCAAGAAAAAGCGAGGAGAAAAACACAAAAACTTCTCCTGCTGAATCAGAGAGGAGATGCCACCTCGATTTGTATGTGGTTACAACAAAAAAACACTCTCCCTGCCAAGCCCAAGCTGAATTCCCCTGTCTCCAGCGACTCAGACTCAGACCATTACCACTTTTTCAAATCGCACGTAGATGAAGTTTCAACAGATTAAGGAACTGCTTTTTCTCTCCTTGCTACTAACAGACAGCCTGAAATACTACAGGACAGTGGGGAAATACCTCACCGTTTAGCAGGAGGTAATAAACAGTAAGAATTCAGAGCTCTTTTTTTTTTCTTTTCTTTCTTTTTCTTTTTTTTTTTGGATTTAGCTTTCTGGTTGGTGCGTTGTGCAATCACTTCCACAAGGGACCAGAGTGTGGAGGAACTGTGGAGGAACATCGTTCAATGTCAGAACTCTCCCAGAGCTGAACAGGAAATGGTAAATCAGACAAAGAGCCAGTCTGTGCTCTGTGACATGGGTGCCCTCCCAGTCCCCCAAACTGAATAGAAAAATTCTTCATTGTTTGGGACAATCGCTCCCGAAAACAAAAACTCACTGTAACTTTCTGTTCCTCTCTACAGGAAAATGCAAAGTGCTTGCTGGCTGTTGGAATACAACAGGAATACTGTATGTAGATGGTGTGTGTTTAAAATGAGTATCAAAAAGAGAGAGAGAACCTGACATGTTTCACTTTTTACTTGGGTCCTAGAAGTTCTTCCTCTAAAAAAACACCAACGGAAATAAAAAAAAGAAATACACTGTAAAAACGCTAAAAGAGTGAAAAGTTAGTATGTAGCAAGCATAAAGCAAACTTTTAACAATGTATATTTCAACACCTCCCCGCCCCGCCCCCGCCCTCTCCACTGTAACCCCTGAAGCCTCTGATCAAAACAACAAACTTTGTCCTGAAACAGCACCTAAGCACCGCTCTCCTTTCAAAGCATGCTAAAGTCCCAAGAAAGAGAACAAAATGCACAGAAGTCCATCAGGACCGGAAAGGAGGAGTGGCCTTGACCAAAGCAACAGGGTAGCAATTTCTAGAAGGGAACGTCTACCTTCATAGCACAGAATGCCGATATTGTTGTTCATCTTGTCCAAGTACTGGTAGTTCAACAGGTCCATCTTCATAAATAGCATTTATTGGGCTAGCGCAGAAAACCAGCTCTTTGCTTTCGCCCTGAAAGAGTACGTTTCAAAAAGCAATTATTGCTGAGTAGCTCCTGGCTCTTCTCTTGAAACTTCACAAAGACGGAGGCCCAGCCTCAGCTGATCAAAACAAAGTAAGCTAAAAAAAAAAAAAAAAGAAAGAAAAAGAAAGAAAGAAAAAAGAACGCACTCGCAAAAAATCGAACTGCAGAAAACCCTTCAAGGGTTTATTTGTAGACGGTACACGTCCTGGATCCTCAATCAAGCATTTAAAAATCGTTTCAGAAGTCCTGATGAAGCTTTCTTCGACGTAAGGAAGGAGCAAGGAAGAAAACCACGAAGCACATTTCCTAGGACAAAGCGGCGCCCGCGTCCCTCACAGCCCGCTGCAAGTCCGCGGCGCCCACACGCCACTATGCCTGGTATGACTCGTATGCAAATGAGCTTCCTCTTCCCAGCGGGAGGGAGCACAGAGCATGCTCACTGCATCCCCGGGGCTCCTCAAATGTCAGGGATATTTTCTGCACAAGATCAGGCTCTAAATGTATTAAGTGTTTGAAAGAAAAAGAGGAGGTGGAGAGTCTGCACAGAGAGGCTGGGGCAGGGCTGCTCTGGACAGGAAGCAGCCCTGCCACTGAGAGACCGTAGGAGGAAAAGAAAACCCAGGAAGTTGCTTTTTCAGGACCTGAGTAAAAAGTCAAAAATCCTTCATGGAAGCAAACTTCCATGGAATTTAACTCTGGTGTAGCTTCACTTTGGGGCTTCAGAAACTCTTTAACTGTTTTGCTGTGGGACACATACCACACATTTTATTCTTTTTTTTTTCCTTTCTTTCTCTTTGAAAAGTTATTTTACAATGTCCATTTACACTTTCACTGTATATTTAAAATGCTGATGCCATGTTATATATACCTTCCCTCACAACCCTCATAAACAACTCACATAAACTGGGCAGGGATGGTATCACTTTTTACAGCAGCAGAAACTGAGGCTCACAGGGATTAAATAATGGTCTGTGGCTCCCAAAATAGTTGCCAGAACTACATTTAGAGTGTCTTATTCACTAATAGTATAACCTTCTAAAAAACGACGGGAAGAGAAAGAGAAAGAGAGAAGCTTAAACAAGTAAGAATATGTATCCAAGACAGAAAGCCTACTGGAAATGATGGGGGGAGTGGTGGGGATAAAATTATTTTCACTTTGCATATAGGAAAGCTGTTCTGTGTATTGGAGGCCAATAGAGTAGCATAGCACCATGTCACTCCTGACAGGAAGGGCTGGGAGCTTAAACTTCATATAACCAGTATCCAGTGCAAGCGGTGTTTAGTGAACAAGTAAATCGCTGAATGTTCAGAGCCTTCAGCACAGGAAAAACTTGCTAACAAAGTAAGGGGGAAAATAGTTTTATCTTTGGAGATGGTAGTTAGCTTTTGGCACTGTAAATAGACTAATCACCATAGGAAATGTTTCTATACTGATACTGTTGTATGCTATCAGGAAATTCAGAAAATATCAAGGGGTGTGCTATACTGTAAACCAAAAACTTACAATTTTTTTTTTCCCTTTTTTCAGCCACCTCCCAGGGGCATATGGAAGTTCCTGGGCTAGGGACTAAATCTGAGCGGGAGCTGTGACCTACACCACAGTTGCAGCAATGCCTAACCCACTGGGCAGGCTAGGGATCAAATCAGGGCCTCCACAGAGACAAGCTGGATCATTAACACACTGTGCCACAGCAGGAACTCCAAAACCGGCAATTTTAATACTCTAAAGAACTGAGTAAATAATGCCAAGGGTTTATATGTAAAAAGATTAGCAACAGTTGCATCTTGGGTAATGGGCATGTTCAGGACAAGTTGTTCAAATCAAATCTTACTTGGAGATTAATACAATACCCTACTATTGCCATCACTGCTGCAGTAGGAGTAACTGGGATAGCAGGGGTGAAGTGGACAACAGAAAAATCAAGAGTTCACAAGCTTTAATTTATAAGCATTTATTAATGCTAGAGTACATATCCCAGTATCTGAATAAGCTATACTGAAAGGTATGCATACCATCAATTGCAATGAAAATACTTAATGGAGAGGGTCAGAAAAAGACTCTTATTATGTGTATACAAATCTGATGTATATTATTGTACTTAATATCTTTAGGTACAGATTCAAATTCAACTGATAGTTCTGGTTCAAATTCGACTATACAGATAGTTTGAGAGACCAATGGTTATCTTATGTTTTTTGACAGAAGTTCTCAATAGGAAAACTTCATGAGTCATTTCCATGCCCCTATGGGAGAAAGCTGACTGTGCCTTAGAATTGGTGTACAGCTTTGGAAAATCCTGAGTCTGAGGGTGCATCCCAAATTAATCTGAGGGGGTACAGCCCAGCCTTGGTATCAATTTTAGAGTCCCAGTCTTTCCTAACACTCAGCCAAGGTTGACAACCATTGCATTTATCTCAGAGGGAAAAAAATCACCTGCTTAAGATACTTCGTTTTATTCACTTACTTTGACAAGGAAAAGTTTTAAAGTAAAGGAATTTAACCAGATTCAAACAATCCAATGGTAAAGATACCAGGAGAATATTTAGTAACTTTCCTTTAGTGACTCAGTAGCACTTACAAGGTGGTTTTCAGCATCTGAGTGGCAACCACCTGTGTGGACACAGGTACCACCTTGACCTCTATTTGGAGAGACCTGTGGTGACATCCTGGCTCTCATGGTGTCCTTCCCACAGATCACGACACCGTTGGGCTGCTACTCAGAGAAAAGATAGAGGAAAGGAGAATGAACACTTAGAAACCTTTGCAGCAACTTGAGAGTCATCTTGAGCCATTTTACGTCCTTTTACGCCCCTGTAGATCGTAAACCATCCAGTCACAGTCAAGAGGCCCCAGCTGGAGGGTGGTGGCCACACTCACCAACTCTACTGGGCAGTCAGCGCCCTTCCAGAGGGACCTGTCACCTCCCTGCTTCCCATATCTTGCCCCTTATGCTTCAAGCATGTAAACTACCAACCATTACTCTCAAAACTCCCATCATTTCACTTCTCAGCACACGTTCCCTCTTTGTGAAAAGACTTTTCCAGCCTGTCTACCAGCAAACACCCATCCCTCCCACAAGACTGGGCACAGGCCTCCTATGTCCCAAGACACCCGGTCCTTCTGTATCCTCTCTCCCTGCTCTGTGCTATCATTTGCCCCCAGGCTTCCACCCTAACCAAGTCTACGCTTTAGGAGCAAGGACTATGCCTTCCGCACCTCTGCGGGTCAGTCTGGCAGAAGCCTGGCACCTGGCAGGCCAACCAGCAATACGGTGACTAAAATCCCTAACATGAAAACCTCTCAAAGGCAGGTTCTCCATTCCCCCCCCAGCACACACCTGATTATTCAGCTCGATATTTCTCAAACTGGATTTTGCCACCATCTTCTGGGGACACCAGACCTCATGTTTGAGAAACACTCACCTAGATTCTGATCAGGCTTCAGGTTACAGTCACCACATCCATTAAAAAAAATCTGTGTACTGGAAAATGTCACTGCTTCTCGAGCTCATTAACAGGCTAATACAGTCATAGTTAAAGTACAACCGGATTGTTCTCAGGAAATGTGGAGAGGTGGTTCTATTTTACCCACAAAAAAATCAGGCAGAAAGGTTCTTTTTTAAGGATGAAGAAATTTGATCAGATATTTAAAACATAAAGAACATTTTAAGCATAGAACTGGGTATAGAATAAAACACTAAACAGACACTGTCACAGAGTTTTAACTGTAAAAATATTAAAATTGTAAGAAAATATTCTTACCATCTAATATGGAACAGGGAAACATATTCTAAGCCAAAAAAACCAAACCAAAACAAAAAAACCCTCTTCAATAAAAAAAAGAAGTCACAGGGGAGAAAAAAGAGAAGTTGAAGAAGTCACAGGAGGTCCCTGGTGGCTGAGTGGGTTAAGGACTTGGCATTGTCAATGCTATGATGTGGTCCCTGGCCTGGGAACTTCCGCCTGTTGCAGGCATGGCCAAAAAAAAAAGGAGGAGGAGAAACAGAGAAAACTACTGAAGGATTTGGCTGACTAAATATACAAACGTTATGTGTTTGTATACCTGAAAACATCAAAAGCAAGTAGAGAAGCAAAACACAAAATGGAAGAATATATTTGTAACATCTACTATGGTGGATAAAAAGGAATGTTCTTTGTATATAAAGAATATTAAAAAAAATAAGAGCAAGAAAAAACTTTATTTTTATTTATTTTTTGTCTTTTTGCCTTTTCCAGGGCCGCTTCCGAGGCACATGGAGATTCCCAGGCTAGGGATCTAATCGGAGCCGTAGCCACCACCGGCCTACACCAGAGCCACGGCAACGCGGGATCCGAGCTGCGTCTGCAACCTACGCCACAGCTCACAGCAAGGTCGGATCCTTAACCCACTGAGCAAGGGCAGGGATCAAACCCGCAACCTCATGGTTCCTAGTCAGATTCGTTAACCACTGTGCCATGATGGGAACTCCAAAAAACTTTATTTTTAAACAAGCAAAGAACTGACAAACAAGTGGCCAATAGTTTTAAAAAGCCTAGTTGACCTCATTAAAAATAGAAAAAAATAGGAGTTCCCACTGTGGCGCAGCAGAAATGAATCTGACCAGTATCCATGAGGATGCCATTTCGATCCCTGACCTCACTCAGTGGGTTAAGGATCCAGTGTTGCCGTGACTTGTGGTGGAGGTCACAGATGTGGCTCAGATCCTGCACAGTTGTGGCTGTGGCCAGTGGCTAATGCTCCAATTTGACCCCTAGCCTGGGAATTTCCATATGCCGAGGGTGTGGCCCTAAAAAGCCAAAAAAATATGTGTGTATATACACAAATTTTAAAAAATCAAGTGATTCTCCATCTGGCAAATTAACAGAAAGAAAAGGCATTTCAATTTTATTTAATGCTGGTGAGGTGAGATGCCATTGGGATTTGTATCGCTGCTAGTGAACATGTAAGCTGGTCACTCCTTTCTACTAGCAATCAGCATACACATCAAGTTGTTTGTTGTGCTGAAAATGTTCGCACCCTTTCCCCTACAATGGACTCTACTAGAACTCTCTTTAAAAAAATATATATGACATGGTCAAAGAATTACATAAAGATACAATAGCTTCTATTCATAATAATGAAAACTTAAAAACCTATAAGTCCAAAATTAAAGGAATGCATAAAACAACACTGTATCAATGACAGAATAGTATGCCACCATTATAATTCCTTCTAAAACATAATGACAGGAGGAAAGGTTAAACTCAAAATGTATGATAATAGCACTACGTGTGTTAACTGAAAACAACAAAAATAAGTTATAAAAGTAGTATGAACACTAAATACCAATTTTGCTTATGTATTTATGAGTATACACACACACACATATATAAATATACACATGTATTTTAAAAACTGGAAAGCATACCAAAATGTTAGGAGTGCCTATCTTTGAGGAGTGGGCAATTTTCACATTTTTCTATAACTCTAATTTACTTTAAAAAGCTATATTCCTTATATAATCAAAGGGAGAGTGGAGGGAAATTCTCCACTTTTTAAAAGGCAGACACATAGTGAGAAAATAAGTCTTGGTAAGGAATAAGCAATGAATCATATTATCTAATTTTTGAACAGCATATGTCCTTTGATTTAAACTTAACAACTAAAGATTAAAAATTTCAAACACTGGGAGTTCCATGGTGGCTCAGTGGGTTAAGGACCCAGTGTCTCTCTATGAGGATGTGGGTTCAATTCCTGGCCTCGCTCAGTGAGTTAAGGATACAGCATTGCTGCAAGCTGCAGCATAAATTGCAGATGCGGCTTGGATCTGGCTTGCCATGGCTGTGGCATACCACAGCTGCAGCTCCAATTCAGCCCCTAGCCTGGGAACTTCCACATGCTGCAGGTGTGGCCCTGAATAGAAAAAAAGAAGAAAAAAAAATCCAAATATTCATTTAGAACTTTGTAAGATTTAAAGATGTTTATGATAAGGTATCTGTCCTAAAGAAGAGTCTAGAGTTCTCTTGTGGCTCAGTGGGTTAAGGATCTGGCATTGTCACTGCTGTGGCACAGGTTCAGTCCCTGACCTGGGAACTTCCACATGCCATGAGCATGGCCAAAAAAAAAAAAGTCTGCAAAACAGAGGTGTATGCCAATCACATCTCAGTAAAACTGGGGAGGCTGGAGAAAATAGTCTACAGGGAGAAACTCTCTGTACTGTAAATTTTCAGAGAACACAAACATGTACACATATACTTTTCCCTTCTACTATTTACTAATTATTTCTTGTATTAGTATCAATTCTCTAAACCAGACCTTAAGCTTCTGGAGAAAAGGAAAACTAAGCTGTTGTTCTTGGTATAGAGTTCCTGAAGCATAAAATAAGGGCTCCATAAATGTTCATTAGGGCAGTGTCTCACCATCTTTGTGGAATAATGACAGGAAAATGGTGACAGAAGAAAGGCCAGGCTAATTATTGGGTTAAATGATTCTTTGCCCCAGAGTCGACTAGTAGTTTAAAATGGAATCAGCAAGACTGTGAGCTGCTTCGTAAAAGCCAAATGATCAAAATCACTCTCCAGATACTTACTAAAGAATAAAATGCTTTCATTAGCACGCTTTCAGAAGAGGGAATACTTTAACGTTAAGTCGCACAATCATCTCTTCAAAGACAGTGGGAAATGTAAATAATGCTATTGGGCTTCTCAGTTCCCCCACTGGGTCCACCTGCTCTCTTCCTCCCAGGGTTCTCAGTAACCTACATACTCAGCTAAGGCTTTCATGTTAAGGTTTTTTTCTTCTTCTTCTTCTTCTTCTTAGCATAAATTTTTTTTTTAATAAACCACTTTAACCTAATATGTGAAGAGTAGTCAAAAAGACCCTGCCAAAGGAAGAAAATAAATTTGACTATAACTTGATACACAGTTTCAGTTTAAAAAGTCGGAGATGCAAAAATGCCATGTTAAGAGTATTTCTAGAATCCACTAAAATCTATGAACATGTTCTTCAGCATAATAGCAACAGTAACAATAACGATGATGACAAGGTTTGTGACACACTTCTTTGCGCAAGGCACTGTCACTTTTTAGGTAATTATCTTAATTACAAAAACAAGGTTATGAAAAGGAAAGTACAGAAGAGCATTTAAGTGGAGTTCCTGTCATGGTTCAGTGATTAACGAATCCAACTAGGAACCATGAAGTGTCGGGTTCGATCCCTGGCCTTGTTCAGTGGGTTAAGGATCCGGTGTTGCCATGAGCTGTGGTGTAGGTTGCAGACGCAGCTTGAACCCCGCGTTCCTGTGGCTCTGGCATAGGCTGGCAGCTGCAGCTCCGATTAGACCCCTAGCCTGGGAACCTCCATATGCTGCGGGAGCGGCCCAAGAAATAGCAAAAAGACAAAAAAAAAAAGAACATTTAAGTGAAAACAGAATTAGCAGTGAGTGGTACGAAAGACAAGCAACCAAACTCTCTTTTCCTTATGTGTTGTTTAGAATGCAAAGTTCTGTGGCTCAAAGACTCAGCTAAAATCCAATCTTCCACAAGAACCCCATTAGCTAGGTAGGATTAACCCCCTTATCCACTGTATTTTAGGTCTATACTGCACTTTTTTCTAACTTTTTTTTAAAAAATTGAAATATAGTTAATTTACAATGTTGTGTTAGTTTCAGATGAAAAGTTACAGTGTGTGTAGTTATATAACTACATACACACACATTTTTTTCAGATTCTTCTCCATTATAGGTTATTATAAGATATTTAATATAGTTCCCTGTGCTATATAGTAGGTTGTTGTTTATTTTATATGTAGTGGTGTATATCTGTTAATCTCAAACTCCTCATTTATTCCTCCTCCACCCTTCCCCTCTGGTAACCATAAGTTTGTTTTCTATGTCTATTTCTGTTTTGTAAATAAGTTCACTTGTATCATTTTTTAAAGATTTTTTATATATAAGTGATCTCATATGATATTGGTCCCTCTCTGACTTATTTCATGTAGTATGATAATTTCTAGATACATTCATGTTGCTGCAAATGGCATTATTTCATTTTTTTTTTATGGCTATATACTGCATTTTAAAACAAGGCAGACTATGAGATAATTTATCTATCTCTCCCCTACCAGATTATAAAGGCTGCTTTGCACACAGTAGGTCTTTCAACAGTATAGCTGTTAAAGAGGACACCAAAACAAAAAATTTTCAAATGATTCAAGTATCAAGTAGGTGAACATGAGTATCTATTAAGTTCCCCGTGTTATTACATTTTCTCTCAAGGAAAGAATACCTAAATATATCACAAAATATTGCTTATTTCTCTAAATTGGAGTTGCTCACACTGAAATGATAGTGAAAAACATACAGTATTTTTTGTCAATTTTTTCACAAAAGCAAATGCCACTAAGCTGTATGTTTTGACATTTATTGTTTATAAAATAGTACCTCTCCTAAGTTAAAGTATTCTCAACCTCTATGAAGTATGTCTTGATCATTTACTGTAATATAGTGGGATTTTAACACAAATGTATATATTTTTTAAAAAAAACTTAAAATGGTTCTTCTCAAAGATTTAAACTTTCAATGCAACAGCACCCTCTAGGGATGAATTTTAAATTGCAAAGAATTTTGGGAAAGCAAACTGCCTGATTTCCGTCTGAGTTCAAACACAATAAGCCTTTTATTTTAATTTAAAAAGTTACAGTAATTATCTTTTAACCAATAATTTCACTCTCACTAAACTTTACAAAAATTAAAATAAAACACAAAACCAACTCACTTGATTATCAAATGAGTGAACAGGAATCTGCTTTATTAACATGAATTTAAGATAAAAATAGCATGTAAAAGTGCAGACTAGGACTGATGTTTTAAATAAGTCAGAATAAATCAGTACTGGGGAAGGAGATTAATTAATTAGCATTCCTAAGAAAGAAGAAATATCTTGCAAAACACTACCTCTGCACCCAAATAGCAGCAATGCTGCAGCTAAGAAAGCATGATGGAAGGGAAGTGCCGTTAGAACTGTTCTCCTTAGTCAGGTAATCAATGGCTGGTGCAGCTCAAGTCATCAATTTCCTACTGTCCTCAAACGTCATTTTCTCCCTAGAGCAGGTGGGGTGTGGCCTGTGGCAGAGCACCAGCTTCTCTCCTGTACCCTGTTTCTTTTTAAATCTTCCCAACAATGCTAGCAGGTCCCTTCACCATTTTACAAATGAGGAAACAGATATTAGGCAGAGAAGCCTGTCCAAACTCCCATAAAGAGTGTAGATCTGGGTTCAGAAGCTGAGATTTCATTCCACCCAGGGTCTTATTTTAACAAAAATAAGAAGAATTTTAAAGTTCACGATGACTGCTGACTTGCAAGGGGCAAGTTTCATGCTAGATTTGCAAAAAGCAATTGAATAAAAACTAGGTATGAAGACTAGATCATCGGCAACCTTAAGGTTAATACATACTTATAAGAGTTGTACCTTAAAGTTTTTAAAACAAATTCATCTTCAGAGTTCCCATTGTGGCGCAGTGGAAACAAATCCGACTAAGAACCATGAGGTTATGGGTTCCATCCCTGGCCTCGCTCAGTGGGTTAAGGATCCGGTGTTGCTGTGACCTGTGGTGTAGGTCGCAGATGTGGTTCAGATCCCGAGTTGCTATGGCTGTGGTGTAGGCCGGCAGCTACAGCACTGATTCAACCCCTAGCCTGGGAACCTCCATATGCCATGGGTGTGGCCCTAAAAAGCAAAAAAAAAAAAAAACAAAAAACAAAAAACAAAAAAAACCCAAACCCAAAACCCAAACCCTCACCACATTGCGATCTCGTTAAAGTTAAATCCACACCCCAATGCCTATTGGAATAGACATTTATTAGTTTTCTGGATTAACTCCTGACCTACACACACCAGGAAGACAGTCTTCCAAAAGCAGGTAGACGGTTCAGATTTTAGTTAGTTCACCAAGTGTATTTCAGTAATGTATTGAGAGAACAAAATGTACTGGTTGAAGACATTCACTTAAATCAAAGAAAGGCCAATACAATCAAATTCTTTTCACAACGCACACAATTCATTTTTTCCAAGGATGGATTTGCCAACCTGACCTTGGAAATTACTTATTGATGTTTCTATCTGTAAGGAAATTATAGTCATAGGCTGACCAGAAATCCACCAACTGGAAAAGCAGTTTTCAACCCTAGCCATGCATTCAAATCACCCGTGAAGCTTTGAAAGCCACAGGTACCAGGCCCCAGATCTCGCAGTTGGTTTAGTGAGTCTGGGATGGGGCCCCGTGCAGAAAATGTATTTTGAATTTATATCCAGGAAACAACTATACTCAGCAGCACAGTATGAAAATAGCTCTCCCTGTAATTCTGATACACTCCCCACCCCTGAGGCTCAGGACCACTGCCCTAGGGATTCTGACTGAATTTAATAGAGCACCTGGCTGAGGAAACTCCTGCCTTAGACACCTTCCAGAGCTCAAGGGCATCCCAACTAGTTACCTGAGGACAGGACCCAGGGGTGACGTGAGCCAACCTAAGCAACAGTTCAACTTCCTACTCACAGAGATGTGATTCCATCACTGGAATTAACACAGCTTCTATCTTGCTTTACACAGAAAGGGCAGAGGAACCCTCTCATTCTCAGCCTCTTTCTTAGACAGGACTAGAAATTTATAAACTACCCATACATGACTGTATTAACATCAGGATTGCCATTTATCCCCTTCTCCGAATTCACATGGGATGTGTGGTGCATGAGGGTCCCAGGAATGAAACAGAGCATTCCCTGGAGGAGCAGATTAGGTTTCCCATGTGTGGGTGTCTTACTATGGCTGGTGATGGTGAGTTTTTAGTGAACCTCCCACCAGAGGACTTGGTGTCCATGTGAGCGGCCCCCCCACCCCTGGTTTTCCTTATCACTGCTCCCCCAGCACCTGGCACAATGCCTGGCACCCAGTAGGTGGTGAATAAAGATTTGCTGAGATAACAAACAAGGAGGCAAGAACTCTAGAATCTAAGCTGGGAAGGGAGGAAGGCCAGAAGAGGTGGGGAGCCCCAAGTTCTGGATGGCATCTGGCGGAGTCAGGGCAGAGAGAGTGGACTAGGTCCCCAACCAGGTTTAGAGGACAGGCCACATCCTAGTCTTCCAGGGAAGCACCCACTGCCAACAGGAACCACAGCCCCAGGGAGGGAGTCAGCTACCAGGGAGGAGAGAGGTGGGCTTGTGACTCACCTGAGCAGGGAAGGGCTGTGGGGACCATGGCCACCTGCAGATGCAGCCAGCAGTGGCTCAGCTCCTCCAGAGGAGGAGGCAGAAGGCAGAGCGGGAAGCACAGGCAGGGATGAGCCCCAACTTCCTGAGCTCTCTGCACCTCATGCTGTGTTCTCAGCACAAGAGAGTACCGAACATGGAGTACCTCCCAGCCTCAGTTTCCTCATCTGCAAAAGGTGGGGCAGCGGCGGGGTGGGGGGGGGGGGGGGGAAATAAAAGCTCCCATGCCCAGCAGAGACAATGGGGATCAGAGTTTCCAGAACCACCAAGTAGCCAGAGCCTTGGGAAAGAGGACCACCCCCCTCTTCCCAAAGAAGAGGGGCTGCTTTGAATTCCAGGAGAGGCGGGGCCTGTTCCTATGAGGAGACTGCCCAGCTCCGCCCCACCTGCCAAGAACCTCAAACAGCAACATCGTCCATAAAAAAGGAGCAGGAACAAAGGTTGTCTTATACCAATCAGCCGTTTCCTTAAGTTTAATTAGACTCTGTGGATTTCTGAAAGCACCTCAGTAATTCGAGATAGCAGAGGCCCTGTGAAGGAATCAATATAAATCTTTTCTTTTTTTTAGCTTTAAAATATGATCATAATGCATCCTCAGTTAAATGTAGCTTTCTTACCCCAAAAGCTGTCAAATGGTCAAAAATCACACAGATCAGCCATTACTTCAATGAAACAAACACGCATCCTAAAGAATGCATTAAAAACAGGGCCCAGGAGTTCCCTGGCAGCTCAGTGGGTTAAGGATCCAGCATTGTCACTGCAGCAGCTCAGGTTGCTGCTATGGCCCAGGAATTTGCACAGGCCACAGGCATGACCAAAAAACAAAACAAACAAAGAAACAAACAAAAAATTTTTTTTAAAAAGGAAGGGGGATAAATTAGGAGTTTGGGATGAACAGATACACACTAGTAAAAAAACAAGGACCTACTTACTGTACAGCACAGGGAACTCTACTCATCTTATAACCTATAATGGAAAAGAATCTGGAGAAGAATACCTCCAGATAGATAGATAGAGATAGATAGATAGAGGAAGAGAGAATATCTCTCTTGAGATTCTTTTCCATTATATTATATATATATATATATAGAGAGAGAGAGAGAGAGACTCAAGAGATTCTCTCTCCAGATTCTTTTCCATTATATATAGAGAGAGCAAAAGCGAGATTTTTATACATAGAGAGGAAAAAATATATAAATATGTATTTTAGTTATATATATAACTGAATCACTGAAGCCTGAAACTAACACAACGTTGTTTTTCAACTATACTTCAGTTAAAAACAAAACAAAGGTCTAATACTAGACAAGATCTATTCTGTTGACTTCACACAAAATGGACCACATTTACCCCCATGTCCCCCAGTCCTCACCTCTTCTCTCTGGTCAACCACACACCCCACTTTAATAAACATACTCCTCGACCTCTACGGTATCTGAATCAACCCCAAATTCTTGGGTTCTGGACAATTTCTCTCTCCCCTTTTGCCCCTCATCCACACCCATCTCCAGGCTGCCACTTTCATTTGCAGTCTCAATATAAATTCCTATTTTATATAATAAGTGATGGTAAGTGTTATTTAGAGAGTTGTTTCTGCCGAACTGAGTTTCTCTTTGGTTTTTCTTACTCAAAGGATGTGGAGACTGAATGAGTTGTACATCCCAAGACAAAAAGAGAGAGAGACAGACCTTTTTAGCACAATAGACATGAAGAATATTGTTTAGCTCATTCTCCAGACGGTTTGAATTCACAACAGCAACAGGAACAGTGGGAGGCCCCAAAGTGCCTACATTTCTTTGGGGAGAACACTGAGGCTACCTAGAAGAAATGTGGCTTTGCTCTCCAATAAGAATGGGGGAAAAAAAAAATTCTCGTTGTCTCTAGTTCAAGGTGAGGCTAGTTACCATAGGGTTAAGAAGCCTAACCACTTCAGGCATAATCTTATTACTCATGAATGCTGCTCCGGTGTTCTTTGACATTCTGATTATCCTGGGATTACTGTTACAGGATCTCTGTGCTAACAGCCCTGTGCCACAGGCTGCCAAGAAGAAAATTAGGATCCCTGTTGCTGTCATGCCAATTTACACCGCATCTAAATAAATGCTTCTTCCTGCTTTCTCACCCCCACCTCCCCAGTAAAACAAATTTTAAAAAGAGGGAGGGGGGAGTTCCCGTCGTGGCGCAGTGGTTAATGAATCCGACTAGGAACCATGAGGTTGCGGGTTCGGTCCCTGCCCTTGCTCAGTGGGTTAACGATCCGGCGTTGCCGTGAGCTGTGGTGTAGGTTGCAGACGTGGCTCGGATCCCGAGTTGCTGTGGCTCTGGCGTAGGCCGGTGGCTACAGCTCCGATTCAACCCCTAGCCTGGGAACCTCCATATGCCGCGGGAGCGGCCCAAGAAATAGCAACAACAACAACAATAACAACAACAAAAGACAAAAAAAAAAAAAAAAGAGGGAGAGGAACATGACCAAGGACAGCACTGCACCTGCATGCTCAGTGGTGTCTATTCCCCACAGCAGTAACTCAAGGGCCATATTTTATTTATAGATGCACTGAAGGAACAAGGGTTTAGGGCAGTCTGACCTGGAACCACCAAGAAAAGATAACCAGTACATATTCCTTTGGAAGACTGACTCACCAAACAGAAGCTCTCTTCTTCTTATGGAAGACGACCTTCCAATCCTCTTTTGACTGAGCACCGGGGGAGGTGCGCAGGGAAAAAAGAACACTTGACCTCTTCCTGAATCTTTCTGCTTATTCATCTGGCACGTGGCCCACTACTCCTCATGAAAGAGAAAAATCACGCCCTCAATTCTCACATGTCAATGCACTGAACAAAAAGAAAAGAGGAGTTCTCGTCGTGGCTAAGTGGTTAATGAATCTGACTAGGAACCATGGGTTGCAGGTTCAATCCCTGGCCTCGCTCAGTGGGTTAAGGATCCGGCGTTGCCCTGAGCTGTGGTGTAGGTTGCAGACGCAGATGGGATCCTGCGTTGCTGTGGCTCTGGTGTAGGCCGGCAGCTACAGCTTAGATTCGACCCCTAGCCTGGGAACCTCCATATGCCGCAGGGGGGCGGCCCTAAAAAGACAAAAGACAAAAGACAAAAAAAAAGAAAAGAAAAGAATCTGAAGAAGTTGTCCAATAGGCCCCTATAAAATGTTTTAAATGCCTACAGTAAACACTTAGTATATGAATGTGAAAACTCTTCAAAAGGGTCAACAAGTGCTGTTTGGCTGTTGACAAAAGACACTATACAAAATGTACCATCCAGAATTATTATCATTATTATTATTATTACTACTACTACTAATAAATGAGTCTTGCTGAGCCCCAGAAGCAGAGACCTTGAGCAATGCTCCCATACACACTTGACTCACCTCCAAGCCTCAGACACAAGTGCCCACTGTCCAGGGTCATGACAGAAGTTAACGATCTAGACGTCAAACCCAACACAGATACAACTGTCATGCCTCTGAGTGCTGTGTCTTCAGAACCCGAGATACTACTGTGCACTTGTCTTCAGAGGATGGGGTCCAAGGGTGAAGAAGCCCTGGTCCCTGTCCTGGCAGGGCTCATACTGAGGACAGCTCAGCCAAACTACCAACAAAAACAGAAGGCAGAGGAGAGAGAAACACTATTTTCTGAGGGGATTTAGCTGTGAATTTCATAAGGAAAGTAGCATTTAACTGGACCCTGAATAGAACACAATTTCAAAGCAGGACTGAGGGACAAGGCATTCCAAACAGCAACCTAAATGTCCATTAAACACAAACAAAATAAAATATGGGCTGTAACTCATTCATTATTCCAACGGCATATGAAATGAACTTTGATTACTGCGGACAAAGGTAACTTAAGATACAGGACTAATTAATTAATTAATTAATTATTTGTTTGATTTATTTACTCAGGAATATTTGAAATTTTCGATCTGGGAGGCCAGGGCTTAGTCAGAAGCAGGTTCCAATTCTGGTTTTTGCTACAAACCGCCTCTGTGAGCAGAGGGGTATAACTGAAACCCTCTGGTCTAATTCTCCATCTCTGGCAATGGGGATGAAGGTAGTGGATCCACTCCTTGGACACCAGCGCTCAGCATGGCATTAAACACAGCCTGCTCTAATCACACTGGGCTTTTATCTCCTCTATACAACAACAGCTTCTGGGGGTCCTGCACTTAGTCTGAAGTACTCGGCACATGGCTAGTGCAAGCAACACCCTATAAATGCCAAGTGCTCTTCCTTCTACTGAATTTCTATTTACTACGAAAATAGTTTCCTTTGTGCTAGAAAGTATGCTATTCTTCAAACTGTGAAATACCCCAATCTCAAAGTTTTACCTTGCACGCTTCAGCACATATCTTTCCCATTAGGATTCCTTTTTTGTTTGATTTAATGCTACAGCCTTAAAAATATATATAGCTCTTGGGAGTACCCACTGTGGCACAGCAGAAACAAACCAACTAGTATCCATGAGGACACCAGTTCACTCCCTGGCCTCGCTCAGTGGGTTAAAGATCCAGCATTGCTGTGAGCTGCGGTGTAGGTCTAAGACGTGGCTCAGATCCTGTGTTGCTATGGCTGTGGCGTAGGCCAGCAGGTGCAGCTCAGATTCAACCCCTAGCCTGGGAACTTCCATAGGCTGCAGGTGCAGAACTAAAAAGCAAAAAAATACACACACACACACACACACACACACACACACACGGTTCTTGGGGGACTTGGGCCTATGAAACACCAAATGGAAATCATTTGAATTTAGTACTCAAAACTAAAAATGAAGTAATTGTGGGATCCTAAGACTTTTAAGCATTGTATTAACTGAACTTTCACGCCAGCCTTACTTCCAACAGATCAAGGAAATTGCAGAACACCAAAGAGCTACAAAACTAGTCCCTTGCACACTTTCATCTCATCAGGGTAGCTGTCAGACCTAACAGCAAGACTATCACACACTAAAGACTTCACAAAAATGGACACAGGTACCCCGCTTGTTTCTTTGCAGACACTAAGTGAAAAGGACCTGAGCATACTGATTTCAAAGTCAAAATTCTTGCCACACCAGAGAGAAGGACCCTCCCAGTGGAACATATTCATTCAGAGGCAGCTGCTTGTAGCCCCACACTCCCCAAACACACAGAGCAGTCAATGGCTACCCTGAAAGATCAACACACCAGAGAAATTACACTACAAAGAATTTGAAATTTATGAACTAACATTTCCCCCTGAGATAAAAAGAAAGGGTATAACCTCTTTTTTTTGTTCTTTTTAGGGCCACACACCTGGCATGTGGGAGTTCCCAGGCTAAGGGTCAAAGTGGAGCTACTGCTGCTGCTTATGCCACAGCCACAGCAACTGAGGATCTAAGCCATGTCTGTGACCTACACCATAGCTCATGGCAACTCTGGATACCTTATCTCCTGAGCAGGGCCAGGGATTGAACCCACATCCTCATGTATACTCCTCGGATTCGTTTCTACTGCACCACAATGGGAACTCCCAGGCATAACTTCCTTGAAATAAGAACTCAAAGGAGAAAGAGTAAGACAACAAGGAGAGGTGATGAGAGTTCAGGGAAGAAATAGAAAAGAAGAACTAGGCTATGGCAGAAATGGATGCTACATTAGAAGAAATCAAAGAAAGAGACGATGATGAAAAACTGAGCTTCAGTTCAGTATATGAAGGACAGGATTCAGGAAATCACAGGGTTTGGTACATGGGTGAGCTGTCACTTGGCCAATGTTTTCTGCAGACTTTCTGGAAAGAAGCCGAGGAGAGCTATCAGAAGAGACATTCTTCTCTGGTGAATATGGTGTAGCCACCCTGTTACTACAAAGGAGGTCAGCCAAGGACAAAGCCACAGAGAAATGAAGCCAGAACCTGAAAACACCAGGAGCCTTTGAATCAAACTGCATCTGGAGGCCACCTGATCTTCACACTGTCCTGCTATGTGAATTTTGAAACTCCTTTTATTTTTAAGCTCATCTTTGAGTTTTCTATTACCTGCATCAAAAGCTTCTTCTTACGAGAGTTTTTAAAACCACCGAAATAGAAAACAGAAAATCTTTCACAATTTTAAAATAACACACCACAAAGACAAAATTGAAAAATTATTCAAAACAGTAGGAGAAAGCAGCAAAATGGCTTGTTATAAAATTAACTTATCAAAACCCATAATAATAAAATTACAGGTGTGGTAGACGCAATCTGGTAGCCAATTCAAAATACACTCCCTGGAGTTCCCATTGTGGCACAGCAGAAGTGAATCTGACTAGGAACTGTGAGACTGTAGGTTTGAACCCTGGCCTCACTTGGTGGGTTAAGGATCCGGCATTGCTGTGAGCTGTGGTGTAGGTCACAAATGCAGCTCGGATCTGGCGTTGCTGTGCCTAGGGTATAGGCTGACAACTGTAGCTCCGATTCGACCCCTAGCCTGAGAACCTCCATATGTCATGGGTGCGGCCCTAAAAAGAAAAAAAGAAAAATACACTCCCAACTCCTTTCTTCCTTATTACCTCCACTGGAGGGACTGAAAAAACTAAATATCTACTCTGTATTCCAGAGTTTCTTATAATTAAGAGTAGCCATGTAACACAGACCTGGCCAATGAAACATAAACAAAAGTTTGCTCTGGGCTTTTGGGAAAGCTTTTGCTTTTTAAAAAAAAAAAAAAAAAAAAGTTAGATACAGCTGATGATACCCTTTTTTCTCCCCCTCCCTTCCTTGACTTACTGTCTTAAATGCAAATGTGATGCCTGGAGATAAGGCAGCCATTTTGTGACCGTGAGTGAAAAGCATCAGAAGGCTGCAAAAGAAATTCAACAGTAGTTACTTCAGAAAAACTAGGAACTTGAGATGGGAGAGGATTTTCTTCACTGATTGAATCTTTTTTAAAAACATTTTATAATAAAGACTGGTAAATAAAGGTGGAGTTTTTTTATATAATGATTTTTTTTTATTTTTTTTCATTATAGCTGGCTTACAGTGTTCTGTCAATTTTCTACTGCACAGCATGGTGACCCAGTTACACATACATGTGTAGATTCTTTTTTCTCACATTATTCATGCTCCATCATAAGTGACTAGACATAGTTCCCAGTGCTATACAGCAGCATCTCATTGCTTATCCATTTCAAAGGCAACAGTTTGCATCTATTAACTCCAAGTTCCCAATCCATGTTTTTTTGCTTTTTTTAGAAATACAGAAGGAAGCGTTATCGGGGTCACTGAGCGTAGTTAGGAGATTTTAAAGAGAGAACAACTAAAGGCTGAGTAGGCAAAATAGCAGAGGAAAAGGTATTCAGGATCAAAATGATATGAAGCATGACTTTACTGAAGCAAAAGATTTCAGGGAGAGAAAGTAATAGAAAACATAACTGAAAAGACAGTTAAATATTAAATAAAGGTTGAGGACCAGGAATAAATCAGATAGAAATCAAACTTGACTCTATAGTAACACACTGTAGTAAAGAGTCCCATAGGTTCACTTTGGGGAAAGAGAGGGAGTAATATGATAAAAACAATGTTTGAAGATCAGTCCAAGATGCAAAATAAGTTGTGAGAGAAAGAAGCAAAAGAAAAAGGAGGCGAAAGTCACAATCAATTCATCCAACTCCACTTTCAGTTTTCAAAATTAAATTAGCAGTACCTGATAAAAGGAATTGTGTTGTTGCACATGATAAAGAACTTGGACAGCTCGATTACTACACATTATTTCTTTACATACTATTTCTGAGAGCAGCAATATGATGGATTTAACTTCTCAATGCTGAACCCAATGTAGAATACATTTGCCATTTCTTCTTCCACTTCAAGTATAAATTCCAACCAAACAGTTTCAAAAAGCATCACCTCTTCTTTCCGAAGATCAGCATTCTCATCTATTAAATAAAGGAGATGGACCAAAAGTGCCCTTTTCAAGTCTAAGACTCTGTGTCTAGTTTAACCTCAGAACTGGTGGGAATGGTAGCTGAGAGAATCTGGGAACAGAGAGAGCTGGGGACCTGGGATTGAGTAACTGAGGCTGTGTTTAACGGGTTACTAATGACACCTGAGCACAAAGCAACTGAATCACACTGGATAAAACTTCCTAAACATTATTTCAGAGGTCTTCCACTTAGGAACCTGTACTCCCCAGTTATTTATCTTGAATGGGGGCTCCCTAACAGCTACAGTAACTATAAGATACATAGATACATGAGTAACTTGCTATATAAAAAGTAAAAACTCACCCAGAATACCATCATTTTTTCCCCTTCTTTTCTTTTTCTTTTCTTTTTTTTTTTTCTTCTTCTTTTTTAACAGCTGTACCTGCAGCATATGGAAGTTTCCAGGCTAGGGGTCGAACTGGAACTGTAGCTGTGACCTGTGCCACAGTCTTGGCAACACTGGATCCAAGTTGCATCTGTGACCTTCACCACTGCTTACAGCAACACTGGATCTTTTAACCCACTGGGTGAGGCCAGAAATCGAACCTGCATCCTCACAGAGACAACATCAGGTCCTTAAAACCTGCTGAGCCACAACAGGGAACTCCACTATCATCTTAATGCATAAATGGTTTCTGTTTTTTATTGAGTTAGTTCCCCTCTATTTCTTTACAATAAGAAAATGTGACTCATACATGCCAATGGTGTATTACTCAGCCTTTAAAAAGAAAGAAATCCTCCCATATGCGACGGCATGGGTGAGCCTGGAGGACATTACGATAAATGAAGTAAGCCAGTCACAGGATAAATACTGCATGATTATCTTAGATAGGAATCTAAACCGGTTAGATTCATGGAAACAGCAGGATGATGGTCATGAGGGGCTGGGTGCAACGGGAGTTGCTGTTCAACAGGATGAAGTTTGAGCTAGCAAGATAAATACGTTCTAGAGCTCTGCTGTATAGTACTGTACCTACATTTAATAACACTGTAGTGTGCACTTAAAATCTGTTAAGAGGGTAGATGATTTCACATTAATTGTTCTCACCAAAATTTTTAAAACACCAATAACATATATTGAAGAACATCATTCACTATCATGTTTTGTTTCTATACACATTGCTGTGATAAAATCATCTAATCAATACAGCATTTGGATCAATTACAGAAATCATCTTTAATATTCAGCTTCTCAGTATTTTTTATCATCAACTTTTTAGACATTGTGAACTTTCATTGTTACCTAATTAATGCAATGATAGATTTCTGACACTGAGATATTCTCTTTTGTAAATCTACATTTGCACATAAAGATATGTATTTTTCAAATTTTTTTAGGAGTTCCCATCATGGCGCAGCAGAAACGAATCTGACTAGGAACCATGAGGTTTCAGGTTCCATCCCTGGCCTTGCTCAGTGGGTTAAGGATCCAGCATTGCCTTGAGTTATGGTGTAGGTCGCAGACACGGCTTGGATCTGGCGTTGCTGTGGCTCTGGCGTAGGCTGGCAGCAACAGCTCCAATTAGACCCCTAGCCTGGGAACCTCCATATGCCACGGGTGTGGCCCTAAAAAGGACAAAAGACAAAAAAAAAATTTAAAAGACGTTTTTGGAGGAGTTCCCATCAATGGCGCAGCAGAAACGAATCTGACTAGAAACTATTAAGTGGCAGGTTTGATCCCTGGCCTCGCTCAGGGAGTTAAGGATCCAGCGCTGCCATAAGCTGTGGTGTATGTCGAAGACACAGCTCGGATCTGGTGCTGCTGTGGCCAGCAGCTGTAGCTCCAATTAGACCCCTAGCCTGGGAATCTCCATATGCCTTGGGTGTGGCCCTAAAAAGGCAACAACAACAACAAAAAAAAAAAAAAAGAGAGAGAGAGAGAGAGAAGAATGTTTATAGCCCTGGGATGCAACCCAGACTCAAGTAAGTAACTGTGTCATCGCAGAATGCAGCTGCAGAGCCAACAGAAGTTTCAATAGAAAAGCATTTAAATTTTTTAAACTAAATAACAGGGAGTTCCCATCATGACTCAGTGGTCACAAACCCAACTAGTCCCAACTAGAAGACACAGGTTTGATCCCTGGCCCTGCTCTGTGGGTTAAGGATCTGTCACTGCTGTGAACAGATGCAGTAGGTCACAAATGCAGCTCACATCCCATGTTGCTATGGCCATGGCATAGGCGGGCAGCTACAGCTCTGATTCCACCCCTAGCCTGGGAACGTCTATATGCCCTGGGTGTGGCTCCAAAAAGACAAAAATTAAATTAATTAATTAATTAATTAAATGACAGGAAATAGACTTTTGTGGCGAAGCATTTGATTTGAGCACTTCACTAGGCAATGTATAAAATTCTAACATTTCAGAACTTAAAGGGATCTAGGGCTTGTCTCACTCTCCTACACTGCTGGCAGGAATATAAATTGGTACAACCACTATGGAAAACAGTATGGCAGCTCCTCAGAAAACTAAAAACTGAACTAGAGTAGAATCCAGCAATCCCACTTCTGGGCATATATCCTGAGAAAACCATAATTCAAAAAGATAACATGCACCCAAATGTTCACTGCAACACTATTTACAATAGCCAGGACATCAAAGCAATCTAAATGTCTGTCGACAGAAGAATGGATCGAAATGATGTGGTACATCTATACAATGGAATATTACTCAGCCATAAAATAGAAAGAAATAATGCCATTTGCAGCAACATGGATAGACCTGGATATTATCATACTAAGTGAAATTAGTGAAAAACAAACATCATGTGATACCACTTACATGTGGTATCTTTAAAAAAAAGAAAAGGATACAAATGAACTTATTTGTACAAGAGAAATAGATTTACAAACTTTGAAAACTTGTGGTTATCAAAGGGAAGGAGAGAGGAGCAGGGATGGACTGGGGGTTTGGGACTGGCACCTGTGCACTGAGATACATGGAATGACTGGCCAACGGGGACCTGCTATATATAGCACAGAGAACTCTACCCACTATTCTGTGATAACCTGTATGTGAAAAGAACCTGAAAAAAGAATGGATGTGTGTATATGTATAACTGAATCACTCTGCTGTACAGTGGAAAGATCACAACATTGCAAATCAATTAAACATCAATAAAATTTTTTAAAATGAAAAAAAAAAATCTCACCTCCTCACCAGAGTTTAAGAAACCACTGTACAGAAGACCCATGGATGGTGGTCCCACTCAGCTCCAGCTCTGGGCAGGGACTCGATCTCTCTCCTGGGAGCCTGTTACCCAGTGCTGGACCACTCCTCACGTTAGACATTTTTTATTTCCAGGGAGCTGAAATCAACTCCTACAACTTCTGGGATAGATCCTAGTGGGGTCCACTGGAGCAACACCCATAAGCTTAATCCTTCCTTTAAAATGAGATCTGTCATTTAGAAGCCAACAATCTGTGTCAACTTTAGTCTTCTTCCCTCAGAAAAAGAAAAAGCATTTCAGTTTTAACCTCACATCACTCTGTTCAACTTCCTTCGTGCAAATTTAGTTTGTTATTGATATTCTTTTAAAACAGTACTCAACTGAACACAATATTTCAGGAGAGAACTGGCCATTAGGATGGGATGATTGCCTCCAGAGATCTAACCCTTCCAACCATGGATTCTTTACTCTCTACTTCTTGCTTTTAAGATCACACTCCCTTCATTCTCTCCTTCAGACTACTTTGTCCCTTGCTCCCTGGAGCAACTGAAATAAACCACAACAAAGCAAAAACAAACCAAACAGCACTGAGACTACTTACTAGGGAAGTTTCAAAGTGTATTTGAGAAAAATTAGAACTGGTAGGACCTGTCTGAACAGAGAATTCATATGCATCGTAGAGTAAATTACCTGACAATTGAGATTCTGTTTGCTTAAGGAATTTTTCCAAGGACATCTATGGTAGAACCATGTTTAGAAATAGAGTCCAGGAGTTCCCATCGTGGATCAGTGGTTAACGAATCCAACTAGGAACCATGAGATAGCGGGTTCGATCCCTGGCCTCGCTCAGTGGGTTAAGGATCCGGCGTTGCCATGAGATGTGGTGTAGGTCGCAGACGCGGCTCGGATCCCGTGTTGCTGTGGCTCTGGCATAGGCTGGTGGCTACAGCTCCGATTCGACCCTTAGCCTGGGAACCTCCATATGCCAGAGGAGGAGGCTCAAGAAAAGGCAAAAAGACGAAATAAAAAATATATATACATATATTAGAAGCAATTGCAGTAAACTATTTATTTGAAGGAGTGGCTTCAAGAAAAGGCAAAAAGACAAAAAAAAATATTAGAAGCAATTGTAGTAAACTCCTATTTATTTGAAGTTTGGGAGAAACAAGAGTATTAATGAAATGCTCTGGTTAACTGAAAGTTACCAAACATAAACAATTTTCAATTACTTGGAAGACAATCACAGAACATATATTTTAATAAGCACTCAGACCCAAGCACATGTAGAACCTCAACTATACAAGGGAACTCAGCTTCCTGTGACCACAGACAGGATGTTTGACGCAGGTCATCACTAGGAAGATCAATTACCTCAGTCCAGCGCTGTATATGAAACTAATAAACATTAATAACTAGTAACCATCTATCCCAATTTCCCAAGACAATTCCAACTTCATATATTTTTCCTCCAATATTTGCAATTCTTTTAAAAGGACTAGATTTCTCTTGGGTCACATCTCCACAGATCAGAGAAAAAAGTGTGTGACCATGTCTTAGTATTTTATTTGAAGAAAAATGATTATACCCTCACCTATCAAGCAAACAGCCATAAAAACACATTAATGATAAACACAAAAACACATATGTATACACAAATCTATTCATAACATTGTTATCACTGGGAAAATGACCTGAACTTATAACTAAATCACAACTACATAATGTAGTCATTGAAAATGACAATGTTGATCATTTAGTGATATGGAAAAAAGGTTCAGAATAATTCCAAGTGGAAAAAGCAGGTAATACATATGGTATAACTCTAGTTTTGTTTAGATACGTATGATCCCATTTTTGGTTTATATACATAGTGTATCTAATTGTATATCTAGCTAACAACATATAAATATTGTTATGTTAGATATTATTCTATTTTTGTGATGTGTTATATGTTTGTATGGGAAAATGTTTGAAGCCTGCACACCAAAACTAATAGCAAGTTATCTTGTGGACAAGACTCCAGGTTTTTGTTTTGGTTTTTCATAAGTGTTCTAATTTTTAATGAATGACAAGAAGCAAATGACAAGTTGTATCATTTTTTTAAAATCTCTAATACAGATTTCTTTTCTGTCATATGTCTCTCACCTAGAAGATACAGAAGTGTAGTGTACTGAAACCTCTAGGAGTTCCTGCTGTGGCACAATGGGTTAAGAATCCAACTGCAGGGTTCAGGTGGCTGCAGAGGCACTGTTTCGTCCCCAGCCGAATGCAGTAGGTTTAAAGAATCTGGTGCAGGCTACAACTGTGGCTCAGATTCAGTCCATGGCCTGGGAACTTCCATATGCCATGAGTGCAACCACAAAAAAAATGACACACACACACACACACACACACACACACACACACACACGGTCATTTGTAAAAACTCCTTCAAGGGTTTCTGATATGCCCAGAGGCAAAATGCTTCCCACATAAAAGAGACTCTGGTTGAGACTTTGGAGACAGAGATGGGCTTGTCAAGACTTAGTACTGGAAACACCTTTTGCAAAGAGAACCGAGTGCTCACCAGAAATAAGTGGAAGAGAATAAACATTAAGCTTTGAGATTTTTTCCAAAATGCACTTCTTCCATGTTCAAACTCTACAGCCCCAGATCCCTGCAATCGACAGAATTCTCACTCAGAAAACACAACTGAACCCAAATACAACAAAATATTTATGGCACTCATTGGGCTGAAGTGCATTCCTATTCTGTTTTTCCTCAAAGCTGGGCAGCCTCATCCTGCATTTCTTTCAGGACACAGGCTCTCCGTAGCAACTACTGGAGGTTTTTTTAATGTTCTCTCATTTTTTAATGCATTTGATTACTTCCAAAACAAAGTTCCAAACAGTGTTCATCAAAATGAAAGAGATTTGAATGTCTTCATTTACTCCAAAAATTCCACCATATTCAAATCCCAGCATGTCTTCATGCACTTGTAACTTTGCCAAAGCCAATTTACACCAAGCTGCCAGTCCACGACCTGGAGGATGAGTAACTGCTGAGTGGGCAGAAAGCTAGTGAGCAGCAGTGTGTGAGAGAGGGACCGAGGGCGGCTCCCCGGGAAACCAGCAGTTGGTGGAGAAGAGGGGCATCCTGTCAGCACTACTGCTGGCCAGGCACTGTCCTCGGTGCTGGGGATTCTAGTGAACAAAGCAAAATAGAAATCCCTACTGTCACTTACAACAGCCAAGACATGGAAGCAACCCAAGTGCCTCTCAACAGATGATTGGCTTAAACAGATGTTTTGTGTGTGTGTGTGTGTGTACTCCAACATACAATGGAATATGACTCAGGCATAAAAAGAAATGAAAAAATGCCATTTTGGCAACATGAATGGACCTAGAGATTATTGCGCTTATTGAAATAAGTCAGACTGAGAAACAAATACTACATCACTTATATGTGAAATCTAAAAAAGAATACAGGAGTTCCCATCAGGGTGCAGTGGTTAACAAATCCGACTAGGAACCATGAGGTTGCAGGTTCGATCCCTGGCCTTGCTCTGTGGGTTAAGGAACCAGCATTGCCGTGAGCTGTGGTGTAGGTTGCAGAGGCAGCTCGGATCCCACGTTGCTGTGGCTGTGGTGTAGGCTGGTGGCTACAGCTCTGATTCAACCCCTAGCCTGGGAACCTCCATATGCCGCAGGAAGCAGCCCTAGAAAAGGCAAAAAGACAAAATAAAATTAAATAAATAATACAAATGAATCTATATTCAAAACAGAAAGTGACTCACAGACAGAAAACAAAGGGGAAGGGGAGGGCAGGAAGAACAAATTCAGGCATGAGATTAATAGATACAAAGTACTATACATAAAACAAATAAACAACAAATATTTACCAGATAGCACAGGGATTATTCCCAATATCTTGCAATAAACTATAATGGAATATAATCTGTGAAAAACAATAAAATGAATGACTATGCTGAACACAATCTTGTAAATCAACTATACTTCAATAAAAAATAGTAATTAAAAAGAATAAAATATTAAGGATATTCCTCAAGCTGCTAAAAAAAAAAATCCCTGTGCTCATGGAGCATACATTCTAGTGCAAGTGAGAGACAAATAAGATAAATAAGAATAAAACAGAAAAGTGCAGAAAGGCACTAATTATAGTCAGGGGAAGGGAGAGGAGTCAGGGATCAAGAAAGGCTATTTTGAGAAGGTGCATCTGAGGGAAGACACGAAGCAAAGGAGGATGCAATCCACCAGGATATCTGAAAGAAGATCATTCTCTGCTGAGGGACCAGCAAGTGCAAAGGCCCTGAGGCAGGAGGAGGGGCAAGCTTCCTAGGAACAGTAAGGAGGTCAGCTTGGCTTAGAGGTTATATAAGAATATCAGCTCTCATATCTAAGTGAGATGGAAAGCCAATGGAAGGTTTCTGAACTGAGCAGTGACATAATCTGATTTACATTTTGGGGGGTTTTTTTGTTTGTTTTGTCTTTTTAGGGCCACACCCTCGGCATATGGAGGTTCCCAGGCTAGGGGTCGAATCAGAGCTGCAGCCGCCAGCCTACACCACAGCCACAGCAATGTCAGATCCAAGCCGCATCTGCGACCTACACCACAGCACATGAAAATGCCAGATCCTTGACCCACTGAGTGAGGTCAGGGACCAAACCCGCAACCTCATGGTTCCTAGTTGGATTCGTTCCACTGCACCACGACAGGAACTCCTGATTTACATTTTTAAAGGATCACTTTCTAGTTGAGAACAGGTTGAAAAGGAACAGGGTGAGAATTAGTGATAGCAGCTGGGAAACTTCTGCAATAATCCAAGCAAGAAACGAGTGCCTGCTTCTCAAAAAACTAAAATAGAACTACCACACAATTCCATTCCTGGGTATATATCCAAAAAAACAAAAACACTTCTTTGAAAAGATGCTTGTGTACCCCAATGTTCACATATAATTGCCAAGATGTGGAAGCAACCCAAGTGTCCATCAACAGATGAATGAAGCAGATGTGGCCATCATTAGTAAGTCTACAAATAACAAACGCTAGAGAGGGTGTGGAGAAAAGGGAACCCTCCTCCACTGTTGGTGGGACTGTAAATTGGTACAACCACTATGGAAAACAGTATGGAGGTACCCCAGAAAACTAAGTATAGAACTACCATATGACCCAGCAATCCCACTTCTGGGTATATATCCAAACAACACTTTCCTTGAAAAAGACACATGCACCCGTATGTTCATTGCAGCACTATTCACAATAGCTAAGACATGGAAACAACCTAAATGTCCATGGACAGATGAATGGATACAGAAGGTGTGATACATATACATGATGTAATACTATTCAGCCATAAACAGGAATAAAATAATGCCATTTACAGCACCACGGATGGAACTAGAGATTCCCATACTGACTGAAGTCAGTCAGGAAGAGAAAGACAAATACTATATGATATCACTTATATCTGGAATCTAATATATGGTACAATGAACCTAACTACTGAAAAGAAACAAACTCATGGACTTGGAGAACAAACTTGTGGTTCCCTAGGGGGTGGGGGAGGGAGTAGGATGGACTGGCAGTTTGCGGTTAGTAGATGCAAACTATTGCATTTGGAGTGGATAAGCAATGAGATCCTGCTGTACAGCAGAGAGAACTAGGTCTAACCACTTGTGATGGAACATGATGGAGGATAATGTGCAAAAAGTAATGTATATAAATGTATGACTAGGTCATGTTGCTGTACAGCAGAAATTGACAGAACATTGTAAATCAACTATAATAAAAAATTTTAAAAATTTAATAAAAAATTTTAATATATATACAATGAACTACAACTCAGCCATAAAAAGGAATTAAATTTTGCCATTTGCAACAACATGAATGGTCCCAGAGGGGTATTACACTAAGTGAAATAAGTCAGAAAGAGAAAGACAAATAATATAAATGTATATGTGGAATCTAAAAAATACAATAAACTAGTGAATGTAAGAAAAAATAAGCAGACCCATAGATATAGAGAACAAACTAGAGGTTACCAGTGAGTAAGGGTAAAGGGCAAAGCAGGGGTAGGGGATTAAGAGAAACCAGCTATTATGTATAAAATAAGCTATAAGGATATACTGTACAAAATGGGGAATATAGTCAACATTTTACAATAACTATAAATAGAACATAACCATTAAAAGTGTGAATCACTATTTTGTACACCTATAATATTTAATATTGTACATCAACTACACTTCAATTTTTTAAAAGACATTTTAAAAGATACGAGTGGCTGTGGACTACAGAGGTAACACTAGTGAAAAGTGGTCAGATCTGGGGTATATTAGAAGGTAGATCCAACAGAATTTACTGGTAGATGTTTTGTGAGAGAAACAAAATCAAGAGTGATGCTAAAGTTTTTGGTCTCCACATAGATTTTCAAAAATATATATTCAGGTATGACTACTACTCACCCTGAAAACTGGCTTGGAATCCTGAGCCAAAGAAACCTTGAAAGTTGTAAAAAGGCCTCCACAGGAACCTATAAACCCACAAGTTTCTTTCTTGCTTTTTTTTTCTTGGTTTTTTTTTTTTTTGCCTTTTGTTGTTGTTGTTGTTGCTATTTCTTGGGCCGCTTCCGCAGCATATGGAGGTTCCCAGGCTAGGGGTCCAATCGGAGCTGTAGCCACCCGCCTACGCCAGAGCCACAGCAACGGGGGATCCGAGCCGCATCTGCAACCTACACCACAGTTCACGGCAACGCTGGATCGTTAACCCACTGAGCGAGGGCAGGGACCGAACCCGCAACCTCATGGTTCCTAGTCGGATTCGTTAACCACTGCGCCACGACGGGAACTCCTTTTCTTGCTTTTTTTTTCGAGCAACACCCACAGCATATGGAAGTTCCCAGGCTAGGGGTCAACCAGGAGCTGCAGCTGCCAGCCACAGCCATCAGCCACAGCCACGTGGAATCTGAGCTGCATCTGTGACCTACACCATAGCTCACAGCAGTGCCAGATCCTTAACCCACTGAGGAGGTCAGGGATCAAACCCGAATCCTAATGGATACTAGTTGGGTTCCTTCCACTGAGCCATGATAGGAACTCTATAAGCATACAGTTTTCTAAGGCTCCATAAAACACCAACCCTATAAAAAATTTCATTGCAAAAATATTAATACTACTATAGTTTTACTAAGTTCCACTCTATTCTCTGTAGAGATTCTTATACATTCATGAGAAACTTATCCTCATGTATCACTGACAACATATTTAGTTCTCTCTCTCTCTCTTTTTTTTTTTTTTTTGTGCTTTGTAGGGCTGTACAGCGGCACATGGAGGTTCCCAGGCTAGGGGTCCAATAGGAGCCACAGCCAGTACAGCCACAACCACAGCCACATCAGATCTGAGCCGAGTCTGTTACCTACACCACAGCTCAGAGCAACGGCAGATCCTTAACCCACTGAGCGAGTCCAGGGATTGAACCCTCAACCTCACGGTTCCTACTCAGATTCATTTCTGCTGCGCCATGATGGCAACTCCTCTCACTCTTTCTTAACAACCTCTCTGTGCATGCAGAGACCGCCAGCCCCCCTTCTTGATGAAATTCCTCTTCGATGCTCTCCTGTGGTTCCCCACCTTCCCAAGTCCTCCTTGATCCCATTTTCTCACTCACACACCTGACGCTAGTCTGTTTCAATTTTATCCTCATCTATCTTCCCCCGTCTCTGTAGTCTTCCACTCAGCAATTATGACCATTTCCTGCAACAATGCCAAGGTGGAGAGCACACAAATGCCACCTCCAGCCTAACTTTCTCTGGACCAGTTCTCACCTTCACATTGCATCCCTGACACGTCCACTGAGTATCCTGTAGCCCCTCAAACTCACAAAACCCTAAACTAAGCATCTAATCTTCACTGTTCTCTTGTGCTTAAGCCAGGGGCATGTGATTCTGAGTGACAGGCTCTGCATCTTGGGCTTCATTCAGTGACTAATATGGAGCAAAATAAGGTCATGAGCCTCCTGATAACCTTTCCTTATCTCTCCCCTGAATTTGCATAGTATGTTATCTGTCTTCTTTTTATGGTTTATGGTACTTTCTACCTGATATAAGGTAAGAAGTGGCAGATCCTATTTATATGTCTATATAACATGTGTGAACACACACAAACACACACAATTTATCATCAATCTGATCACTTTATCATCCCTGCCACACTATATAATCATTCAGGACCTACTGATTCATTTTACATAACTTCTGCCTAGCACCACAGAAGAATGTAGAGGGGCCACAATAAATATTTGTTGTATCAATACCATATGATATCACTTATATATGGAATCTAAAATACTGCACAAATGAACCAATCTACAAAACTGAAACAGACTCACAGACAGAGAACAGCTTGTGGTCGTCAAGAGAGAGAGGAGAGGGAGTGGATGGATGGGGAATTTGGGGTTAGCAGATGCAAACTATGATATTTAGAATGAAGAAGCAATGAGGTCCTACTATATACAGCACAGAGAACTATATCTTAATCTCCTGGGATAGACCATAATGGAAGATAACATAAGAAAAAGAATGTTTATATGTGTATGACTGGTCACTTTGCTGTACAACAGAAATAGGCACAACTTTGTAAATCAACTATAATTCAAATTTAAAAAAAGATCCTGCTGTATAGCACAGGGAACTATATCTAGTGGTTTGTGATGGAACATGATGGAGGATAATGTGAGAAAAAGAATATGTGTGTGTGTGTATATATATATAAATATATATATGTATAACTGGTTCACTTTGCTATACAGCAGAAATTGACAGAACACTGTAAATCAACTATAATGGAAAAAATAAAAATCCTTAAAAATTAAAAATAAAATTATAATGTAAAATATACACATATATGTTGTATCACCAAAAAATGTATAAAAGACAATGGAAAGTGGCCAAACATCAAAGCCCGCTCAAATAAAATTTCTTGAAAGTCACTTCCTTTTAAACTCCCTAGATATCAAAATCACTTGGGTTGCATTTTCTTTATTCTGCAATGACCAAAGCTTCCTTACAAATAGGGACTCTTTCTCTCCTATTTCATGAGGATCTCAAATTTCTATCTTTAAGCTACAGGAAGTAATCCATTTCTTCCAGATATAGACAAACAAAAATGAGAAAACAAACCAAAATGAAAGGTAGTATTTTGAAGGGAGATAGAAATTTAAACATCAAAACAGCTGCACTCTCATCTTCTAAATCCAAAGTCAGTCTTTCAGAGTAACCACTATTTCTAAAGGCATCATGCTCATGGCTGCTCCTTGAAAACTTCCTTTTTGAAATGATCCCATCCACTGTACCCTTGCTACTAAAAGTAAGGCAACCAGCAATACCATCAACTCCTGGGAGCTGGGAGCTTGTCAGAAAACCAAATAAGTAATGGGCCCTCCCCCAGATCCACTGCATCATATTGGCTCTTGTAAACACTGGAGGACAGTTCTACCACCTCCATTCCACTGGCAGAGTTAAATTTTGAAAATACACCTAAACATGCCCTATCTCTCAAGATAAACCTCCATTGGCCACGGGATAAAGTCCAAAACCTTGGCAAAAAGGGAAGGATCTTCATAATTTAATTTCAACAATCTTCCCATTAAATCAATGAACACGTGCTGACTACATGCCATAGGCCAGGCACGCTGGCGGGTGGCAAGGATGCAGCCGATGCCCTTGCTTGCTTACAACTCACCTCCAGTGGGGAAACGGCCGTCAGGACTCATGGCCCAGCAACGACCCCATCACCTGCATTCCAGTCTCACTACCTTATCCAGCCCTCTCCAAACATACCCTTGCACGGTACTGACTTCGTGCCAGGTTCACACAATTTCCTTTACCTAGAATTACTTCTGCACCTGTCAAAACTTCCTGCATCTCAACTGTCATTAATAGAGGCACTTCCACCCCTGCACACCCTGTCCTTGACTCAACACCAGCCCGGCTGAAACACTTCCTCCTGTCTCTGGGCTTCCACTTAATCCTCCAACACAGCGAGGGCAGCATCCCTAAATTGTCATTTGTATTTAAATGTCTCTTTCTCTTCACTGGGCATGGGGCACTGTGAGCCCCCAGGGCAGGACAAAATACGGCTCTTCTCTGAAGTCTTGGCACCTTCCACAGGCTTGGAACAAACAGGCATTTAATTAAATGTTTCTGAAAAAGCAAATCAGAGACATAATTTTCTCTGTTTAAAATGCTTCCCTTGGGGAGTTCCCGTCGTGGCTCAGTAGTTAACAAACCCAACTAGCATCCATGAGGACTCGGATTTGATCCCTGGCCTTGATCAGTGGGTTAAGGATCTGGTGTTGCCATGAGCTGTGGTGTAGGTCGCAGGCACGGCTCAGATCCCACGGTTCCGTGGCTGTGGTGTAGGCTGGAAGCTACAGCTCCAACTTGACCCCTAGCCTGGGAACCTCCATATGCAGCAAGTGCAGCCCTAAAAAGACAAAAGACCAAAAAATAAAATAAAATAAAATCCTTCTTTTGGAAGTCCTTACATTTTCAAGAGTTTATGAAGTCTTTTTAATGGCATTCTTTGAAGTGATGGAAAATATCCTTTGAAAGCATAATTAGAATTTTAGAAAACATCTAATCATTTAAATATAAGTGGTGTAAAATTTTTTTATTAAATAAAAAATATAAGTGCTGTGAATCAAAGGAGTGATTAAGATGGGTAATACAATTGCAATTATAAAACAGAGTTTAAATGTTAATAAAACTGGAATTCCTATTGTGGCTCAGTGGGTTAAGAACCCAACACAGTGTCCATGAGGATGTGGGTTCAATCCTTGGCCTCGATCAGTGGGTTAAAGGATCTGGTGTTGCCTCAAGTTGCAGCATAGGTCACAGATGTGGTTTAGATCTGGTGTTGCTGTGGCTGTGGTGTAGGCTGGCAGCTGTAGCTCTGATTCAACCCCTAGCCTGGGAATTTCCATATGCCGCAGGTTTGGTCATTAAAAGAAAAAAAAATTAATAAAACTGATTACTTTGGTGCATTTTATAAATTCTTCCCCAAGACAACTCCAAAAGTGTCTTAAACAGTGACAGTATCACGGTATCATTTTTTATTCTAGAGTAAAGGTTAAATAGAATAACATTCTTTTTAATATATCAATTTTGGAACGCTTCTTTTTTTTAAATTACTCAATGAATTTTATTACATTTATAATTGTACAAAGATCATCACAACCCAATTTTATAGCATTTCCATCCCAAATCCACAGCCCATTCCCCGCCTCCCAGCCCCAACATGTCTCCTTTGGAAACCACAAGTTTTTCAAAGTCTGTGACTAAGTATCTGTTCAGCAAAGTTCACTGTGTACTTTTTATAGATTCCACATGTCAGTGATAGGATTTGATGTTGGTGTCTCACTGTCTGACTGACTTCACTTGGCATGATAGTTTCTAGGTCCATCCAAGTTGCTGCAAATGCTGTTATTTCTTTCCTTTTAATGGCTGAGTGATATTCCATTGTGTATATGTACCACATCTTCTTTACCCACTCCTCTGTTGATGGACCTGGCATGCTTCCTTAAAACTAAATAGGAAAAAAGAATCAATTCTCCACCAGGTATGTCTGTTAAGATGATCATATGTTCTCAGGAATGAACTATGTACAGGCCTCTTTGTTTATAAAATGGATAAAAGCAAAAACATTCAGATTAGAGACAGGCTGCCAGAGGCCCCTCCTACCGTCCTTCCTTCTTCCACCCACAACCTTGGCATCAGAGGCACCAGCACAGAAACCCCAGGTTCCCTGGTAGATAGTCAGACGCCAAAGAATCAACAGAAAGAAAACTGAAGTATAAGTTGGAAAACTTCTGTCTTAGTCCTGGGTATTACAACCTTAGGCAAGTACTTCTACTGTTGGATCTCAGTTTCTTTAATATTTAAAATAAGAAAAGCCTAGGTTCCTTCCCACTTAAAATTTGTCATTTTCAAATATCCTCGATGCTAGAAACAGAGGACATGCTATTGCACCTGAACCCCATGTGCCCTTTCAGGATGCAGACACATGGTTACCAGTTGGATTTGGTTTAATCAAGTGACACACTGTTAAAAATCTGTCCAACATTCATACCCCAAATGCGTACATTCATTTAAAAAGTACATCTAAGTAGTATCATCAATATCTATATTACCTATCAGCAAAGCTTACTTTCATTTTTAGACAAAAGTAAATATCACAACTTACTGTGTCTGGAGCCCCCTGACTGAGAGGCCCTCTAGAGTGCTGAGAGCAGCAACACAGACAAACACTAGGCAGAGGCAGGAACCCCTGACCTTAAGGAAATTCTAGTCTGACCTCAAGCACCACAGTGTTTCTCTGAAGTGATGAGATATGTACATAAACATAACAAACCTTTTTTTGCAAGAAAGCCGCTACAATAATACCATTTTGCCAGGTCAATTAAGAACACATGGAAAAAAAATTTTTAAGTGGTAACCAAGTGAAATGATGAATGTCTCAATTGTGGTAATCATTTCACAATGTATATCAAGTCACCACGTGGTACATTTTATATATTTAAATATATCTATTTACATATTGACAATTTCGTCAGGTATACCTCACACTGGGGGAAAAAAAACCTGTTGAGTTTCCTCTCCTGCTCCCCTACAACAAAGAAAGAAAATGTGGAAATAAAGAGAACATCTTAGTATAGTGCAGAGCTGTGTTTTTCAAATTTTAGTGTGCACAGGACTCACTCAGGGGATTGGTCACAGGGCAGCCTCCCCATCAGTACCCTGCTGTGACGACCTTGTTTCCACATTTCTAATAAGACCCCAGGTGGACACCATGGACGCCCATGGAGTAGCAAAGATGTAGGAAAATATATTCTGCATAGCAACAAACTTCCTAAAGGGTCTCATTCTGAAAATATATAATCTAAAAATTCACTTAAAAAAAAAAAAAACTTCAACTGGGAAAATTCCAGGCAGCCAGACCCTGGCTCCAAGCCCAGGATCCCAGCCACACGCCTCTTAAAAATAGGTTTTCAAAATGCCTAGCATTTTTTTTAAAAAAGAAGAGGACACTTGCCCAACATTCTAGCAAAGTTCTGATACTCACCAATCCGATATCATTTTTATTAACTTCATCCTCTTTTCCTCCTATTAATTTTCACTTCCTGCTCTACTACGTCATTAAATTGTGTCCCAGAATTGTCAAATCTCTGTTTTTATTTGCCAGGTACATGAAATCCCTTTTGCCATTTTCTTATCTCCTACAAAGGCAGAGGAAGGTTTCTTTCCTGGCAAGCTTTCTAAATTACTTTATTTATTTCTTTCAACTTTACAGAGGTCTAACTGACATAAAATTGTAAGATATTTAAAGTATACACCGTGATTTGATAAACATGTACATTGTGAAAAGATTCCCACCCATCTAGTTAAATAACATACCTATCACCTCACACACCTTTTTTTTTTCATGAGAACATTTAGGTTCTACTTTCTTAGCAAATTTCAATTATACAATACAGAGTTATCAACTCTAGTCACTGCATTTTACATTAGCTGTTGAGACCTTATGTGTTGGAAACCTTTTACCAACCTCCTCCTACTGTTCTAAATTCTTTAAGATTCCTAATGATACACAGTATCACATGGCAGAGTTACAGAATTAGGAAACCAACAAGAACCACTGTACTTTCTGAAAGTTTGTGATTGATTGTTTTAAATCATCTTCCCATGGAGAGGGTGCATATGGATCCTCTTTGCTAAGCAAAAATGCTAATTACAAATGCAGCATTTAGGTTAGAAAGTCAACTCGAAAGGAATTTAAGATGCAACGATCTTTCAGGCCTCAAAACAGAAACTTGATTTTCTAAGACTGTACTCTCAATATTAAAATAGCTTGAGAAAAAAGCATATGCTTCTACTTAGCATTTTTTCTTCCTGTTGTAAATTCTACTATCCTATTATTTTCTTATTTTTAAAAACATCTTCAGAGTTCCTGCCGTAGTCCAGCAGTAACGAACCCCACTAGTATCCGTGAGGATTCAGATTTAATCCCTGGCCTCGCTCAGTGGGTTAAGGATCTGGCATTGCTGTGAGGTGTGGTGTATATCGCAGACTCAGCTTGGATCTGGCATTGCTGTGACTGTGGTGTAGGCTGCGGCTACAGCTCCAATTTGACCCCTGGCCTGGGAACTTCTGTATATCACAGGTGTGACCCTAAGAAGACAGAAAAATAAAAAATTAAAAAGTAAGAACATCTTCATTCCCATTCAATTTCCTGGCAAATTCTTCAGAATCCCCTGGGAATTTTCTACCACAGCTATGGGTTTCCACAGCAAAACCCATGTAAACATCACCTGTCAAATTTCTGTAAGGAAATGACGTATGCATCCCGACCTCTATCACCTTGCCCTGGCTGAGGCTTTGCTCAATTTCTTAGCACAGGAAGACCTTTTCGGACAGTCTCCTGCAGCCTCTTCACTTCACAGGTGAAAACCAAGAACCAAACAGGTTCAGGGACCTGCTCAATGCTACACCGCTCTTGAAACCGAGTCCCCCAGCTACTTCACTTGTGTGTTTTCTAATGATCCACAGGTCCACTGAGAGCAAAGTACGATAAATAAGAGATCTCTATTGAAATGTAAATCAAAGCTACAATGAGGTGCCACCTCACACTGGTCAGAATGGCCATCACTATAAAGCCTACAAGGTAGATTCCTTCTATGCCCACTTTCTAGAGAACGCATAGAGGGAAACTACCTCAACATAACAAAAATCATATATTAAAAACCCACAGCTAACGTAATTCTCAATGGTGAAAAATTGAAAACATTTCCACTAAGATCAGGAACAAGATAAGGATGTCCTCTTTCACCACTATTTTTCAACATAGTTTTAGAAGTCCTAGCCATGGCAATCAGAAAAAGAAATAAAAGGAATCCAAATTGGAAAATAAGAAGTAACACTATCACTGTTTGCAGATGACATACTATACCTAGAAAACCCTAAAGATAGCACCAGAAAACTGTTAGAACTCATCAATGAATTTGGCCAAGTTGCAGCCTACAAAATTAATACACAGAAACTAATTGCATTTCTATATACTAATATGAAAGCTCAGAAAGAGAAATCAGAGAAACCATTCTATTTACAATCACACCAAAAAGAATAGAATACCTAGAAATAAACCTACCTAAAGCGACAAAAGACCTATACCCTGAAAACTATAAGATGTTGATTAAAAAAAAAAATCAAAGACAACACAAACAGATGGAAAGATATACCATACTCTTGGATTGGAAGAATCAATACTGTCAAAACGACTATACTACCCAAGGCAATCTACAGATTCAATGCAATCCCTAACAAATTACCAAAGACATTCTTCACAGAACAAGGGCAGAATATTTTTAAATTTGTATAGAAACACAAGAGACCCTGAAGAGCCAAAGCAATATTGAAAAAGAAATACAAAAATGGAGGAATAAAGCTTCCTGACTAGACAATACTACAAAGCTACAGTCCTTAAAACAATATGGTACTGGCATGAAAACAGAAATATAGATCAATGGAACAGGCAGAAAGCCCAGAAATAAACCCAAGCACCTGTGGTCAACTAATCTATGACAAAGGAGAACAAAACATACAGTGGAAGAAAGATAGTCTCTTCAATAAATGGTGCTGTGAAAACTGGAAAGCTACATGTAAGAGAATAAAAGTAGAACACTATCTAACACCATATACAAAAATAAACTCAAAATGGATTAAAGACCTAAATCTAAGGCCAGATACAATTAAAACTCATAAAGGAAAAGAAAGGCAGAACGTTCTTTGACATAAATCATAGCAACAGCTTGTTTGATCCACCTCCTAGACTAATGACAATAAAGACACAAATAAACCAATGGGACCGAATTAAACTCAAAAGCTTTTGCACAGCAAAGGACACCATTAAAAAAACCAAAAAGATAACCCACAGAATGGGAGAAAGTCTTTGCCAATGATGCAACAAACAAGGGTCTGATCTCCAAAATATACAAACAACTCATGCAACTCAACAACAAAAAAAAACCCAAACAACCCAACTGAAAAAAAAATGGGCAGAAGAGCTAAATAGATGTTTCTCCAAAGAAGACATAAGGATGGCCAACAGGCATATGAAAAAACACTCAATATCACTCATTATTACAGAAATGCAAATCAAAACTACAGTGTACCACCTCACCCCAGTCAGAATTGCCATCATTAATAAACCAACACATAACAAATGCTGGAGAGGATGTGAAGAAAAAGGTACCCTTCTTCACTGTTGGTGGGAATGTTATCTGGTATAACCACTATGGAAAACAGTATGTAGGTACCTCAGAAAACTAAACATAGAACTACTATATGATCCAACAATCCCATTCCTGGGCATATATCCAGACAAAACTTTCACTGAAAAAGATGCACACACCTCTATGTTCATTGCAGCACCATTCACAATAGACAAGACATGGAAACAACCCAATTGTCCCTCAACAGATGAATGGATTAAGAAGATGTGGTACATATATACAATGGAATATTATTCAGCCATAAAACAGACAAACTAATGACATTTGCAGCAACATGGATGGAACTAGTTTCTCATACTAAATGAAGTAGGCCAGAGAGACAAAGACAAATACCATATGATATCACTTATTTGTGGAATCTAAAATATGGAACAGGTGATCCTTTCTAAAAAAACAGAAACAGTCTGCCAAGGAGAGCAGACTTGGGGTCCCTGAGGGGAACCAAAAAAAATAAAAAAATAAAAAGTTTAAAAGTGACAGATGCTGGAGAGGGTGTGGAGAGAAGGGAACCCTCCTACACTATTGGTGGGAACATAAACTGGTATGGCCACTACGGAGAACAGCATAGAATTCCACAGAAAACTAAACAGAGAGCTACCATATGATCTAGCAATCCCACTCCTAGGCATATATCCACACAAAACTATAATTCAAAAAGATACATGCACCCCTATGTTCATAGCAGCACTATTTACAATCGTCAAGATGTAGTAACAATCTAACTGTCAATTCACGGATGGATTAAGAAGATGTGGTACATGTATACAATGGAGTATTACTCAGCCACGAAAAAGAATGAAAGAATGCCATTTGCAGCAACACGGATGGACCTAGAGATTATCATACTAAACAAAGTTAAGTCAGAAAGAGAAAGCCAAATACCATATGATCTCACTTATATATGGAATCTAAAATCCGACCCAAATGAACTTTTCTATAAAACAAAAACCATCTCATAGACATGGAGAACAGACTTGCGGTCGCCAAGCAGGAGCGGGAAGGGAAGGACTGGGAGTTTGGGATTAGCAGATGCAAACTATTATATATAGGATGGATAAACAACAAGGTCTTACTATATAGCACAGGGAACTATATTTAATATCCTGTGATACGAATTTCCTAGTGGACTAGCGGTTAAGGAGCCCACATTGTCATTGCAGTGGCTTGGGTTACTGCTGTGGCACGGGTTTGATCCCTGGCCCAGGAATTTCCCCACACCACAGACACAGCCAGAGGGAAAAAAAAAATCCTGTGATAAATCATAATGGAAAAGGATATGAAAAAGAATATATACATGTAAAATGAGTCACTTTGTTGTACAGCAGAAATAAATACAACATTGTAAATCAACTACATTTCAAGTTAAAAAAACTTTTTAGGGCGTTCCTGTCATGGCTCAGAGGTAACAAAGCCAACTAGTATCCATGACAACACTGGTTTGATGCCTGGCCTTGCTCAGTGGGTTAAGGATCTGGCTTTGCAATGAGCTGCGGTGTAGGTCAAAGATGCGGCTCTGATCCTGCATTGCTATGGCTGTGGTGTAGGCCAGTGGCTACAGCTCTGATTCAACCCCTAGCCTGGGAACTTCCATATGCTACAGGTGTGGCCCTAAAAAGACCCCCCCTCAAAAAAGTCTTTAAACAGCTGTTACTTATAAACATTTACCTCAGAAGTTACTAACAAAAAAAATTCTATAAAAGGAAAAAAAAGAATGTGGAGATTTACCTTAATGGATAAAGAAAGGGTAATATTCTCCCTAGTGAACTCTCAGGCCAATATTCAGAGAACCAAATTTATAACAGCAAATATTCACTCATCTATTCCACCAGGGCAGGTTTCACAGCAAATCTCCACTATTCAGTAGAGGGAAGAAATCCTTCTTTATTAGTATCACTGACCCAAGCAGGAGGAAAGAAAAACAATGAAGTATCATTCATAAATAAAAGAATTAAAGTTTAATTTTTCAGAAAAATATATCATATACAATTAACTTTTGAAAATATGAACAGAGACCAATAAACTTCACTCAGGATATTCATGAATTGTTTAATTATATACTTTTATTTTATGCTGGAGGCAATCACAAGAGGCATCCCAGATGAAAGACAATCCACGTACCTCCCTGAGGACAGGGTTTGGGGTTGTTCACTGCTGTGTCCCACTGCCCAAAAGACTGCCAAGCTCAGGACATCTTCAAGCCTTTGCAAAAACTGAGCTGAAGACCAACACCTGCCTTTAGGCTCCAGGTTCCCTGCTTCCTGACCAATATTTATCAGCAAGTGTCACTAAACAGCAAGTTCAATTCCAAATAATAATTATTAGTTTGGAAAGAAAGGATCTTGGAATCCTATTTACCTATATCCAATTAAAAAAGGAAAGTGGACATTTTCAATGAATGTGCATTAAATTAACCTCAGTTTGAAAACAACACTGCAGCTGGCTCTCAGGAATAATATGGCACTGTTTCCTTAGCTAGCTATCACTAAGTTAACTACACAAACTTGGCCATTTAAGAGTTGGTGGGGGGTGTCCCTTTTGTTGGTTTTTTTTTTTTTCTTTTTACCACCGCACCTGTGGCATAGGGAAGTGCCCAGGTTAGGGGGTGAATCGGAGCTGCAGCTGCCGGCCTACACCACAGCCACAGCCACACAGGATCCAAGTTGTGTCTGTGACCTATACTGCAGCTCACAGCAATACCAGATTCTTCAACTCACTAAGCGAGGCCAGGGATCAAACCCAGATGCTCATGGACACTATGTTGGGTTCTTAACCCACTGAGCCACAATAGGAACTCCAGAGGTTTTTTTTTAAACACCCATAAATATAATACTTTCTGCACATATTGTATTATCACCTTCCCAATACGGTAATATCACAATAATCCCTCTATAGCCTGCCCTAACCCCCAAAGACAGCACCATGTAAGAGACTCTGCTACTACTCTTGAACTCAGCATATACTAGTTGCCCCCAAGGCTATTCTACTACCATTAACTAAGCCAACTTTCAAAAGTTAAGAGCTTGAAATTTTGTCAACAAATTTGTCCATCATTTTTTAATGTCCTGAGTTGGAACAGCACTGTGTAGATTTTTTAAAGCATGTGATCATCTCAAGGGAAGTAGGGAGAACGGGTATTGGTCGCTCTAAGAAAAATGGAATAGAAAAAAGTTAAGTAAATAACATAGTTATTGCCAGAACAAGAAGTGAAACAGGTCTCTGAAACATTTAATCCCAAACGCCATCATTAGTTCAATGTTCTTCAACAAGCAGCTTCATGATCACTGACAAAAGGTGAGAGCAAAAGAGGGTTTAAAGGGAAGGGAGCCCACATACACATTTCAAGTGGACATCCAGGCAAGTAACGCATACCATTGGGCATGAACCAGGGCAGGCCCTATTCTACACACTGGGACTCGGCAGTGAAGAATTCCCAGCCCTCCTGGAGTGAAGATTCCAGTAAGGGAAAGAGATGGTGCACAAATACATAACAAACTCTCAGGAAGAAAGAAATGCTCTAGGAAGAAATGCAGGTTTCACTTATATGCAGAACCTAAAAAAGCCAAACTCATAAAACTGGTGTTTAGGGGTGCAAACTTGCAACTGATAGATCAATCAGTCCTAGAGATCTAATGCACAGTACAGGGAATACGGACAACACTGTATTATAATCATCACACTTACCAAGAGGCTAGATCTTAACTATTCCCACCACAAAAAAAAAGAAATGATAATTATGTGACATGACAGAGGTGCTGTTACTACAAGGGCAATCATATTACAATATACAAATGTATCAAATAAATATGCTGTACACTTTAACTTTACACAATGTTACATGTCATATATGTCAACTTTCAAAAAAGAAAAGCAAACTTGCAGAATGAGAGAAAATAGTTTCAAATGATGCAAATGACAAGGGCTTAATCTCTAAAATATACAAGGGCAACTTACACAACTCAACAGCAAAAAAGCCAACAACCCAATGGAAAAATGGGCAAAAGACCTGAATAGACATTTCTCCAAAGAAGATATACAGATGGCCAACAAGCACATGGAAAAATGCTCAACATCGCTGATTATTAGAGAAATGCAAATCAAAACTACTATGAGGTATCACCTCACACCAGTCAGAATGGCCATCATTAATAAGTCCACAAATAACAAATGCTGGAGGGGGTGTGGAGAAAAGGGAACCCTCCTCCACTGTTGGTGGGAATGTAAGCTGGTACAACCACTATGGAGAACAGTATGGAGGTACCTTAGAAGACTATATATAGAACTGCCATATGACCCAGCAATCCCACTCTTGGGCATACACCTAGATAAAACTTTCCTTAAAAAAGACACATGCACCTGCATGTTCACTGCAGCACTGTTCACAATAACCAAGACATGGAAACAACCCAAACGTCATCGACAGATGAATGGATTAGAAAGATGTGGTATATATATACAATGGAATACTAGTCGGCCATAAAAAAGAACAAAATAGTGTCATTTGCAGCAACATGGATGGAACTACAGACTCTCATCCTGAGTGAAGTAAGTCAGAAAAAGAAAGACAAATACCATAGAATATCACTTATATCTGGAATCTAATATAATGCACAAAGGAACCTTTCCACAGAAAAGAAAATCATGGACTTGGAGAATAGACTTGTGGTTGCCAAGGGGGAGGGGGAGGGAGTAGGATGGATTGGGAGCTTGGGTTTAATAGATGCAGACTATTGCCTTTGGAATGGATTAGCAATGAGATCCTGCTGTGCAGCACTGGGAACTATGTCTAGCCACTTATGATGAGCATGATAATGGGAAAAAAAAGAATGTATACATGTATGTGTAACTGGGTCACCATTATGTACCGTAGGAAAAAAAATGTATTGAGGAAATAACAATTAAAAAAAAAAAGCAGGTTAAACAACACTGTAAATACATTACCCTGGACATACTACCACCATTGAACTATACACACTTTAAATTGCATCAATCAAACTCATCAAATGCATCAATCTCAATATCTCAATAAAGCTGTCATTTAAAATGCAGAGTAAGGAGTTCCCGTCATGGTGCAGTGGTTAATGAATCCGACTAGGAACCATGAGGTTTCGGGTTCGGTCCCTGCCCTTGCTCAGTGGGTTAACGATCCGGCGCTGCTGTAAGCTGTGGTGTAGGTTGCAGACGCGGCTCGGATCCAGCGTTGCTGTGGCCCTGGTGTAGGCCAGTAGCTTCAGCTCTGATTCGACCCCTAGCCTGGGAACTTCCATATGCTGCGGGAGCGGCCCAAGAAATGGCAAAAAGACAAAAAAATAAAAAAATTAAAAAAATAAAATGCAGAGTAAGGAGTTCCCATCATGGCCCAGTGGTTAATGAATCCGACTAGGAACCATGAGGTTTTGGTTTCGATCCCTGGCCTCGCTCAGTGGGTTAAGGATCCAGCGTTGCCGTGAGCTAAGGTGTAGGTTGCAGACGCCGCTTGGATCCTGTCCTGCTGTGGCTCTGGCAAAGGCCCGTGGCTACAGCTCTGATTAGACCTCTAGCCTGGGAACCTTCATATGCCGTGGGTGCAGCCCTAGAAAAGGCAAAAAGACAAAAAAATAAAATAAAATGCAGAGTAAGAGTTTCCATTGTAGCACAGTGGGTTAAGCATCCAACTGCAATGGTTCAGGTTCCTTGGTAGTGTGGGTTTGATCCCCAACCTGGCACAGTGGGTTAAAAGATCCAGTAGTACCATAAAAAAAAAATAAATAAATGCAGAGTAAGTGTTCCCATTGTGGCTCAGGAATTTAAGAGCCCAACTAGTATCCATGAGGATGTGGGTTTGATTCCTGGCCTCACTCAGTGGGTTCAAGGATCCAGCGTTGCTGCAAGCTGCAGTGTAGGCCAGCAGTGCAGCTCTAATTCGACCCCTAGCGTGGGAATTTCCATATGCTGCAAGTAGGGCTGTAAAAGAAAAGAAAATGCAGCGTAAAGGAATAGAGGGACAACCCAATAGAGAGTTGGGTAGGAAACATAACTTCTGTGCTACTGTGAGTACCTATAGCCAGGGAAAGGCAGCAGACTGCCTCCACATCCCCCACATGGCTCCCAGACTGCTGGCAGCCAGACTCCTCAACTCTGGGAAGCTCTGAGAAATGACTGGCCCAAGATGAAAGACTCAGGACACTGAGACAGGAGGTTCTCCATATAGTGGCTTCAGAGATCCCTCCACAGTGGGGCTCAGCCCCCACCTCTTGTCTTTTACTGATGCAGTAATGCCTTCCTGACCTTAGTTACGAGTAGATAGGCAGACATACTAGAAGACAGAAGCCAAATCAAACCCCCAAAGCAACCCAAGGACATGAAGATTAAGCAAGAAGAAAAGCTTTAAAAAAATCCTCCATTGAATGCTTCAGAGATACAGCATCCATTACCAAGCACCCAAAGAGGTAGAAGTTTTGAAAAGAATTAATAGAAAAACTGGGAAATAGGAGTTCCTATTGTGGCTCAGCAGGTTAAGAACCTGACATAGCATCCATGAGGATAAAGGTTCAATCCCTGGCCTCACTCAGTGGGTTAAGGATCCGGCGTTGCTGTGAGCTGCAGCATAGATTGCAGGTGCAGCTCAGATCCAGTGTTGCTGTAGCTGTGGTGTAGTCCAGTAGCTGCAGCTCCAGTTCCACCCCTAGCCTAGGAACTTTCATATGTTGCAAGTGTAGCCCTAAAAAGAAAACAAAAAAATAAAAAGAACTGGGAAATAAAGTTGAAAAAAGTCTTTTAGAAAACAAAACAAAAAGTAAAGAAGGAAAGAAAGGAGAAAAGGGTGGAAACATGAGGAGACCAATCCAGGAAGCCCGTCAGAAAAATAAAATTGCCAGAAGCAGAGAAGAAAGACAACAGAGTTAACAAGAATTATCAATGAAATTATTTCAGAAATTTCCCCAGAGATGAGTTTCCAGGTACAAGGGCCTTGCAGAGTCTCCAACATTCTGGATTGAAAGAAACCCACAAAAAGTCACAGCACTCTAAAATTTCAGAACACTGGGAACGAAAGGGCGATGCCAAAAATTTCCAGAGAGAGGAGTTCCCGTCATGGCTCAGTGGTTAACAAATCCAACTAGGAACCATGAAGTTGCAGGTTCGATCCCTGGCCTTGCTCAGTGGGTTAAGGATCTGGTGTTGCCGTGAGCTGTGGTGTAGGTTGAAGATGCGGCTCGGATCCCGAGTTGCTGTGGCTGTGGCATAGGCTGGAGACTACAGCTCTGATTGGACCCGTAGCCTGAGAACCTGCTATGCCACGGGTGTAGTCCTGAAAAGACAAAAAAAAAATTTTTTTTCCAGAGAAAAAAGAAGTGGTCACACATTATCACATAAGAAATCAGAATGGCTTCAGGCTTTCTAACAGTAAGAGGGCCAGAAGGCAACAGAGCCTCAAGGATTCTGGAGATTTTCCAGCTGAGAATTCTGTACTCACTCAGACTAGCAATCTAATGGGAACAGAGAATAAACGTGTATCTGCATCTCCAAACACCCAACTGCCGCATGCTCCTTCTCAGGAAAACTCTCCCAAAATAAGAGAGTAGATCTGCAAAGAGAACTGCCTGAGACACAGGAGGAAGGTGAAGGGATCATGGTTGAAGTGAAGAGGGACCCAGGATGACTGCACGTGTCACAGATCCAGTGGCCAACCATCCCGCCGGACCGGGGACAGTGCACACTGCCTGGAGCCATGCTCTATCCAGGCACCACGCGAAGCAGGTTACATGCAAAATTTCATTTATATTTCACAACAACCCTGTGAGATGAGCTAGCCTAGCTGCTATGACAGCGATTTCAGAGATGAAGAAATTTAGGCTCGGACAGGTTTACTTCCCGACACTATATTGTGCTAGGGGCAGAGGTGAAAACTCAAACCTGGGCCCATCCGTCATTTATACCAATGCTTGCAACCACAATGGGTGCTGTGAGATGGAACAGGAATCTGGAAACCGGAAAGGAGAGAGAGGGAAGGAAGATAAGAAGGCAGAGGACAGCAGAGGGGGCAGGAGATACAGAACAAGGTCAACACTTGATGCTACACTGCCCTGTGTTCACTTTCTAACTTCAAAGATTTTTCCAAATGAACAAAGAAGAGGAGAAGGATGACACAGAGGAGAAGAAAGTGATACGGGAAGGAAAAACCAGAAAGAAATAAAGACAAGACAGAACAAGGGATGAAGGAAGATGCCTGAATGATGTGCCAGGAGTGCAGCAAGTCTCAGCTTCAGTGGTACATCCTATCTCAGTGATGGTGTCCTGTAGCATCTATTGCTAAAGAATCAAATCCAACAGATTCCCAAGTTCCTTTGACCCATCTTTTCAGTTTTCATGAAAATGCAACAGGCTCTGAGATGCAATAGGTGCTGACTTCACCCAGAGTGTCCCAGGGCAACTTGGGTACCCAGCTCCCCCACTGAGCCCACTCACTCACCTAACCCCAAGCCAGCCCAGATGTGTCTGTACAAAAAAAATATTTTGATGCTCTTTTCAGTATAAAACTCAGGGGAGAAAGAAAAGTAGTGAAAGTGTATCGCATGAGTATCTGCTCCATTATCTGCTCCATAATTATGTATCTGCTCCATAATCCTTTACAGAAGCTCACCTTCATAATCTCATTACTGTGAGGTAGAAAACAAATCTGCACCACATCTGCAAACTCAGGGAGAACAGTCACACTTCTTCATTTTTAGATTCCTTTAAGAGATTAGGCAATATCGAGAAACACATGAAAAGATATTCAACATCACTCATGATTAGAGAAATGCAAATCAAAACCACGATGAGGTACCACCTTACACCAGCCAGAATGGCCATCATCCAAAAGTCTACAAACAATAAGTGCTGGAGAGGGTGTGGAGAAAAAGGAACCCTAGTACACTGTTGGTGGGATTGTAAATTGGTGCAACCACTGTGGAAAGCAATATGGAGATTCCTCAGAAAACTGAAAAGAGAACTACCATTTGATCCAGCAATCCCACTCCTGGGCATCTATCCAGAGAAAACAACAACTCACAAAGACACATGTACTCTGATGTTCATTGCAGCACTATTTACAATAGCCAAGACGTGGAAACAACCTAAATGTCCATCGACAGAGGAGTGGATCAAGAAGATGTGGTACATATACACAATGGAATATTACTCAGCCATTAAAAAGAATGAAATACTGGCATTCTCAGAAACATGGATGGACCTAGAAACTATCATGCTAAGTGAAATCAGCCATACAATGAGACACCAACATCAAATGCTTTCACTGACATGTGGAATCTGAAAAAAAAGACAGACTGAACTTCTTTGCAGAACAGATGCTGACTCACAGACATTGAAAAACTTATGGTCTCCGGAGGAGACAGTTTGGGGGGTAGGGGGATGTGCTTGGGCTGTGGGATGGAAATCCTGTGAAATCAGATTGTTATGATCATTATACAACAACAGATGTGATAAATTCATTTGAATAATAAAAACAAGTTTAAAAAAGGTGCTTAAATAAACTACTACTGACAGATACAAAAAAAAAGAGATTAGGCAATATATAAATAGAGATTAGACAATATACATCGTTCTCTTACTAATTTTCAATTACAGCAACTACATTATGTAAGCTATCCTCAATAGGGTTAAAAAACCCTCCTCAATAAAGCTACTTGTTAAGTTAACTGGAGCCACATTGAGTTCAATAAAGGTGATCCACTTTATGTGGGTGTTTTCGTTTGATTTTCCGCTCATACAATAACGTATACCAAACTTCCATAAAAATATACTTTACCTTCACGAGAACCTAATTTATTGTATCACATTTATTCTTTACTCTCACTTTCTATTAATTGTTACTCACCCAGCGTGACCTCCAAAAATCAAAGAACCAAGGACTATGAACAGTACAAAACCCAATGGATTTGTGCAATTAAAAAATAATTCTAAGTAAGATGGTGGTTATGGTTGCACAACTCTAATATACTAAAAAGCACTGGGAGTTCCCATCATGGCGCAGTGGTTAACGAATCCGACTAGGAACCATGAGGTTGCGGGTTCGGTCCCTGCCCTTGCTCAGTGGGTTAATGATCCGGCGTTGCCATGAGCTGTGGTGTAGGTTGCAGATGCGGCTCGGATCCTGCGTTGCTGTGGTTCTGGCGTGGGCCGGCGGCTACAGCTCCGATTAGACCCCTAGCCTGGGAACCTCCATATGCCGCAGGTGCAGCTCTAGAAAAAGGCAAAAAGACAAAAAAAAAAATTAAAAATATCTATGGGCTATTCATATCAGTTAATAATCAAAGTACAAAGAAGTGTAGCACTGAAATATAATATTTTATCCACTGGATCACAAACTTTAAGAAAAGAAAAAGAGGAGATTGATTCAGGTGAAATAGATATAAATATAACTATTCTATAGTACAGTAAATTGGTACAAAAGAAAAAGCCTTGGAGTTCCCATCATGGCCCAGCGGAAATGAATCCGACTAGGAACCACGAGGTTACGGGTTTGAACCCTGGCCTCACTCAGGATCCGGCGTTGCAGGTCACAGACATGGCTCAGATGGATCTCATGTTGCTGTGGCTGTGGTGTAGGCCAGAAGCTGTAGCTCTGATTCAACCCCTAGCCTGGGAACTTCCATATGCTGCGGGTGTGGCCCTAAAAAGCAGGAAAAAAAAAAAAAAAGAAAGAAAGAAAGAAATGACATTGTTATACAGCACCCCAATGTTCATGGAAGCACTACTTACAACTGCCAAGGCATGGAAGAAACCTAAGTGTTTGTCAACAGATGAATGGATAAATAAGATGTATATGTGTATGTACACACACACACACACACACACACACACACACAGAGAGGAATACTACTTAGTCATAAAAAAAGAATGAAGTCTTGCCATTTGCAACAATGTGAATGGACCTGGAGGGTATTATGCTAAGCGAAATAAGTCAGAGAAACACAAATACTATATGGTATCACTTATACATGGAATCTAAAAATAAAACAAACTAGTGACTATAACAAAAAACAGACTCACAGAACAAACCAGTGGTTTGGGGGTGGGGGAGGAATGAAGGGTGAGACAAGACAGGGGCAGGGAATTAAGAGGCACCAACTACTACGTATAAAATAAATAAGCTGCAAAGATATATTGTACAACACAGGGAATAAAACCAATGTTTTATAATAACTATAAATGGAGTATAACCTTTAAAAATTGTGAATCTGGAGTTCCCATCGTGGCTCAGTGGTAACAAACCCGACTAGGATCCATGAGGACACAGATTCGATCCGTGACCTCACTCAGTGGGTTAAGGATCCAGCGTTGCCATGAGCTGTGGTGTTAAGTCACAGAGGCAGCTATGATCCCGCATTGCTGTGGCTGTGGCGTTGGCCAGCAGCTACAGCTCCAATTCAACCCCTAGCCTGAGAACTTCCCTATGCTGTGGGTGAAGCCCTAAAAAAAAAGAACGAGAGAGAGAGAGAGAGAGAGAGAGAGAGAGAGAGAGAGAGAGAGAGAGAGAGAAATAATAATTAATTAATTAATTGTAAATCTCTATGTTGTATATCAGAAACTTATATAATATTGTACATAAACCATGCATATGTACATGAATAAATGATACTTTTTTTACTCAGTAATCTTCTTGGAATTAGGAAATAACTAGAAAGAAGAAAAATGCTGTAAGGCAAGAAAATAGTCACTATCTACCATAACTATTTCTGAGCAACTCTTTGAATAAAAGGAGGAATAATAAGTAAATTATGCTCCATCAGCTTCACTAGCACTGTGAAATAGGTTAAAGTATTTGAAAAATTTTACATTTAACCCATCCATTAAATTTTAGGAAAGCAGAAGAAAAAATGCCAAAAAAGAAAATTAAAATCACTCATAATCCTACCAGTAAGGGACAAATATAGCTAAAACTGATACATGTTTTTGCATAGTGAGACTCATTTCTAGCAAAATTAGCATCATACCATATATGTAGTTTTATTGTTAAACATGTAGGGTGTTCCCACTCCTGAGCATATATCTGGACAAAACTAGAATTCAAAAACATACATGTACCTGTAAGTTCACAGCAGCACTATTCACAATGCCAAGACATGGAAACAACTTAAATGTTGTTGACAGATGAAAAGATTAAGAAGATGTGATACATATACACAATGGAATACCATTCGGGCATAAAAAAAGAATGAAATAATGCCATTTGCAGCATCCTGGATGCAACCAGTGATTATTATACTAAGTGAAGTAAGTCAGAAAAAGAAACACAAATAAGATGCTATCACTTATATGCGGAATCTAAAATATGGCACAAATGAACCTATCTACAAAAGAGAAACAGACTCACAGACGTAGAGAACAGACTTGTGCTTGCCTGGGGTGGAGGGAAGAGTAGGCTGGACAGGGGGTTTGGGGTTAGTAGACGCAAACTATTACATTTAGAATGGATAAGCAATGAGGTCCTACTGTATTGCGCAAGGAACTGTGTCCAATCTCTTGCAATAGAACATGATGGAAAACGATGTGAGAAAAAGAATATATACATGTATGACTAGGTCACTTTTCTGTACTGCAGAAATTGGCAAAACACTGTAAATCAACTATAATTTTAAAAAATAGATGGGTAAAAAAATTTAGTTTTCTCAATATCATGATACCACAAGAAGAATCAATTTTCCTGGGATAAATTCCTACAAGTAGAACTACTGACCTAAGTTGAGTGGACTGTTAATTTGTACTCCCATCAGTAACTATGAATATGATTCATTAGATGAAAAAAAAAAAGACTGCAAATTTTTAAGTGCTATAATGAGTAGAATATGAACAAAAAAGAGGGAATACACAGGTCATCATTTTTTTAATTTGCACTTAATGTTTACAATTTAAAATTAATAATCCCATGGGCTTGCTTAAGTGAAAGCCATTTTTCTCAGATCTTAGTAACAGAAGCTCCCTAAAGATTCACACTAAATAAACGCCTCAGACCCATAGCTAAACTCTTAATATCATGGCATTTTTCATTCCAAAAACACATCATATTAATTCTGATCTAAATACAAATTACCTTTCAGCAGGAATGCCATTCCCACTCACAAGGTTCCTTCCTTTTAAACTGGTTTTTGTTTAGCTGTGACCCTCAACAGCAATCCTAATCCAGGCGAAGGGCATAATAGAGTCCAAAGGGATGTTCCTTCTATTAGAAATTTTCCATAACAACAACAAAAAAATTAATTTAATTTTAATTATTTTTGGCCATGCCCGTGGCATGTGGAATTTCCACGCCAGGGATCGAACCCATGCCACAGCAGCAACCCAAGCCACAGCAATGGCAATGCCTGGTCTTTAATCCACTGAGCCAGAGACAAACTCCTAAATTTTTTTTTTTTTTTTTAATCACAGCAGCGGTTCCCTGGTGGCACAGCAGGTTAAGGATACAGTGTTGTCACTGCAGTGCTGTGGGTTTGCTTCCTAGCCCAGGAACTTCCACATGCCACAAGTGTGGCAAAAAATAAAGTTAATTTGGAATTCCAATCATGGCTCGGCAGAAATGAATCTGATTAGTATCTATGAGGACGCAGGTTCTATCCCTGGTCTTGCTCAGTAGGGTAAGGATCTGGCATTACCGTGAGCACAATGTAGGTCGCAGACACGGCTTGGATCCCGCATTGCTGTGGCTGTGGCGCAAGCTGGTGGCTACTGCTCAGATTCGATCCCTAGCCTGGGAACGTCCATGTGCCACAGGTGCAGCCCTAAAAAAAAAAAAAAAATTTTTTTTTTTTTTTTTGGTCTTTTTGCCTTTTCTAGAGCTGCACCCTCGGCATGTGGAGATTCCCAAGCTAGGGATCAAATCTGAGCAGTAGCCGCTGGCCTATGCCAGAACCACAGCAACTCAAGATCCGAGCCGCATCTGTGACCTACACCACAGCTCACAGCAACGCTGGATCCTTAAGCCACTGAGCGAGGCCAGGGATCAAACCTGCAACCTCCTGGTTCTTGGTCGGATTTGTTAACCACTGAGCCACAAAGGGAACTCCAAAAAGAATTTTTTTTTTAATTTAAAAAATCACAGCAAAGACATGTTCCCAAGAAATGCGATTTCATTAAGTACTCCCGATTATGACAACCATGTGCTATTTTCTACAGCAGCATGATAATCAAATATTTCAAATGCTACCAAATTTACACCTATTAAGAGAAATAATAATATTCAACTTAAAATTTAAAATGCATTTTGTTTAAAGTACTACAGAAAGGCTCCAGGAAATCACGATGTGTGGGGGAGATGGCAGACTCTCATGGTGCAAGACTGACAACATTAAAAGGCAGGTCCCGAAATATTCAAAGACTAAGCCCCAAAGGGCAAGGAGAGGACAGTGGGAAGGCACGACAGACTTGTGGGTACCATTTTGCCACCTTCTTCTCATCCCCAGCACTTAAATCCTTAACAAAATTCTAAATAACCTGCATTAACAGAATTCTGCATTCTTAACAGTGTAAGCATTCTTAACAATGTAATCAATTCTACATTCTTAACAGAATTCTAAATAACTCCAAATAGTCAATGTATTGTCCATCTACTTTGCCACAGCACAGTGGAAAAGGACACGCACTATGAAACCAGTCAAGTCTGGTGTCCACCTGTCTCTGCCACCAACTTAACTGTGAGACAAAAGGGTGAAGTCCCAGTCTTGGCTAGCACCTTACTCAGCAGAGCATCACACATGCCATTAAGTACTCAATAAATATGTGCTGGATGAATGGATGGATGGGTGGGAATTGAATGTGGAAACACCATTATAAATGCCACACCATTCTAACAGGTATTCGGTCACGGCAGCAGTCCTCTTCCCCTCCCCAGGGCTCGGTCCCTTGCCTGTTCTCATCAGCTGTTTTTCTCTCCTTCAGAGATGATCCATTCCCAGGGAGTTGACTATTTTCCTCTCTAGAATAAATTCCCAGTTCATATGTCTATAAATGGCAATTGATCTGATATCAATAAAACTGTATCATCTTTCCTCAGAATTAGGTCCTCTTCTAAAATTCTTTTTCTCAATCAAAACTAAGCATCTACTCTGAATTTTATCCTGTGTTAGGCATGATGAGAAATTGAGACTATAAAATCCTACCTTCAGAATTGTACCAATCAAATGTAAGCAGTAAGCTATTCATTCCACTGATCAAAAAGTTATTTAGGAGTTCCCATCGTGGCGCAGTGGTTAACGAATCCGACTAGGAACCATGAGGTTGCGGGTTCGGTCCCTGCCCTTGCTCAGTGGGTTAACGATCCGGCGTTGCCGTGAGCTGTGGTGTAGGTTGCAGAAGTGGCTCGGATCCCGAGTTGCTGTGGCTTTGGCGTAGGCTGGCAGCTGCAGCTCCGATTAGACCCCTAGCCTGGGAACTTCAAGAAATGGCAAAAAGACAAAAAAAAAAAAAGTTATTTAACTGAAACTTTAGGTCTATGTGCTAAAGATAGGAGTCCGAGAAAAGTTGCTGTTTTTTTTTTTTTTTAAAGAAAAAAGACCCCAGGACAGTCAGGATAGAGGTAGTGATAATAGCACATGTACATTCTTAGACCTAGTAATTCATGTCTGTGAACTCGCCCTAAAGAAATAATCCTAAAAGGATGAAAAAGGGATGAATATATCAGACTTTCCTCAATAAGCACGTATTACTTATACAATAAAAGCTTAATAAAGGTTGAAACATTGTAAAAACATATAATTCTCAGGTACCTGGGTCAGAGCAGAACTTTTCACTTGAAGCCCAGTGTATCTTTCTTTGTTCAGTCACTCATTAGTGAGCTCAGCTCCATACCAGACACTGAGTATACAGAGGTAGATACAGCATGTGCAGAGCAGGACACCACTCTGAGGGGCATTTGGGCTGATTTCCATTAGGCAAGGGAGTGCCTACAGACCACAATATTTGGGGGGGGGGGCATGAAAACAGTTCAATTATTTTCAAAATCAGAAGGAAAAAAATGAACCATTAGGTAAAAGGGAATGTTTTAATGTACAACATCAATTCATTCATCTTTATACCAAAGCAGTCGTAAAATAAATTTTTTTTAACTTTTCCTAAGAAGGCAGCAGTTTTTTGTTTTGTTTTGTTTTGTTTTTTTAAGGCAGCTTCTTCACCTCCTTTCCAGTTTTTTGTTTGTTTGGGGTGGTATTTCTTTATGGTGAGTTCCCATAGGTTCATATGAGTTGATGTTGGGGGTTAACATTACATAACCCTGTTTATATAATATAAAGGAATTAATATTGAGTATTATGCTACTCAACACTCAAGAGCAAAAAACCAAAAATTTTTAAAAAACCACCAATTTAAAAATGGGCAAAGGACCTGAATAGACATTTTTCCAAAGAAGACATACAGATGGCCAACAGGTACATAAAAAGATGTCCAACTACTCCTTTTTATCACAGGAAAATACAAATCAAAACCACAAAGAGGTGTCACCTCATACTAGGATGGCTGTTATCAAAAAGATGAGATAACCAAGCATGGGCAAAGTTGTGGGGGGAAAAAAAAAAGGAACCCTTGTTACACTGTTATAGGAACATAAACGGGTATGGCCACTATGGAAAACAGTATGGAAGTTCCTCAAAAAATTAAAAATAGAACTACCATACAATCCAGAAATCCCACTATTGGGCATATATCCAAAAGAATGAAATCAGTATCTCAAAGAGAGATCAACATTCCCACATTCAATGCAGCATCATCCACAATAGCCAAAATATGGAAACAACCAAGTGTCAGTCGACAGATGCACAGACAAAGAAAATGTGATTATGGAAGGTTCCCGTTGTGGTTCAGTGGTAACAAACCTGACTGGTATCCATGAGGATGTGGGTTTGATCCCTGGCCTTGCTCAGTGCGTTAAGGATCCAGCGTTGCTGTGAGCTGTGGTGTAGGTCACAGACATGGCTCAGATCCCGTGTTGCTGTGGCTGTGGCGTAGGCCGGCATTTGTAGCTCTGATTCGACTCCTAGCCTGGGAACTTCCATATGGGGTACATGCGGCCCTAAAAAAGGAGAGAGAGAGATATTAATGTGAAATGTAGATGTTATATATTAATATATATTGCAATACTACTGTGAGAAAGTGAGAATATACATATTAAAAGTGAGTATATATATGAATGTAAAACATGAGATAGTATACATATATTTTACATTAATATATATTATATATTAATATACAAATTTATAAATGTAGACATTATTCAGCTACAAAAAAGGAAACCCTGCCATTTGCAACAACATGGATGAATCTGGAGGACATTATGCTAACTGAAATAAGCCAGACAGGGGACGACAAATATATGAGTCCATATATATATGGACTCTAAAAAAAACAACAAATGAACGAATATAATAAAATAGAAACGGAGTCACAGATATAGAGAACAAATAGGCAGTTGCCAGAGGACAGGGTGGAGCCGAGGTCAAAGAAACAGATGAGGGAGATTAAAAGGTACAAACTATTATGCATAAAATAAATAAGCTACAAGGATACATATGGTACAACATAGAAAATTTCATAACTACAAATGGAGCATAACATTTAAAACCTGTGAATCACCATGTTGTACACCTATAACTTACATAATATACATCAGCTCTACTTCAATTTTTTTCCTTTTTTTTTTTTTTTTATTTTCTTAGGGCCACACCCACGGCATATGGAGGTTCCCAGGCTAGAGGTCAAATTGGAGCTACAGTTGCCGGCCACAGCCACAGCAACGCAGGATCTGAGCCAAGTCTGCGACCTATGCCATAGCTCATGGCAACTCCGAATCTTGACCCACTGATAGAGGCCAGGGATCAAACCTGTGTCCTCACAGATGCTAGTCAGGTTCGTTTCTGCTGTGCCACAACAGAAACTCCAGCTATAGCTCAGTTTTTAAGAAAGAGGTAAAACCTTCTGGTTACAAAATAAACGAGTCACAGGATGAAATGTATAGTGTGAGGAATACAGTCAGTAAAAATGTAATATCTGTACCTGGTGACAGATGGTAACTAGACATTGTGGTGATCATTTTGTAATGCATAGAAATATCAAATCACTATGTCATGCCCCCAAACTAACACAGTATTGTAGGTCGATTATACTTCAAAAATGAACAAATTCATAGAAAAAGAGATCAGATTTGTGATCACCAGAGGCAGTAGTGCAGGTGTAGGTAGGGTAATTGGATGAAGGTGGTCAAAAGGTACAAACTTCCAATTATAAGACAAATAAGTATTAGGGATAGAATGTACAACATGATAAATACAATTAACACTGCTGAACTTACATATGAAAGAGTAAACCCTAAGAGTTCTTATCACAAAGAAAAAAATTTCTTTTCTTCTGTGTCTACATGAGATGATGGATGTTCAGCAAATTACTGTGATAATCATTTCATGTAGGTAAGTCAAATCTTTATGCTGTATACCTTAAACAGTGCTGTGTGTCAACTATATCTCAATAAAACCAGGAGAAAAATAAATAATAATAAAAAAATTTTAAATTAAAACTCAAATTCACAGAAACAATAAATAGAGAAGTTGATGCCTGGGGCTGGGGGTTAGAGTGAATGGGAAAATGCTGGTCAAAGTGTACAAATTTCAGTTATAAGATGAATAAGTTCTGTGGAATCTAATGCACAGCATGGTGACTAGAATTAATAATACTATATTATATACTTGAAAATTGCTCACAGATCTTAACTGTTTGCTTCACCAAGTTAAAAAAAATTGGTAACAATGTGAGGTGACAAAGGTGTTAATTAACTTGATTATGGTAATCGCTTCACAATGTATTTGTGCATCCAGCCATGATGCTTACGTAGATACAACTTTTCTTTGTCAATTATATCTCAATAAAGCTGGGGCGAAAAGAAGGCACTCATATAAGAAATAAGATGAGAAAGGAGGCATCTCAGTATGAGAGAGAAAACTCTAAGGGAATGTGTTAACTTTCTTCAAGTATCTCAAAGATGGACACTGGAACAATTCCAAGGATTCAAGGTTCTGAGTAGCTGGGAGTAGAAATGTGTCCAAGGAGTGAAGATTACAGGGATGTAGATTTCCACTCAATAATAAAACTGTCCTAACTCCTCCAAGTATTTAACAACTGACAATGGACTGAAGGAATAAATTATCTTATATTCAAACAGCAGCTAGAGGCAAATGTGGGGAACATTGCTAGGGTACCTGTGCACAAAAGGAAAGACTGAACACGAGAGTAATAAAGTCCCACTCTATTAAAAAAAAAAAAAAAGTCCTGTGGCCTGAAAGCAGCATCTTTTTGCATAGGGCAGAGGTCTGGGGCAGGAGGAGTTTTCCAGAAAGCAGACTAAGAGGAGACCGTATGCAGAGATTTGCTAGGGAGCCCTCTCAGGACCCTCCCTGCAGAGGAAAGGAGATAGGAGCAGGCAGAGAAGCTGGGCTGCAATGCAATCACAAGGGCCACAGCGACCTTCAGAGTCAGAGCAAGAGGGCTAGCTGGACCTTCTCACCCCTTACCCTTCAGTCATTGCCTGCCAGCTGCACCCAGGGAGAGGCAGGACCTCAGACAGGGGGTTCCTGTGGGCTCAGAGCAGCAGGGGGAGGGGGCATCTGCAAAGCCTTATGTAAAATGTGTGTGTCAATTATTTCAGTAGGATAACACACACCAAATGCCAAAGCCAGACATTAGCACTTCACAACATGGTGAGAAACATTCAGCAGCTTACTGGTCTCTCTTGAAAACACCACAGCACACAAATATCATTACCTTTACAAACAAATCAAATCAGAGAAACACCAACTTTCTTTCTTATGATAAGAAGACCCCATCCCAGTCTCCACAGGCAAAGTTTAGCGAGTAGAAAATCCTTACCTAGCACACTATGATTATGTACAATTTAGAGGTTCAACAATAGCCAAATCAACCAGTAATATTCAAATCGAATGTAAAACCCCTCCCTCTCCTCGAAGATGTAAACAATGACTTCACTCACTGATTATCTTCCAACTGATAAGCTTTCACTGGGCTAATCCTTCATGCTACAAATATTAGGACATTAATTTATTTACAAAATTATCTATTCTACACATAGGAAATGGGAATATCAAATAATGAGCCTTCCAAAAATCTCAACAGAAATTCAAGTTCAAGCCATGAAAAATAACTAAATCCAAAGAAGAAAACAAAATCTGACTCACTTTTCAAATATGTTCTATGCATATACTTCAGGGACAATTAACAAACATTTTATATTTTAATTCTGTACTCTTGAAAAAACAGACACCTAACAGCTAGTCGTTTACAATTAGAGCAGCTGGATTTTCAACAAGTTTTAAGGATAATTTACTGTGTTTGATTAAAATGTTTCTGATGGAACATATGCCCAGTTACAATACAAATATTAACAAGGCTTTCCTTTCACTCATAAAGTTTATATTTACACTAGACAGAAAAAAGTAAAGTGATATAGACATAGACAAGCAGGGCCTGTCCTGAAACTTAATTATCTGAAAAGTCACCTCTTAGGTAACCAGATTGACCCATTTTTAGAGAAAAAAAAATTTCAATTCAATACAGGAAGATTGTTTTTAATGGTCTACTCAAAGGCAAAGTAGCTTTTTGTGGTTTTTCTCTGAAATTCTTCTGAAAGCTCAGAGAGAAGGAAAAGTAGACCTACTACAGTACCACAGTCAAAACAAAAATTCCTTAATTCAGGAACATTTAGAGAAATCAAATTGAGATCAAGGGAACAATAAAATAAGTGAGCGGTGTTTCTGAGCTGCTAAGTTTGCAGTGATTGTTACTGCAGCAAGGAAAATTAATACAATTGTTGATCAAAGTCTATCTCTTGCTAGCTTTTCAGACGATTTTGTGTCTTACACATTGCATTGTGTTCTATTCAAATCAAGCATGATTCTTTATACAAATTGGGCCTTCAATAATATTTTCTGAATGAATGAAATCTTGTAAATCCCCTCACTGCATTCAATGGAGGAAAAATTATATTAGCACAGCCTAGATCAAACTTCTGTAGTTGGGCCCTTTATGACAGAGCTCAAGAGCTTACAGATTCATATTTTTTCAATTTTAATGCTCATTGATCTTTATTTGATTTCTCTAAATGCTCCTGAAATACATAAACCTCTACAAGGTTGTTTTTTGTCTTTTTGCCTTTTATAGGGCCATTTCCTGTGGCATATGGAGGTTCCCAGGCTAGGGATTGAATCGGAGCTGTAGCCACCAGTCTACGCCAGAGCCACAGCAACTCCGGATCCGAGCTGTGTTTGCAACATACACCACAGCTCACAGCAACGCCGGATCCTTAACCCACTGAGCAAGGCCAAGGGATCAAACCCGCAACCTCATGGTTCCTAGTCAGATTCGTTAACCACTGAGCCATGAGAGGAACTCCTACAAGGTTGTTTTTTTAAAAGAATGACAAGTTTTCTAATAACAACATAGTCAAGGATCCCTAACTAAGCTGAAGAATTCAACTCCTACTAATTTAGTATTTTTTTTTCTTTTTATGGTCTGTGGCACATGAAGTTTTTGGACTAGGAGATGAATCGAAGCTGCAGCTGCCGACTTAAACCACAGCCATGGCAATGATGGATCTGAGTCGCATCTGCAACCTATGCTGCTGCTTGTGGCAAGCCATGGATCCTTAACCCATTCAGTGAGGCCAGAAACTGAATCTTCATCCTCATGACCCTATGTCAGGTCCTCAACTGGCTGAGCCACAATAGGAAATCCAATCCAGTATTTTTTACTGTCATATCTGATAAATCAAAAACACAATTTTATCTTCCTGTTATAAAATCAGTGTTTTTTAAAATTAGTGTCTATTAATAACTTGAACCTTCTAAAAATGACCCTTCACTTTCACCTTGATTGTGGTATCACGTAATAGAAAACATGTCATTTTTATATGGTCTTTTACTTTTTTTTAAGTTTTATTGTAGTTAATTTACAAGGCTGTGTAGTCTTTTATTTTTTTAAGTTCTAGATAATACCCTGCTTAAGAAGGACCATTACCATAAGTTTGTCTTCTATATAATAAACATGTATGAAGTACATAAGCTTTTAAAAATATATCTAAGTTCTTTAACCACCTGAAATTTTGGTGAATAACATGAGGCAAGAAACCTTCCCAACTTAACTTTCTTTCAAATAATAGCCCAACTGTCCTAGCTTTTTCTTAAAAAACAATTCACTCACTCTCCATAGATTTTAAGTTTTGCCTTATGATCTATTAAATTCGTGTGTGTGTGTGTGTGTACTTTATTGTTTCAATGACTCTAGCTCAGGGTTTTTCAAACTGCAAGATGACCCCAACAGTGACTCCTAAAATCACAGCTGCTGTCTTTTAATGAAGTAGAATGGAACAGGAAGGAGCAGAGGACTTTTGATATAGCTAAGTCTTATTCCATGAAATGTGGTTCATATATATGTGTATATGTATACTTGGCTGAATCATAAAATGCTTTGTTACTATGGATTAGTTTTTAAAAAAGTTTAAGAAACACTGCTACAGTACAACTGTAAGTGCAATAAAATTCATTGAATAATTTAAAAAATAATAGTAATAATGCTGCTGAACAAGTGATCAGATATTTTTAAAAAATTATAAATTTTTCAGTATTTAAAAAAAAAACAGAAAAAAAGAAACACTGTTACAGTTATCCCTATGCCAACATCATCCCATTTTAATTACTTTGTAATAGTAAAATACATAGTGTTTTTAAATATCTGATACAGCAAGTCCCTTCTCTCCCTACCTTTTACTTTTTAAAAATATTGAGTTCCCATCATGGCGCAGTGGAAACGAATCCGCTAGGAACCATGAGGTTGCGCGTTCGATCCCTGGTCTCGCTCAGTGGGTTAAGGATCCAGCATTGCCATGAGCTGTGGGGTAGGTCACAGACGCGGATCCAATACCAGGTTGCTGTGGCTGTGGTGTAGGCTGGCAGCTGCAGCTCTGATTCGACCCCTAGCCTGGGAACCTCCATACGCCACAGGTGCCACCCTAAAGACAAAAAGGCAAAAAAAATTTTAAAAATAAATAAAAATATTGAGATACACCTTAGACTGAGTATATCAGTTTAAAAATTTATTTGATGACTAATTAGGATTACACTGAATTTATAGATTAATTTGAATGTAATATACTTTGATAGAATCTTCTTGAGAAATATGGTATTTACTTCCCTTTATTCATGTTCATATAAATAAAAGATCACCTTCATATCACTCATTAGTATTTTGATTTATTTATATAGGTCCTACCTGTTTTGTTGGGTTTTTTCTTTTTTTTTTTTTGTCTTTTTAGGGCCGCCCCCCTGCGGCATATGGAGGTTCCCAGGCTAGTGGTCAAATTGGAGCTGTAGCTGCCAGCCTACGCCAGAGCCACAGCAATGCCAGATCCGAGCCACATCTGCAACCTACACCACAGCTCAGGCAACACCGGATCCTTAACCCACCGAGCAAGGCCGGGGATCGAACCCACAACCTCATGGTTCTTAGTCGGATTCGTTAACCACTGAGCCACGACGAGAACTCTGCAGTGATCTTAAGTCAGTTATTTTTCAGTCTTTCCTATAATTATTGACCAATTCAGGTTTTCAACCTCTTCCCGATGATTTCAAGTAAAATCATTCATCCATATTTTAAACTTCTGGTTAAATGTACAAATATTTACATATTATTCTCATCTACAATAACAATAATGTCCCTTTTCTCATTTCTAATGTTCTGTAATTATTTTCTTTTTTCCTTAATCAAATACACTGAATTTTTTTATTTATATTTTTTGGCACAGCACGCACAAGTTGCCAGGCTAGGGACTGAACCCAAGCTACAGCAGTGACAACGCCAGATCCTTAACCACTAGGTCACCAGGGAACACCTCACTAAAGGTTTCTACATTTCACTGATCTTTTTCTAAAAAAAGAATATGTAGGAATTCCCGTTGTGGCACAGCAGAAACCAATCTGACTAGTAACCGTGAGATTGCAGGTTCGATCCCTTGCCTCGATCAGTGGGTTAAGGATCCAGAGTTGTGGTGAGCTGTGGTGTAGGGTGAAGACAAGGCTTGGATCTGGCATTGCTGTGACTGTGGCATAGGCCGGCGGCTACAGCTCCAATTAGACCCCTAGCCTGGGAACTTCCATATGTGGTGGGTGCAGCCCTAAAAAAAAGAGTATGTATGTATAACTGAATCACTTTGCTGTACACTTGAAACTAACACCACATTGTAATTTAACTACAATTCAATAAAAAACAACAGCAACAATATTTCAATATTTGGTTTTACTGTTTGTGTGTGCTGGTTTATTTTCATTTTCATTTATAAAGATAAAAGCGGATTTCAATGTTTTCTTTCTACCTTGGTTATCATCATCATCATCATTATTGCGGTTGTTTGCTTGTCTATTTGACTCACTTATTTCCTAATTTCCTAATAAGTGCATCTCCTTCTCAGTAATGCTTTGGCCTCATCCTACCAGCACTTCTATCTTGCTGTACTAGATCCTAATATCTTTGTAAAATTCTGCAACCTTTCTTTCTTGCAGACCCTTAATTTTGTCTTTAATCATATCCATCCAGTCTTCAAGCTGATCTACTTAATCCTTCAAATTCAACAATCATGGTTTTAGTTTCCACAAACGCCGTTGTTCTAAATGCTCTTCCTTTCACAGCAGGCTACTTTAACATGTTGTTACTCCTCCTATATTCCCCCAAACCTGCTGACTTGAGATCTCTTCTTCCATCCTATTTGTTTTCCTCAAATTCATTTGTAGCTAAGAATAAAAGACTGGGAGTTCCCCTCGTGGTGCAGCAGAAACGAATCTGACTAGGAACCACGAGGTTGCAGGTTCTATCCCTGGCCTCCCCCAGTGAGTTAAGCGGTATAGGTTGAAGATGAGGCTTGGATCCCGCTTTACTGTGGCTCTGATGTAGGCCGACAGCTGTAGCTCCAATTCCCTAGCCTGGGAACCTCCACATGCCACAAGCGTGGCCCTCAAAAGCCAAAAAAAAAAATAACAAAAGACTGGGGTGATCCACAAGGGGAACTAATGCCTGCATCCTCTCTAGCAGGAGGTCGATGCTCAGAGAGGCTCAATACTGTAGGGCCCTACCTTCAGGAGTACAGGACTATGTCCGATGATAGACTTTGCTTTAGGGTGTAGGAGTGAGGAACAAGCAGCAGCCAGGTTGGGAGATAAATACACCAACCTGCTAGAACAAGAAAATTCTTGCCTTGGAGTTCCCATTGTGGCTCTGTGGTAACAAACCCAACTAGTATCCCTGAGGACACAGGTTCTGCCCCTGGCCTCGCTCAGTGGGTTAAGGATCCAGTGTTGCCATGAGCTGTGGTGCAGGTTGCAGACTCAGCTTGGATCCCATGTTGCTGTGGCTGTGGTGTAGGCTGGCAGCTGCAGCTCCAATTTGACCTCTAGCCTGGAAGTTTCGATATGTTGCAGGTGTGGCCCTAAAAAGACAAAAAAAAAAAAGGAAGTACAGGAATTGGTTCTATCTTCCCTCCCCCTTTTATTCTTTTTTTCCCCTAGCCATAGGCCACAGGTGCAGCCCTAAAAAGACCACACACACACACAAAGGAGAAAGTCTTGCCTCTGGAGTGAAGGAAGATACTGCCCATCAGAAGGAAGGCTTAGACTTCCTTCCCAGGCGCCCTTTCTGTTGCAGGTGCCGATGGTGGTCCTAAAATCCTCTCTGCTTCTCTCAAGTCGCTAAACCCACACGATAAAGGCTCCCAGGCAGGAGGTCAACTCTCTTGAGAGCTTGGTCTAAGTTCTCAGCCAGAGGTCATGGTTAAAAAGGGAATACTTTAATTTCCTGACGTTTGCTCCAGGGCCCCTTCACATTGGCAGTAGTTAATCACTGGTCACTGGTCAGTTCTGCTTTGAATTCAGTCTTGCACCTGTGTTTTGGATTATGATATTTTTTATTTTTGTTTTCTTATTTTCCTGTATCTTGTTTTCTTGTGTCAATCCAATGCCATCAGTTTTCAGTTTTCCAGGAATTCTTCCTGTTGGTCTACTGGAGGTAGGTACCCTTTCTAGAAACTTTTCCAGTAGTGTTACAGATCTTTTTTCAAATGTCCATAGTTCGTTATTTTAAAAGATTTTTGGTTAGAGAGGAGCCTGGTGCATGTGTTCAGGCTGCCATTTTACTCCAAAAATTCAGTTTGTCCTCCTGAATTCCCAAATGAAACACCGTAATTTAAAGAGTTTTGTAATTTAAACAGTTTTATTCAAAGCACCCTAAGCTAGCACCTTTGCTAGGCAACTGAAGAAAATCATTCTTTTCAACCTCTGCCTACTAGTAAACACAACAGATTTCTGCCTTGTCCACTTCATTACAAAAGTGACCACAGACCAGTTAAACAAGGTAAGTTCCATGAAAGAAGGGACATTTAAACATATTTTTCAAAATGAGAAAAAAAAACACATGTATGTAAAGTTTGATGACAAAGACAGTCCTAAAGAAAAAAAATGGTAACTTCCCCCAATTTCAAATGAAAAATATTCATTTCATTTACAAGGAATCAAGAGTTTGTTCCCATGAAAAGCAGTTATAATAACTCAAAAGCCACTGAAAATACAACAGATTAATTTTTCAAACTTGATTTGATTATTCTAAAAGCATAAATGCCACGTGTATTGCTTGTACAAATTATATCCACATAAAATGCCATGTCAACAAGCATTTTATAAGTGTGCAACATAAATCTTTAAGAAAGCAAAAGAACAGGAAGAAAAGATGTGGCCTTTGTCTTTTGACAATGAAAAAATTCTAAATGGGAAGAAAAAAATACCACACATACCCCAATTAATTTCCACACTGAGATAATGATAGATACCAGGATATGATTGTTTGTTTGTTTGTTTGCTATCTAGGGCCACACTCATGGCATACGGAGGTTCCCAGGCTAGGGGTTGAATCAGAGCTACAGCTATGCCACAACCACAGCAATGCAGGATCCAAGCCACGTCTGCAACCTACACCACAGCTCCTGGTAACGCTGGATCCTTATGGATCCTAGTTGGGTTCGTTAACTGCTCAGTCACATAGGGAGCTCTGATACCAGGATATGTTTTAAAACTAAAAACCACCTTTTTCAGCTCATGGATCCTAGTTGGGTTCGTTAACTGCTCAGCCACACAGGGAACTCTGATACCAGGATATGTTTTAAAACTAAAAACCACCTTTTTTCAGCTCTTAAAGAAGTGTTATAGTAATTCACAACTGAAAAGGGAGAGGGGAAACAAGCTGATGGAAGTTGCTTTAAAAAAAAAAAAATCTGTTCTTAGAGTTACCGTAGTCGTGGCTCTGCAGAAATGAATCTGACTAGTATCCATGACAATGAAGGTTCAATCCCTAGCATTGCTCAGTGGGTTAAGAATCCAGGGTAGCCATGAGCTGTGGAAGGTCACAGACATGGCACAGATCCCGAGTTGCTGTGGCGTAGGCCAGCAGCTGCAGCTTCGATTCAACCCCTAGCCTGGGAAATTCCATATGCTGAGGGTGCAGCCCTAAAAAAAAAAAAAAAAAAGTATGTTCTTTTTAGAACCATTGGTACTAGACCAGAAAGCACCTACTAGATAGACACTTAAAGGTTCCTTCTTGGCAAGGGAACTACTGTTTGCCTCAAAAGGAATTTTAGATAACCAGAAATTTTAGAATCTAGGCTTCAGTGTGTCTTTTTTTTTTTTTTTTGTCTTTTTGCCATTTCTTGGGCCACTCCCACGGCATATGGAGGTTCCCAGGCTAGGGGTCGAATCGGAGCCTGTAGCCGCTGGCCTACACCAGAACCACAGCAACATGGGATCCAAGCCGCGTCTGCAACCTACACCACAGCTCATGGCAACACCGGATCCTCAACCCACTGAGCGAGGCCAGGGATCGAATCCACAACCTCATTGTTCCTAGTCAGATTCGTTAACCACTGAGCCATGGCGGGAACTCCCAGGCTTCGGTGTATCTTAACAATCAGAGATCCACATTCCCAAGTAAAAGTAGCCAGCAGGACCCACTGGTATGCACATAAGTGGTAATGACTGGCTTGTAGAGGGGGTTGGGGAGAAGCCCTAATCACTCCCACGAGGGCTAATTTCAAGCTCCCAACCCAATACCCAGGGTTGGGAAGAGGCCAGCACACTGGTTCTGTGGGCCAGCTCTGGCACTGGGGTGGCCATTGCTGGGTGGGGGCTGCCCCCTGAATAGAAGGAAGAGCAGCTGTGCCTTCCTTCTATTCAGGGGCCCCAATGCTCCCTCCATCTTATACTTGGCTGCTTCATGCACCTGTCACCAGTCCACCCCACTCCCTTCTGTCCCTTCACCCTCAAGAACCCTTCGACTAAATCAAAGGTGGTGGTGGGCTCCTGGGTCCACTGTACCAAGATCACAGACACAGATCACTATTTAGATCTGCATGGTCCATCCTACAGGAGGGACACTGATGAGGCCAGGGAGGGTAGAGAAGACCATAATTTCAAGTGATGAGTTTGGCAGACACCCAACAAAGAAGGGGTGCTGGTGATGCCAGGACAAGATTCTGATTAGGGCAAGCCTTCTCAAGATGCAGGGAGGGGAAGGGCGGATGGGGACGGAAGGACCTGCAGGGAGACAAAGGGGCTGGGAGGAAGGAAAGTATCATGTGGGAAAAAATTAAGTACTTCAAGGATTCTTGACTCTGATAGTTTAAATTGAATTGCAAATGACTTTAAAATAGCTCAAAACATTTTTATGTGAACTGAAGGAAAGGAGGGATTTCTAAAGATTGAAAAATATTCATTTAAAGGAAATATAATAAACCATCCTCAAGTGTCTAATAGATGGAAGATCTATTTCCAACATCCATTATGCTAATTAACAAGCCATTATTTTCACCAGTGAGATCCATTTCTAACATTTAATATGCTAATTTGATCTGATATAAAACTACAAAAATAGCAGAGACATTCGTAGGACGTGTCTCTGGAGGGTAGCCTCCTTGTTAAATGCCAGGTGCTACCCTGGGAAGCGAACTTTGATTAAAGCATCTAACCACACCTAGAGAGGGTCTTAAATAAGCACATAATACTATCCCACCTTACGTTTTACAGTAAAATGGGCTACTGGGGGATGACCCCTTCAATGGGCCATCATCACTGGAAGGTATATAACTGAAGGCACAAAATGTATTAGTAATGACTCCAACCTTTAGAAAAGGCAGTAAATTCAGTCTCCTTATTTTGAAAATTAAAAGGCAGCTTGGGAACGTGGAGGAAGAGAAGAAGATGGCACCCAAGACCTGTGACTTCCTCCCTGGAGGACTCTACACTACTCAAGAGCAGCTGACACCCAGTTGGCAGGTTCTTTTCCGATGACTGTAGCACCTTACTGCATGGGAAGATATTGGGGGGGGGGGGGGAAACACCTCAAGCTTTTTTTTTGAACACTCATCCTGAATTAGGTACCCCCAAGTCTTAAAGCTTAATTTTTTTCCTGATACCTCCCACTCAGTCTACTGCAAAGGTTCTTGGTATAAGAATCAAAAGAAAATGTTTTGCAAACTCTAAAGTCTTATCAAGAAGGAAACAGTATTCCTTGGAATCTGTACATTATTAGTAGTAACAGTGATAATTACAGTAAGTCATTTTTGCCAGTGTCCAGTAAATTAATTCCTGAAAGATGAGCTTTTCAATCCAGTGGTGACTGTATTACCTACAGATGTTGATTAAAGACTGATCATATGCACCAAATGGCACATGCTTGGGGTACAAGGCAGTATGGGGCAGAATCCTTGCCTCGAACAGGCCTAGGGTCTATACAGACCCACAGAATCTATACAGACCAGCCTGGACTGAGGGAGGTCCTCAAGTCCAGCCACCCAGCCAAGGCCTAACCCCTTCTACAAAGCCTCCAAATAATGGCTGGCTCACAACTGCTCAGGCACTTTGGCAATGAGGGATCCTGTTATCATCAGAACTGAGATCCTCTCCTTGAGCTGAATGAGGTACTTATAGAAAAGAAAGTTCAGTGTAAAGAGAGGCTCCTCAGCAGTAGGCATCTGAGGCAAGTCATTTAAGCTCTGTATACCTCTTTCCTTGTCCATAAAATGGGCCTGTTATAGTGGGACCTACTGAATAGGGCTCTTGTGGGAACTGAATGAGAAAGCACAGTAATCCTCAAGCTGAGGGGCCTGTGAGGACACTCCACTATGTTGGTATTTCAATGAGAAACTTTTTTAAAAATGTCTGACATAAACATATCTTGAGTCAGATACCTACTCCATAATCAAGTGTTGGCACATGATTCTGGTGACTGTGTCTGCATTTTTTTTCCTGGCCTAATGAGAAAAGGACAGAAACAAATTTAGTATGAAATGGAGGCATTTGCACTGGGAGAAAACCGATGTATGTCACCATAATCTAGATTTCACAAGCGTGTGCACTGATAGGAGTTCCTGTTGTGGCAGTGGAAACGAATCCGACTAGGAACCATGAGGTCATGAGTTCGATCCCTGGCCTCACTCAATGGGTTAAGGATCTGGTGTTGCTGTGGCTGTGGTGTGGGCTGGCAGCTGTAGCTCCGATTCGACCCCTAGCCTGGGAACTTCTGTATGCCATGGGTGCGGCCCTAAAAAAGCAAAAAAAAAAAAGAGTTTGCACTGATACAAACGGTAGGGAAATTGTGCCAAGGACATATGGCAGTACAGCCACAATGACGTTGAAGAGTCAAGGCCCGCGCAAAGGAGGCAGGTACCAGACAGCAGCGGGACAGGATTTAGTTCTAGCAGATCGTCAGCTATTGGGTCACAGCTAACTTTTATAAGCTGTATTTAAATTATAAGTCCATGTTCTGGTTATGAAGTTGTAAAAGAACTATAAGTATAAAGATTTTATGCCCAGTTTTATGCTTATATATAAGTAACACTGTAATAAAGATAACCATACTGTGGTTATGTAAGACAGTGTTCTTATTTGTTAAGAAATACATAAGTTTTTAGGAGTAAAGAGGTAGGCCAGCTCTCATTTGCTCTCCAATCTTTCAGTAAAAATAATCCACATATATGTGGATATTTTATAGAGAGAAGGGGGAAGGGAAGGAAGGAGAGAGGAGGAAATGGGACAAAATATAAGCAACTGAACCTGGTTAAAGGATGAATGACAGCCAAAGAATTACAGCATCTCAATCCTAGAAGGATCTAGCCCCTCCTTTTTTTTTTTTTTCTTTTTCTTTTTCTTTTTCTTTTCAAGGCTGCACCTGTGACATATAGAAGTTCCCAGGCTAGGAACTGAATCAGAGCTGCAGCTACTGGCCTACACCACAACCATGGCAACACCAGATCCAAGGTGTATATGCAATCTACACTGCAGCTTGTGGCACTGCCAGACGCTTAACCCACTCTGCAAGGCTAGCGATTGAACCCACATCCTCAAGGACACTATGCAGGGCCCTTAACCAGCTGAGCCATAGTGGGAACTCCTAGCCCCTTCCTCTTAAAGCTACAGATCCAGAACTCCCCCAGGAGTATTATCAGATCAGTGAGTCAGTAAGTGACATGTGGGTTAAGGACTCAACATCAGAATCACCGGGGTGGGTGTTTGCAGAATGTTTACAAATACTCCTTCCTCCTCTCTTTGGGGTTCGCTGCCACAAGTGAGCCTCAGTCTTGAATGCATGGTATCCCTACAGGTGTTTAGGACAGGAAGGATAAAGATCACAAAGGCAGCAACCTAAGGCATCAAATTAGGCTGCAGAAGATCTGACCAGCCTGCTCTCAAACAGGGTCTCTCAGGCAGTCTCCATGGAACCATGGTGCAGCTAGGAGCATGCCTTGGGGAACAAGAGGGACCTCAACAGGTTTAGCCAAAGGGAAATGACCATTTTCTAGAGCACTGACTCTAAAAATCAGGAACAACACAGGCTTAGGATAGAGAGGCAATGACTCTGAGGGAGCAGTCCTGCTTGCCAACAGTGGATGGGCCGAGTCCTTCAGGGCTCTCGACCAAGAACAATGTGATGAGGTCACCTGTCCAGTCACCAATGATTCCAGCTCGGACTAATACCCTGGCTCACTGTACCTGAATGCCCCACGTGCTAGTCAAATCCAGTACATAAATGGAGGCACCAGAAGGGTTTATCCAGAGAAAGGTATAAACCAAATTATATTCTTTAAGCTGCAAGTCCCAACTGATTTGTGTATCCTAAAGTCAACTTGATGAGTCACGACACAACTTCTATTTGGATAAAGTAACATGCAGAGAAATACAGGCAAATCAGGCTACATTGTTCAAGCTGTTTCATGACACTTTTGTATCAGTTGTGTCATTATGAGTACAAGGGTCACAATGTAAATGCTTTTTTACTCTGGCCCATGGCCAAAATGTTTGAAAGCTGCGGCATCAGATGCTGAGAGGAAAGGCAAGAGAATAAGAGGAAAGATAGAAAATAAAAAAATTACAGGAGCAGCCGCAGCTGGTCTGGTCACAGGAAAGTTCTGGCTAAAGTACCATAACCTATACACACAGTGACTTTATTGATGAGGAGGCTGACTAATAGTGGTGGTGATCCTGGAGGAAAGAAAACATCTGAGAAGACAGTACTTACGCGCAGCTGATCTCTGTGTTTCTAATTAGTCAGACAGGTTTCTCGTTTCCCTTTTTAAGGCAAAATAGACCATAACCTATACATGTGAAAATGGTCCACACATCTGGGGCATCAGTCCCTATAATAACAAAAGCTTGTGCTCCCAGGAATGCCTTCCTTGGAAGGATTATGGTAATTTATGTTTCCACAATTCGTCAACTTTCAGTGACCTTCACCCAACAAGGAGTTAGTGAATCTCTAGGAGCAGATGCAGCAGCAACCCTGAAAAAGTTCCCCTCTTCTCCGGCTGCTCTTGGAATCACTCACACCAGCCTGATCCAGCTTGTTCTGATCAGACACGTATTCGTTAGACTGGATCTAAAGTACCACCCCCTCCACCAAAATCCTTAAAAGCAAAGTTGCACGTTCCTTGCACTTATTTCAACCTAAGTGAGGAAGTCAGCAGATACAAGAACTTCCCATCGGAAGATACATACACATCTGAACCCATAGGTGGTTTTGAACATCAGTGCCTATGAGTCCTGTCCTCGAATTCTGTTTAATTTTCATTCCCCAAAACATAGACTTGGAGAAAGGCTACACTCTTCCCAGCAACAGCATTAATAATCCCTGAAAGGAGAGATTCCTCAAGCACATGGAAAACTGGCCATCTCACGTTGTCTTTTCATTAAGTACCTTCCAGGATTACCCTGGATGTTGATTAAATCAGTGTCTCGGGAGCAGTGGGGTGATTATTTTAAGTAAATGTATTCCTTCCAGGCCATCCAGATAAGAGGCTATTGTGTTACTACCATTTCACTATTGACTTTAGCTCCGAGGTGTACCCTTGAGATCTTTCTTTTATTCTCCGCTGGTAGACAGAATGAAGCCTTAAGGCTATCAGGTATTATACTCGACTCCTAACAGGCCCTGTTCTCCCCCAAATGCTAAAACAACAGCATCTTCAAAAACGCCCAAGTTTTTGGTTCTCCAGCAGCAAAAGAAAAGAGAACCATTTAGGTCACCCACAGGAGTTGGAAAACTGATCGCAAGGAGAATATTTTTCTGTATGTAATAATACACCCAAATCAGATTACACACACAAGACTTTTTTAAGGTGGAGGAGAATGTGAAGTGTAAGAGTAATTTATAACAAAAGCTAAAATAGAATTAATGTAGGTCAGAGAAAGCTGAATCAGGCTGAACAAGCACAAATAGGTCTCAAGAAATCAAGTGAAAGGCTTTAAACTTAACGTTCAACTTTCTCTATAAATGGCAAGAATTTTCAGACTTACATTAGGTAATAGAAAATACAGCAAAAATCCCTGGTTTTTGAGCTTTGCTCCCTTGTGGGTGGTGCACAGAGCACCACAGTAAAAAAAAAAAAAAAAAAAAAGTTCTCAAAAAAAAAAGTTGCCTCCCTGTTAATAATATCAATTACAAACATCTTTGGGCTTTTTTTGCTCTTCCTTATATGTAAAAAATGATTCCAAGGGAGTTCCCATTGTGGCTCAGAAGTAATGAGCTCAACTAGTATTCGTGAATACTGGGGTTCGATCCCTGGTCTCAATCGGTGGGTTAAGGATCTGGTGTTGCCATGAGCTGTGGTTTAGGTCACAGACTCAGCTCAGATTCTGCATTGCCAAGGCCAAAGAACATTCCAGAATGAAGTATTCTCTGTGATCATTCTGGTCTTACCTATGCACACATCATTCTTCAGTAAAACACTGATACTATGTTTAAGGCAGGAGGAAAGTAAGCATTCCCTGTCTATACACTTTACAGCTGCAACAGTCTAGGCGTAACTAAGTTCATAAGCCCCATGAAGGCAGGACTGCCCCTTGTGCATCCATAAACACCCTTTATCCATAAGCCTTCAATCACTGCTCTCTGCATCTGGAACCATCCAGGCCTCCAACCTAACCAGAATGATACAAAAGCCAGTGCCAGGAGATCAGCAGAGAAGGTAGCAGGAAGAGTGAAGAGGAGTGCCTGTTGCGGTGCAGCAGAAATGAACCCGACCAGTATCCATGAGGGCACGGGTTTGATCCCTGCCTCGCACAGCGGGTTAACCCTAACCCTCCATCATTGCCGTGAGCTGTGGTGTAGGTCGAAGACTCAGCTCGGATCTGGCATTGCTGTGGCTGTGGTGTAGGCCAGCAGCTGCAACTCCTATTGGACCCCTAGCCTGGGAACTTGCATATGCTGAAGGTGTGGCTCTAAAAAGCAAAAAAAAAAAAAAAGAGTGAAGAAACTTTTACTCTCTACACTCAGGACACCTGAAGCCACCCTGAGGTCCTTACTGGTATTTCCTTTGTATAAATATGATTTTGTTATATTGATCCGAATTCAATGTGGGCATTATAAAGCAGAGGAATTCAAAATAATGTCCTATATAAAAAAAAACTTCTAAATTAGCTGTATTAATGTTCAACGAAATTTGTAACTAGCTGCTCAAGTCAGTCACAGGTATTGAAGTCTTAGAGGCATAAAGGAGGTTTTTGTTGTTTAGATAAAAGCCTACAACCTGAGCTTCCCTCCTCGCTCAGTGTCCCTGGAAATGACACTCAACAACCCTAAGCTTCAATTTCCTTGGCAGGGATAATTATACCCCCCAATAATCAAAAGCTAAACAAATGTAAATTATACAAAAGGGTGGAAAAAACTGTAATGACTATCTAGTGACTCATCTACAGACAATCTCGTGTGAGTGGTGGTAGTCAGAAGGTGGGAAGATACATAGGGGGCCAAAGTCCCATTAGAGGGCTGCCAAAGGGCTAAGAGAAAACAAGGTAAAGCAGTCACCCCAGGAGTGAGAGCTAAGGTAAGCACTATATACAAAATAGCCCATTTAATCTTCACAGATGCTAAGTAGGTAGTCTTAGTTCATGTTACTAATGAGGAACCTGAGACTCGGACAGATAAAAGTCCTATCAGGTAGCAAAAATGCAGACCTTAAGTCTTAAGAACTAAACTGGAAGAATTCCCTGGTAGCTCAGGGGTAAAGGACCTGGCAGCATTGTCACTGGTATGACACAGGTTTGATCCCTGGCTTGAGAACTGCATGACTGCATGCTGCAGATGCAGCCAAAAAAAAAAAGAAAAAAAAGAAAAAGAAACAAACTGGAAAGTTGCACATCTTCAAGAACTTAAAACACAGTCATCTTGTAAATCAAAAACAACTCAAAATGCATAAAAGCTCAACCTCACAAATCTTTTTGCTAGTAGCATTTCTGTGCTTAAGAAAAGAACACTCAAACGTGCTTCCACCTAAGATAGTCATTCTTGCAAATACTGCTTAGCGAGCAATTTTAACTCTGAACAGTAACATATAAAAACAAATATACCATAGGATAAGCAGGAAAATCACTTTAACACAATGACAAATGCTCTTCCAACGTTGATGTCCTCTCTTTTCCTCCACCCTCACTGCATTAGTGATTGCTTCCCGACACATACTCATGCTTACTCTCTCTCAACTATGCATGTGGAATTTGCACAACTGTTTCCCATTATATGTACTGCACACTTCCAATGACACAAATGATCCTGGATGATTCTTTGCCTCTCTAGTTCTCTTCTAATCAACTAGTTTATCCACCAACACATATTTATCTAAACTTCTAGAGACACCTAAAAAGCAGCTCCATTCCAGATGCCGCTAGCGTAAGCTGCAAATGAAAAGACTTCCTGGAGTGAACAACTCAAGCCCCAACATCCAAAGGTAACATTTATAAGCCTTACATGTTTTGGCACTTGAAAACAAACCAAAGATGCCAAGCTGTTGTCTCTGAAGAAAACAGCCAAAATTAACAGCAGAAAGCCACAAAACACATGGAGAAAGACGTGACTGTATCCTACTGCAAAAGACTGGGGGCCTAGGTAAAAACACTTAAAATGTATTCCCTGACTTACGTTTTTCATCGTCAGCATGCACCAGGGATGCTGCCCTTGACAAAACATCCAATGGCGTCTCCATTCCTGGCTGGAGCCTAAAAGAAGAAAAAGAGTGGGAGAAAAAAAAGAATTTAATGGGACTTCAAAAGGCTCTCATTAGAATTCTGGCAGTTAACAATTAGAATGATTTCTCCACCAAATGCAGATAACAATTCTGAAGGTGAACCTCTTCCTGTCCTGGGAAGGAATCCAATGGACGTGGTTCAGGAACAGATAGAGAAAGGGGTTAAATTCCACTCTGTCTACTAAGCTAAACCTTGCCAATTCCAGAAGCAGCTCAAGTCAGAACTAAAAGGAGGGATACTGTGAATATTCATGCACTGCTATTTGTGCTTATAAATGTTTATGTGCACGCATAACATGCCTGCACAGACACAGTCAGGAAAACACAGTCCTCAGAACAAAAGCTACTCTATGAACACAGCATTACTACCAGTCTGAGGTTTTTGTTGTGGTGGCAGTTGTTGTTGGTTTATTAGTTTTCATAAAAATTACTAAGATTGGGAGTTCCTGTCGTGGCTCAGCAGTTAACGAATCTGATTAGGATCCTTGAGGATGCAGGTTCTATCCCTGGCCTTGCTCAGTAGGTTAAGGATCCAGCATTGCCATAAGCTGTGGTGTAGGTCACAGACGTGGCTCATGTCCCGAATTGCTATGACTGAGGTGTAGGCCGGCAGCTACAGTTGCTATTGGATCCCTAGCCTGGGAGCCTCTGTATGACATGGGTGCGGCCCTAAAAAAAGCAAAAAACAAACAAACAAACAAATAAAAAAACTAAGATTGAACCATCCTGTTCTTTTGCCTCCTTAGCTGAGAGACGCTGAAAAACTGTGCAGCTTAAAATATGCAATGTACTCATGAAACGTGTGAATTCCACTGGTAAGTCAAATGGTATTTTAAGTCCACTAGGAATCTTTATTTTCAAATGTCATGTTTTGGAACAAAATAATGCCATTTGCAGCAACAAGGATGGACCTAGAGATTATCATACTCTAAGATTATCATTATCATAAGCAAAGTAAGCCAGAAAAAAGACAAATAGCATATGTTATGACTTATAAGCAGAATCTAAAAAAAAAAAAAAAAGGTAAAAGGAACTTACATACAAAATAGAAATAGATCCACGGACATAAAAAACAAATTTAGTTACCAAAGGGGAAAGAGGGGGAATAAATTAGGAGTTGGGGTTAACATATACACTCTACCACGTATAAAGCAGATAACCAGCAAAAACCTACTGTACAGCAGAGATATACTCAATATTTTCTAACAACCCATAAGGGAAAAGAATCTTGGCGTTCTCCTTGTGGTACAGCAGAAACGAATCTGACTAGAATCCATGAGGATCTGGGTTCGCTCGCTGGCCTCGCTCAGTTGGTTGGGGATCTGTCATTGCCCTGAGCTGTGGTGTGGCTTGCTGACATGGCTCAGATCCTAAGTTACTGTGGCTGTGGCATGGCCGATTTGACCCCAGCCTAGGAACTTAAAAAAAAGGAATCCGAAAAAAAATAGGTACATAAGTATGTATAACTGAATCACTTCACTGTACACCTGAAACTAACACATTGTAAATGAACTATACTTCAATTAAAAAAACAAAATCATGAGTTCCCATCATGGCTCAGTGGTTAACGAATCCAACTAGGAACCATGAGGTTGCAGGTTCGATCCCTGGCCTTGCTCAGTGGGTTAAGGATCCAGCGTCACCATGAGCTGTGGCATAGGTCGAAGATGAGGCTCAGATCCCAAGTTTCTGTGGCTGTGGCGCAGGCCGGCAGCTACAGCTCCGATTAGACTCCTAGCCTGAGAACCTCCATGTGCCACGGGCGCAGTGCTAAAAAGACAAAAAAAAAAAATAGAAAAAAAAAAGAAAAAAAAAAAGCTGTTCCCGTTGTGGCTCAGCGGTAACAAACCCAACTAGTATCCATGAGGATGCGGGTTCAATCCCTGGCCCTGCTCAGTGGTTTGGGGATCCAGTGTTGCCATGGGCTGTGGTGTAGGTCACAGACTGCCGGCTCAGATCCAGAGTTGCTGTGGCTGTGGCTGTGGCGTGGGCCGGCAGCTACAGCTCCGATTTGACCCCTAGCCTGGGAATTTCCATATGCCGTGGGCACGGCCCTAAAAAGACAAAAATGATAATACTACCAAATTATAAAGAAATATAATGCAAGCCATAAAAATAAATAAATTTTGTCATGTTTTATAGCTCTCACCACCACCCATCACGAATTTATCTAGTTTTGTGTTTTTTAATAAACCTGGATTTTTTTTATGGCCACACCCACAGTATATGGGAAGTTCAAAGCTGCCGGCCCACACCACAGCCACAGCAACACTAGATCCAAGCCACATCTGTGAACTACGCCACACCCTGTGGCAACGCCAGATTGTTAACCCACTGATGGAGGCCAGGGATTGAACCCTCATCCTCATGGATACCAATCAGATTCTTAACCTGCCAAGCTACAACAGGAACTCCTGGATTATTTATTTTTTATTTGTTATTTTTATTTTTTAGGACCGCACCTGTGACATATGTAAGTTCCTAGGCCAGAGGTCAAATCGGAGCTGTAGCTGCCGGCCCACGCCACAGCCAGAGCCACAGCAACTCTGGATCTGAGCCGGCAGTCTGTGACCTACACCACAGCCCATGGCAACAATGGATCCCTAACCTACTGATCAAGGCCAGGGATCAAATCTGCATCCTCATAGATAACAGTTGGATTCACTTCCATTGCGCCACAGTGGGAACACCTGGATTTTCATTTTTAATTCTGTTTTCTTAAATTACAGCATACCTATAAAAGCAAACATTGCAAAAGAGTTTAAAATGGTGGAAAAATCTAGATTATCATGCAACTTTTACCCAGCTTTCCTTCTTTGGATTATTTAAACATGCGCGCGCGCACACACGTGCACACACACACAATTATTAGGAAAACAGACACACCCTATTAGTTCAACAACTAAGGAAAAAACACCTTCTTCTGTGCACCCTTCAGAGACACTGAGCATTCTTTGGCCTTTACTGAGTACCTACCACGTATGTATGTGCCAATCTACAAGGCATAGCAGACCAGCTTTACTTTACAATAATCACGCTTCAGGCCTCCAAAGAAACATCAGGTCTTGGTCTTGCATGTGGCTTCATTCAATAAATAGTATCTACTACATACTAAGGCAGGAAAAGTAAACAAAGCCCAATAGCTGCCTTCAAAGAGCTTTCAA